>NC_141150.1:82140608-82461972 GCF_053477565.2 Lygodium microphyllum | reverse complement strand
TGCCAAGATAACATGAGTATATTGGAAGACAAGACAAGACTAGATACCATGACCAAACAAGAACTACAATTGGAACTCAAAGTTACTTACTTGGAGGTCTCGACTCCTTGAGCTCCCAAGACTAGCAAGCATTGGCAAGACTGAGAGCGCAAAGCTATCTAAGTAGTACACCATTCCGACAAGAAGAGAGCATATTCACAAGGAAAAATAACAAAAATCACATAAGAAAATACTCCCAAACATGCAAAAATGAATAACGGCCAATCCATGCATCAAAATGATGGGTTGTAAAAAGAAAAAATGTCAAAGAAAAGGGAAAGATTAGGGATATCATGGCAAACTGCAGTTCTAGTGAGAGAAAGGCATGTTTGCATGGAAACATGTCCAATTCATAGAAAATTCTTCATGTTTGAGCATTTTCAAATGGTCCATTGTGGCCAACACAATCATAAGTAGCCTCTAGCCCAATAGTAATAGATCATGCTATTTGCACCTATTGACTTTAGTCATTGTCCAACCTCTTGTAGATCATCTACAGCTCATCAATTATTGGCAAGGATTTGGACATTTATGCCACATTTGCAAGGTTTTCTTAACTGCTATCTGGAGCACTTAAGCTTAGCCATTGATTGTGAACACACGGTAGGTCTATTATACACTATTTGAATAGCTTATAATTGAATGCATATGGCTTATGTAATTCTTGTGGGGCAAGTTTATAACACACAAATGTTGGTTTGATGCTTGGAAAACATTCTTGGATTGATTAGAGCTTGATCGTGCTCAGGTAACTCTATTAGGACTACTGCAACTAGGGCAGGTGGATGCTGTAGATGAGATGCTCCTGCAGGTCTCCCGTCATTGCGGTTCCTTGCTACTAGCATTCCTCTCTCAGTCCTATGCCTTGCCCAAAGTTCACAGTTTGGTCCCACAAAGTGTCCTTGACCTCCACAATAATGGCATGCTCCCGTTTGAGTAGTTTGTTGCTGTGTTCTTAAATTTCCCCAAGGTTGTCTTGCCTGTATTCTTCCAGATCCCCTGAAAGGTCTTTGAGGTACTGTGTCAGTCATAGCCTGATTTACTGCAACTGGCTGCAAAGCCCTCAGCCTAGGCTGCCCCATTGGCATCTGCTGTGGCATCCTAACATTAGGATTGTACTAGCATGTCCTTGTTTCATGGCCATTTCTTTGGCATATCTCACAATACTTTTCTTTCCTCTTAGTGTCTGAAAGACCTAAATCCTTCAGCTTCTGCTTGATCTTTCTATCTAGTTTAATCTCCTCTGCTTTTCTTTCATTCCTGTCTTTGGTTTTCTTCCTTCTGGACTTGATTGATCCTGACTTTTTCTTCCTCTTCTTGTGTTTCTTCCTACGAGAAGTTTCACTATCAGAATCACTGACATCATTTTCTGAATCTGAACTATTTTCACTATCATCATCACTAGTATCACTTTTAGATTCTGAATCTGAATTTGTGTCAGACTCTGATCCTGAAGAATCATCCTATTTATGTCTTTTTAAATGAGAAGTACCCAGCCTTCTCTCCACTCTTATAGCAGCCCTAATCATGGTATCCAGTGTACCATTCTATCCCAATTCTACATTAGCAATTGGATTCCTGATCTTACTTTGCAGACCCTTAATATAATAAGTAATTTGCATTTCCACTGATGGTCCATCAGCGTTATTCAACCTATTCAAGAGGTTCTTGAACTTTTTAGCATAATCTTCCACCAACATCCTCTTTTGCTTAATTCTCTTTATCTTCCTCAAAATATCTCCTGGTGTTTTGTCTTTCCTGAACCTGCCCAAAAATGCATTCTTCAATTCATCATAGGTGTTAAATGCTGCCATGCCATAACTGGAAAACCAGTCCATGGCTTTTCCCTACAAAGTGGCTGCGAACTGCTGCTTTTTAACCTGATCTCCATACAATTGATTAAATCCACTTGCTGTCCACCTTGTTTCAAACTGAGCTACATGACAATCTGGATCTTCCTTCTTCCTGCCTGAAAATTTAGATGCCCTCACCTTGGGGTTGAACAATTGATTTTGATTCATATTGTGTTTCTTCTTAGGTTTCCTTTGAGGTGGTAAAGGATTAAAATTCAAAGATTTATTAAGTAAAACCCCTGCATTCCTTAACAGGAATGTTCTCCCTAGAACTGCATGTTGCAGTCTTTCAAGTGCCTGTTTTGGGGGAGTACCCTGATAGTTAGGAAGTAATACTGGTTCTTCATTATCTGATACATCTGGTATCCTGGAAGGGGTTGGAGGTGTAGGGATGGACTCTGTGGAGGTGGCAGGAGAATGATATACTGTGGAAATGCCCTCAGCAGAACCCACCCCCAAAAGATTATGTCCAACATCTGTGAACTCCTCTTCATCCAGCCTGCCTAATTGCACCACTTCATCTATGTCATCAGACCTCACAGATTGTTGTTGCTGTCTTGACAATACCTCCCTCAATGCTCGAGATCTGCTCCTTGTGAAAATAAGATTGGAGGAATGAGGATAATTCTCTGACATAAAGACTCCCCATGCAAGGCACCTTGTACATCTTCAATGCCATTACATCCTAAATTCCTACAGCCAAATTGTGTAAGTATTCCTTCCAAGCCGTATACCTAAATCATGAAAAATATTCTCATGAAACTGGGAAGGATCACCAAAGTGTTATGGACCATCAGGACCATAACAGGAAATGCAGGAAATTAGCACTGCAGAGAACTTCCTGACACAATTTACAGCCATTACACATACCTAATCTTCACGAATACCATACAGACATGATCTACATATCATAAACATCAATACTGAACCACTGTCTTGAAAACTATCACACAGTTTATCATCATCATATTCACTCCTGATCAAATAACTTGAAACAGACATCACGAATATTCAGGACACAGATACATAGTGTTAGAACCAGACATAAGCGACCAGGATCTGGCACTGTCCTAAAGAATACATCAGTTCTCATCACACAGGAATACAAAAGACACAAAAACCTGATTGTCAGGAAGGCGCCTGCATGTCAGGTAAAAACCTGAATGCTTCATATGACATCTTAGGTCACTTTCCATATGTTGGTTCTACATGTATGCTAGTACTAAGGTATAAAAGTACTAATATAGTGCAATTTGAGCCTCAACAGGGGAAAGAGAAATACTAGAATAGGAGAGAGAATGATAGGAAAGAGAAAGAAGCCATTGAAGCTAAGAGAAAGGTAATGAGAAGAAGGATATTAATGTATTAATGTGTCAAAAGATGAGAAAATTTACATATCCCCTCCCTTTATACCTATATCAGTGTGACATGGCATCCCTTTTATTTACACCTTAAATATTTATTCTTCCCATTTTCTCACAATCCATCCCATCCTGAGGGTTTTTGCCCTTAAAAACAAGCTTACAAATATTAGAAAAGGATGGATAAGATAGACTACTACTCTATTTTCATCTTTACAAATGGGAAAATGAATAGAAGATAAGAGACACATGGACTAAAATGAAGCAATGGAAGTAGGCCTCAGCTATATGAATGATCAAGAATACTTCAAAAGTACTTGAAGGCCTAAAGTCTTTAACTGATGAGCTCAAAATGAAGTAGACAGCTTGCTGTATAAATAGATCCTATTGAACCAAATCTACCATAACTTCTGGTAGAAGTGTCCAAATGAGGTGTGCCACATAACAAAGCATAGCTCTTGTGATCCTATGTAGGTGGCCTAATTTTGAAAATTAGATAGAATAAAAACTATTCTAAAATAGTCTGTTGTCATGTCCCTGTCTGCACCATAATCAGATCCATAGTCAGTAAGCTTCAGCCACCAATGTATCCCTAGGGAAAGGAAACTCATCTAATATGGAATCAGGCCTCCAAGAAGCTTCCTCGCGTGGTAAACCTCTCCATTTGATCAAATATTCAATGATGGAACAAGATCAAAGCTTCTTCTCACACTAACATATGACAATCTCTAAGATGTACTGAATAAGACCTTCTTCATCAATAGGTGGCAGCTCATCAACTGTATCAACAAGATCACCATAAAAAGGCTTGAGCTGACTAACATGGAACACATTATTAATCTTAGTAGAAGAGGGTAGCTCCAATCTATATGCCAGATCTCCAATGTGCTTCAGGATCTGGTAGGGTCCATAAAATCCATAAGCAAGCTTGTTGTTAGGTCCACCTTTCAAAGTAGAGTAATGAGACTTGGGCACCTTCAACAAAACCAATTCTCCTTCTTGAAACTCTAAAGGTTGCCTCTTCTCATTTGCATACATCTTCATTTGATCTTGGGCTTTTCTAAGATTCATCTTACATTGTTGAAGAAGGGTTTGCATTCATTCCAATTATTCTTTCCCATGAGGATTGATTCTTTCATTAAAGATGAATGTGGGTAAGTGCACCTTATAGCCATACATAGCCTGAAAGGGCGAAACTCCAATGCTAGCATGAGTGGAGTTATTGTAGGCAAACTCAGCCAAGTGTAACCAAGAATCCCATGAATAAGATAAGTCTCCAACCACTTATTTACCCTTTGTGTTTGTCCATGAGTCTGTGGATGATAGGCCATAGAAGGAGCTAACTTAGTGCCCATAGATGTGAATACCGCCTGCCAAAAGTTACTCATGAACTTTGAATCTTTGTCATGAACAATCCCCTGCGGTAATCCATGTAGTCTAAAAATCTACTCCATGAAGAATTGATTGGCCACTTGAGAAGCAGTAAACTGGGGCTTAGTTGGAATGAAATGAGCTGCCTTGGTAAGTCTATCCACCACCACATATATACTATTCCATCCCTTTTTGGTAGTACGCAAGCCAGTAATGAATTTCATGATAATATGCGTTCATTTTCCTATAGAAATGGGTAATGGCTACAACAAACCACCTGGCTTATGGGTGATGTCCTTATTCTACTGACAAGGCATACACTTCATGAGGACAAAGTTTTTGACATCTTTCCACATCCCTTTCCAATAAAAGCTTTTGCTAATCCTCTCATAGGTTTTGAAAACTCCAAGGTGCCCAACTAAAGGCGAATAATGCAACTTCTCTATAATTTTTTGTGTAAAAGGAAATAGAGGGAATGACAATCTTTCCATTTAATCATATGAGGCCATTTTGAAGCTAATACTGCAAGTTATCTTCCATGAGACCTTGCTGTGATTTCTGAAAAATATGGTTGAGCTCTTCATCCAAAAGATAAGCCTCTTGTAATTCTTCAATCTAGTCACTATGTAGCTCAATCATTGTTGAAACTTTATAAGCCCACATATGAGAAAGAGAATCAGCCACACTACATTGTCTTTGCCCCTCGTATGAGTGATGTCAAAATCATAAATTTGCAGTGTAACTACCCACCTATGCTACTTTAGGAGTAAGATAGGACTGAGTGAGAAAATACTTAAGGACCTTGTGATCACTTTGAAGCAACTGTCATACAAATAATGGTGCCATTTCTTTATTGCATGCAAGATAGCCAACATCTCTTGGACATAAACATTCATAGTTATTTCCTTATCTGTAAGCTTGTGGCTTTCAAAGGAAATTACTCCATGCTCATGTAACGAAATAGCTCTAATGCCTCGGCCACTAGCATCACATTGTATGGTAAATTGCTTCAAAAAATCCAAGCATACGAGAATAGGAGCAAAAATAAGAAGTTCCTTTAACTGATTGAAGCTACTATCTACAAGAGCATCCCAAAAGAAAGCTTCCTTCTTCAACCTATCAGTCAAAGGAGCTGCAATAGTCACATAATGCTTGATGAATCTGTGATAATATGAAGATAGACAAAGAAATCCTCTAAGTGAAGTAGTGGTAGTAGGTGTTGGCCAATCTTTAATACACTGCACCTCCTTAGGTCAGCTTGGATCCCTTTTTCACTGATAATATATCCAAAATATTCCACTTCAGTTTGCATGAAAGAGAATTTCTTCTCCTTAGCAAAGAGTTTGTGATGCCTCAATATATCAAAAACCTTCCTCATGTGTGATAAATGGTCCTAAAGGGTCTTACTGTAAATTAGAATATCATCAAAGAAGACCAAGATAAACTGAAAGAGGAAAGGCTATAAAATCTTCTTTATCAGACTCTACAAGGTAGTTGGAGCATTTGTAAGCCCAAATGGCATCACTAGGAAATGATAGAGCCCTCAATCAGTCCTAAAAGCACTCTTGATTTCATCACCCTCTCACATACGGATCTGATGATACCCTGACCTCAAGTCAATTTTTGTAAAGAATCTAGCTCCCTTAATCTCATCAAGCAAATCATCAATCCTGGGTATTGGGTACATGTTCTTCACTATGATCTTATTAAGATCCCTGTAGTCAATACACATCCTAAAAGATCCATCTTTCTTTTTGACTAACAAGACTAGAGATGCATAGGGTGAAGAACTAGGTTCAATGAATCCCATCTCAAGAAGCTCCTTGATTTGCTTGGCTACTCCTTCCCGCTCACACTTGGACAATCTACAGGGTGGCTTATTGATTGGCTTTGAGTTGGGTTCCAAATCAATGGGGTGATCTACTTCTCTTTTGGGGGGCAGTGAAGTAGGCACCTCAAATAAATCCATGTACTCCTCGAAAGAGTTTTCAAGGTTGGGTGACTTGTTGAATTTATGGATTGATCTTCAATCTCTTTATTCAATTGCAAAACAAATATCCATGAGCACCTATTGTACTCCTTTTTGAGTTGTTGAATGGTGATAAGCTGAAAATCTAATCTACTAGAAATTCCATGTAAATGGATGAGCTATCCATCATAGATAAACTCCATATACATCTGTGGGAAACCCATAGTGATTTTGCCTAATGTCATCAATCAATCATAACCGAGTACAATATCTATATGTCCCATTTCAAAGGTTATCAGGTTTACTTTTGCTTTATAATTTTCAACCAATTGTAACGAAACTTGTGGGCATATTTAGGTGCTGATTTCTTCTTCACCATTGGCCACCTGAGCTCTTATGGGCTGCTGTAAGTCAGTGGTTAGGAAGACAATTCAGCTTCTCCATAATGGACTTACAAAATTTTGTGTATTTTCACTATCTATCAAAATGAACATGGACTTCCCATGAAACCCCTTCATATATGAAGTGCATTAGGGCTCTTAGAACTTGTCCAAGCATCCATGGAAATAAAATAACTAGGCGCAACAAGTGGCACATCATAAGTCCCACCTAGGTCGAAAGGAATGCTCTTGGAGCCCCGAAAGAAACACCAAGGAAATAGAGTTTCAATTTCAAGAAAATCTATCTTATAACATCAACAACTATCATTTTCATCTTTTATATGATCTCAACAAAGGAAACAACACTAGGGACAAGAAATCTTCACGCAGCTTCATAGAAACAATTCTCCCACGGCTTTATCTTTAACAAAATCCATTATTCTCTTCATATTCTTCATATAATTCTTTGATAGACATAGAAAACACAAAAGAATAGTCCATTTTGAATGGAAAAAATATCACACATGATTCATCTTCAAAGATTCCACAACTTTTTCTCACAATCTCTCATAGATAAATACATTGTTTTGCATAGAATTGGCTATCTCTGACTCTCTCTCTCTCTCTCTCTCTCTCTCCCTCTATCAATATTACATCATCCCCTCATTACAATACTCAATAATAACTCATAATAATCCTTCTTTGGTCGTGGATGCCCCTTCCAAAAGGTGTGTCTATTATGAAAGGTCACCAAAGCCACTATTGTGACTCTTCATAGCTCATCATTGTCACTTCACTCTAGTCTTCTCTTGAGTCTTCAGCGGCTGCTTCTTCCACTTCCTTGAGCTCTTTTGAACTTAAATTCATCTCTTTCCAAGGATAGAAAACTTTCCCAAAGTCACACATACATTCCCCAGAACACATACTAAAACAGAACAGAGGCTCTAAAGAAGCTCAACAGAGGGTTACAGAAGGTCAACAAAAATCATCAGAATCTAATAACTCATACTAAAACCATTTCAAACCATCAAAAACCATTCAATGATCTTTGAAACAATCTCAAACTCCATTAATAATTACTCCATTCTTCATACAGAAAAAAAACAGAACAAAACAGAAGCTATCAGAACCTATCATAGCATCACAAAGCCTCATATCTCTATTGAAAAACATCATAAGCTTCCAAAACATAACCAAACTTATCCAAAACACTCTTAAACAATTTTAAAACAACAAACATAATTCAAAATCCATCAAAAATCAACCATTCAATCCTCAAAAATAACAAAAATCAACCCAAAAATCAAATATTTCAGTATTCAACATATCCCCACACGAGCATCCTCGCAACCTAGGAAAAAGGGAATACAAGTTCATCAAAGAGCTCAACCCAATCTTCTTTAACATCTTCAATAAACCATCCAACCATGACCTCAACTTATAACCTGGATCTAATAAAGCATACAACGAAAGGAAAACCCTTTATCCATTAACATCTCTTATAAACAACAGTAAATCGTGACAAATTCGTAAAGGATATAAGAGCTTCTACAACTTTGCTTCTTAAACTTTCCATCCACCATCACCATCACTCTGAATCTCCAAAAATGTAGCTCTTGAACAAATCCAATATTCAACCACCACGAACTCATCACATAGAGAAATTATCACAACACAAACACAAAACAACCATCTGAATGGCACCTTCAAAAGAGAGATATATCATTATGAATCATAAAAGATACATCCAGAGGTATCAATGAAGATGATCCCTCTGGAAGGCTTGATGATTATGAAAACAATCCATAGATAAGGATTCATCTACAAAAGTTTTTGGAGGATACTGGAAAAATTGAAGGCAGCACATCCTTTCTAGCAAGACAAGGTATCTACTAGGAGGACAAAGGGTATGAAAATACAGTACATCCAATTGTTGGGGATCAATGTTCACATTGACATTCATATATAACTTTGGAATAGCCTTTGGATCGTTATGTGAATGCCTATGCATATATCCTAGGTACCAAGCAAAGCGAGCTGTCAATCTCACTGAAGGATTTATAAATTGTGAACATTGTTGAGCAAAATGGAGATAATTTTGATACACTTGATTAGCAGTCTTCCACACCCCTGGAATTAATGGCCAATTAATATGTGGTCTAGTAAGAGAATAAACTAATCTCCATCCTCGTCTTCTAGGAATCTTCTTATCAAACCCTGCATATATGTTGAGATGGCAAGCTCAACATGTGTGGATATTGATGATGAACCGCCTGGCTAGATGGGTCCGCACGTCTACACTTAGCATGTTGGTGGTCATTATGATACTCACATGGCCACTAACTTATCACTTATTATATTTAGTTTGTTACACCTACCTACAGCTGGCAAAGACATAGCGCCAGTCGATTAGTGTAGTCGATTGTGCACTGTTTGACTTAGTAGGCCACTTTCCTTTATGTTGTATCTTATCTATACTTTGGGTACATTGTATAGTGTGTGTAAGAAGAAGAAAAAATCAGCAAGAAAACGTTTTGGCCTCCATCTCTCTTCTTGTGTTCTTGAGTGAGCTTCCTCTTGTGTATACAGTGTATGTTTGGCACAGCAACTCAAGCAAGTCCCCCCACCACGTGATTCTTCACAATATCCACTAACCAACTAAGGGGCCCGAGAAATAGAAGTGGTAGGAGATGGAAGAGGAACGGGTAAAAGAGGATGAAGAGATGGGTAGGAAAAATCATAAAATGAGGAATGAGCTAAAGAAGGATTAGCTAAGAATTTAGGTGAATTGGTTAAGAAAGGTGTTACTTGATAGGCACGAAAAGTGGAAGGAATATGTATACGAAAATTGGAAGGAATATGTATAGATGGGGAAGGACAAGATGGAGAAGAGAAAAATACTCGATCTTCAATGAAAGAACAATAAGTAAAAATTGGAATTTGAAGGGCATTGTGAGGTTGAAAAAGGAGAGGTAAAATGACTATTGAGTTGGATTTATAAAGGGAAAAATAAGCTTCATATCGATGGGCCATTTGTTGATAATAAGATAAGCTAGGAACTGATGGACCTAAAGCAAATCGTCGATGGTAAGCATCAAACAAAGATGAATAAAATGATTGTTGTTTGGAAAGATAAGCTAAAATATCCATCCTCAGTTGATTAATGTTCTGCACATGAATAGAGGCTTTATTCTATCTTTGATTCAGGATCACAGAATCAATCATTGTATACCATGAAGTGTTAGAGCAAGCAACCACTTTGGAGGAATAACACTGAAACATTTCATCTATCAACAACTCCAAATGTTTGACATACAAGGAAACTTGTAAGACCACATCCCCAACATACCAAGCTAGATCTTTATCGTTTGGAATTAACAGTTCACCTCTCAAATACATATAAGACATCAGCATTGTATTCGAAGTCACAGAGTCTTCAAAAACCATGAGAACTACTTCAATCAATAAATTAGAAGACCAAGCTCCACTCCATCCATCCTCTGGAGGAGGTAGATCCATCGTTGAGAGCTTAATATAGAAGGCCATCTTCTAGAGATAATAGTGCACAAAAAATGAGTGATCTGGAGGAACATACTCCTGGAATTGCTCAAATAAAGACCATAATAAGTCCATCTTGAATTGAAGCCTTTCCACTTTAGCCTGGAACAAAGGGCATAATGTGGCTTGTCTTTGAAGAACTGCCAAGTCTACAGGGGACAAAGAAGGAATTGGATGTATAGTAAGACTCTGTGAAGAAGAATGCGACTAAACCAACCGATCATTAAGTTGTTGAATTTTGATGTTACTCTATTCTAGGGTGGTATTTGCTAATTTAAGCTCCTCTGTCTGGGCAACTATCAAAGCTTGAAGCTCTTGAGATTCCTTCAACAATCTATCCCTCTCTTCAGTCACATTAACCACTTGGGTTTTAGTGTCAATCAACTGAGTGTGCAAACTAGAAATTTCCATTTTCTAAGCATTAATGATCTTAGTCTACTACTCGATTTGAGTACAAAGATCAAAAAAGCGTTCATGAGCAAAATTTAGCTTCTCATTTGCTTTTGTTAGCTCATCTTTGGTCTGTTGAACCTCGTCATAGCAAGAGGAATAGAGCTGCTAGATATAGGCAGTCACTTAGAGCTCAATAGAACTCTGGATGTCTTGACATAAGAAGGGAATTGCATCTCCTACTACCAAGTGTTGTACAGAAGGAATGGAAATCTCCAGAGTACCATCATGATGTGCTATGAAAAGATTCGGTGTTGTGAGGAAAGCTGGCAGTTGACTATTAGATTAAACAAGAATGGAGACTGGATGATCTAGGGTTGATTCAGTCACTCGTTTAAGGCATTCCCTCTACAACACTAACATAATTTCTTGGGATTTTTCACTAATTATTAGTATTTTTAAAGGATTTTATGTAATTTTTATGAAATTTTATGGTTTAATTAGTTTTTTAATGGCATTATTAGTTGGGCTTTATACCAAATTTTCAAAATAATTTTGAGATTTTTCAGCTATTTTTCTCATATATTTTTGGTTTTTTTTTTAATTTTCCCCAGTTTTCTATATGTTTGGAATGGTTAAAAACATGAAGGAAATTGTTTTTAAATTTCAAGAATTTTTTGGATTTTTAATTTCTTTTTATGGTCATTTCTAAGCATTTTAATGATTTTTTATTAATTTTTACACATTTTACCAAATTTTTAAATAAATTTTACAAGTTTTCTAATTTATAAGAATAAAATAATCAAAATCAGGACATCAAGGTACCTGACAGTAGCTGTGTGCGAATGGCAACTCCGCGGCACGGATGAAACAAAATGTGTGTCCTCGCGCGTAACAGGTGCTTGAACGTCATGCATACACAACCATGCACGCACAGCGCGTGAACAACATCAACCAACGCACAGAAAATTCCAGCACATAAATCAGCACGTGAACATGCACCAAAAACAGATACATGGAGCATGTGATCAGGGGCCAACGAGGAGGTCTGGGGCGGGTGTGGGAACGCATGGGGGAAATGGGGGCTTGCAAGGGGAAAAGGGGGTTTAAGAAGGGGGGGGGGGGGGGGGGGGGGGTGGGAAGGGGTGTTCGAGGGGGGGGAGAGTGGTGTGAAAGGGGGGCTTATGGGGGGGTGTGGGAAGGGGGCTAGAAGGGAGTAAACAGTGGCAGGCGACAGTGTAGAGTGCGGCGCGGGTGGGCCAACTGCCACACGCGGCGGCATCAAGCGCCGGGGGGGGTTATAGAGGCAGCGTCGGGCGACTAGGGAGGAGTCCTAGTGCGTAGGCAGGAGGAGTGCAAGGCCGGCAGGGGGAAGGGATAGGAGGAAAAGGAGGAGGAGGAGGAGAATAGGGAGGAGGGTGGGGAGAAGGAGAGAGGGGAGAGAGAAGGAAAAGCAATAGAGGCAGGTGGGGGTGAGCAAGGAGGGAGGGGAGAGAGAAAGGAAGGAGTCGGGGGGGGGGGGGGGGGGAGAGAGAGAGAGAGAGAGAGAGAGAGAGAGAGAGAGAGAGAGAGGGACAGATAAGAGGGAAGAGGGAGAGGGGGGGCGAAGGGACGCGAGAGGGTGGTTAGAGGGGGGGAGAAATGTTTTTGTAATTTTTTATAAAAATAAGAAAAGTAAAATAAGGAAAAAAAATAAAAAAGAGAACGTCCTCCCCCTCTCACGCCCGAGTGCGGGCGAGGGGTAAAAAAAAATTGTGGTATTGGAAATAGGGTGCAAATGCATGGCAAACAATGGAACAAACGCAACACGCGCGTCGAAAGATGGAAACAAAGTATGCAAAAATAGACAAAATATAAATAGACTTCAGGATGCAAAAATAGACAAAATATAAATGCAAAAAATCCGTTTTCCAAAACAAAGTGCGCAAAAAAGAAAAAATATATTAAACAATGTGCCAGATAAGCTATCACATCAGAAGACAATTTTGATAGAGATAGGACCCCTTCACGTGGAAAAAAAACCGCAAAAACATACCCAAAATGGGAAAGAAAAATTAATACAAAAAGATTCAGCAATCAAAATGCAACAAAGTGAACATGAAAAATGTCCCCAAGAATAGGGCAAATAGGATGGAAAAGGTCAAATGCGGTTCCGGGGATGGCAAGGTGTGTTCTCATGAAAAATGGCAAAAACACAATTAAAAATGAAGTCGAAAATTTATATGAAGAAATTTGAGCTTCGGAATGGAGGGCAACAAAAAGGAAAAATATGAGGGAAAGGAATCTGGATAGGGTTATCTAGTCAAAATACCATTTCGAGGGCGTTAGGGAATGTTCACATGGAAAAATAATTTAAAAAAGATCAGAAAACACACAAAAATTTTAATAAAATAAAATCGGGAGGTCGAAACAAGAGTGGGAAAAAAGGAAAATCAAGCAAGGGATCAAGCCAAACATGGCTATGTAATCAAAGTTCAATTTGAAGGTAATTAAGGCAGGTTCACATGGAAAAATAGTCAAAAACACACACAAAAAGATCTGAATTGACAAAAAATGTAATAATGGACAAATGAAACATGTGAAATAGATTAAAAAAATCTTTAAAAATTAATAATGTGTGATCCGTGGCTCGGAACAGGGGGCTGTAAAAAGGAAAAGTGACCAGGTCAAAGGGACAAATAAGGTTATTGGGTTGGATGGGTGTTTCGGTGTGAATGAAAAACATGTTCACATGGAAAACTGACAAAATAAGGGATAACATGTCAGCATGGTAGGGACCACGCAGTAACCCCCAACAAGGAGGCAAAGTTACTGATGGAATTGTGGAAAATCATTGATGGTGAAGAATGTTGCACTTAGCTCACGTTCACTCAAATGGAATGAAAGGCCAGTCACTCTCCCCACAATGGACATCACTTGATTAAATAATGATGGAAATCCAATCTCACACCCGGTTTAGAAATCGACAAGGGAGATGGCTCAGAGAGAGTATGCCAGTGTGCATAGTTGATGGTGCATTAGTGTGTCCCACCCCGTCTAGCATAGGTGCAAGCAGAAAGGCCAGGGAGCCTTGTAGTGTAGCATACAAAACAAGGTGACGTGTCCTATGATGATGGCAGGGACCCATGTAATGAGCGGGGATCACACGAACATGGCATGGGAACATACCTGTCACACTGACGGTATACAAGGTGTAAGAGGGTATTTTGAGGCATCACAGAATTATCAAGAATCTCTCTTTTCACCTTCACAAGCTTTCATGGCTTCTTCTTCTTCTTCTTCTTCCTCCCTTTCCTCTCTTTCTCTCTCTTCTCCATGTCTTTCTCTCTCCTCTTCTTCTTCTCCTGCAGTCCTTCTCTCTCTTCTCTCCCTTAGTTAGATCAATTAGGTCTGTTTCATTACAAGTGGTATCAGAGCTTTGTCCTTGATCCTTTTCTTTTTCCATAGATTTAGGGTTCTCACAGTTTCCCACAGTTAGAAAACCTCAGTTACATCTCTCTCACAGATACACAAGAGTACTCAGGCAGTGTTTTTAAGGGAGAGTACAATGAAGACCCTGATCTTAATGTAGCAAAATTTATGGTAGCATGTGTGGCTAACAATGCCAGAACCCTTGAGCATTGGTTAGCAATATTCCCCGCCACTTTCAAGGGCGCGGCGTTTCATTGGTATGAGAGACAAGCAGCTGGAACTTTTGGCATATGGGTGTTGGCCTTCCTCACTAAATTTAGGTGTGAAGGTTTTGAAGAGTGGATGCGAGAGGAGTTCATGAACCTAAGTCAATCCTCTGGAGAAAGAGTAGAAGCTTATGTCTCACGAATGGAATCCATCCTGAAGAGATGGAATAACCATCATTTGGATGAAGGTATCCAAAAAGGAGTGTTTCTCAGAGGCCTACAACCAGAAGTTCACAAGTTCGTTGAATTGAGAAGACCAGTCAATTTGCAAGCTGCAGTGGAAGGTGCAAGATTGTATGACGAAGTTGAAGCAAGGCTGTCAATGACTCCAGGAAGAGGAGTCTTACCCTTCCCATGCCACGAATGGTATACCGACCAAATGCAGTCCCAGGGACAATTCCCTACCCCTATCCCCAGATGCAAACAGTGCCGCAGTATAATGTTAGCCCTCTTGAAGACTATGGCAGCCTTTCTTGGAGCTTTCTCAAGAACCATGGACACATCTAGAGGTGGGCAGACAAATTTGATAGGTCGTCACTAATTTCCATGTAAGTTTCTTGAGGGTTTTGGGCAAAAGGAGTGTAGCAAAGTTAGAGAAGCCCAAAAGTACAGTTACTTTTTCAAGAGGACCTTCTCTCTCCTTCTTCCTTCAAGCTTCCATGGAACCTTCTCTCTCCTCTTCCTCAGCAGGAATGACTTGTCCCAAAGCTTCCCTCACCTTACTCAACATCATCTAGAGCAGCCTTGAGCCCTACTTGACTTGTCTGGAGCCTCTAGGGAGTAGTCTGAAAAACGCGGCGCATTTTATGCTAAGCATTATGGCTCGCTCCTCCTGCTCCAGCTCAACCCCATCCTTCCTTGCTTCTTCCCTCAGCCTTGGCACACTCCTGGGCAAGCTTGAGCACGGGTATTGACCCCCCCATCAGTCCTTGACAATACCTCAAACCCTACTATGGGCAACAACCATGGCAACCATGAAACCTTCAGCCCAGCTCAGAGCACACTGAATCCCCTTTAATTTTCTCACCCCGGGAGCCTTGGGAGTAGCCACAAGCTTCAACAAGGGAGAATAAACGACATTGAAGCCCCCCCCATACAACCACGGGCTATAAGAGATGGGCAACCACAAAGCTCTTGAAGAAGGCAGTCAATAACTCTTCCCCAAGCTTGAACAAGGTATGTCAATCAGTTCTTCCTCTCTCTTTTACATCCAATTGTTGAGCTCGGTCACTTGATGAGAGAGATGGAAGAAATTCTTAGGTTGAGAGTGCCAATTGGATTCCCATCTTCAGTCCACACCCTTGGAATGCATGCATGGCTGAATGATCTTTAAATTTGATCAAGATTTTACTCTAATCCTTAACCGTACTCTTGTTTTAATTCCGATTGATAAGGAAAAAATTGTAAGAAGGGTAAGTCATGCAATCAGTGACTCACTAAATTGCAAAGGTAACCCCTTTTCCCATCCCATTTCCTTATTGATCATGCATATCATGAAAGGCCCAATCCTCAATTTGTAAATGCATATCATGCTAGTTGCTTAATAATAAATGTCTACCATGTATATTCCGGGTGAGGAAAGGCTCGATGCCAGGCGAGGTGGCAAGACAAAAGAGGGGTGACCCCCCCCTTGCTATCAAAGACCCTGAAGGGGTGCACAACCCGGCTCGGGGGGAACTTTGCCCTCCTCCCGGTGATCCGGAGCCCAAAGATTCTTGCAAGTGCAGGTACACTTGAAGGAATAGCCCAAGCCCTGATCATTTGAGTCTACAGCCCCCTACATGCATTGGTAATGTAATGTACCACTTGGAAATGTATGGTGGATGCATGCAGGAAGGGCAGGGTATGCAGTCATGAAAATGGTCTCAGCACTAGAAATATGGATGCAAATTATGTATGGATCTATGTGGCATGGAGAACCACCATTGAGGCCCTAGATGTCTTGAAATAAACACCTCAGCATTGGGATAATGTATGCTCATTGAAGGAGTCCTTGCAGGGTATTGTAGACAGCCAGTCCCACACAGTCAGCCCGCAAAAGTTGATTACAGCAAAGCCTTATTGTGTGATTTAGTGTGGGCCCTATATCTTGATTCGAAGAGGACATCGCCCCCTTCGATCTGAACCAAAAATCTCCCCATTTTGCCCTACGTTTTGGGACATAAGCTCAATTTTGTGCTCAGAGGTACTATGGGACAAGCAGCAGTCCTACACAGTTAGCACACAAAAGTCAATTACAACAAAGCCTTCTTGTGTGATTGAGTGTAGGCCCCATAGCTAATTTAAAGAGAGCATCCTCCCCTTTGATATGAACCAAAAATCTCCCCATTCCGCCCTACGGTTTGGGAGATAAGCTCAATTTTGTGCTTAGAGGTACTGTGGGATAGGCAGCAGTCCTACACAGTCAGCCCACAAAAAGTGATTACAGCAAAGCCCTGATCATTTATTGTCAGACACATTTTTACATACCCTCGTAGAGGTTATTGAGAGCTTTAATTTGAATCAAAAATTTTGGCGATCGGATCTTCCTAGCTCAAGATATTGTCATTTCTATAACAAGGGGTTTGGTGGACCGCACTTGGGATGGTAGGCCACAAGGGTAAAGCAAAGGCCCATGAGGACTTCTAGCGTGAAATAAGGGACTCCCATGCCTCAATGAACGATCCTAGCTCATCCCAAGAGGATCGTGAATACATGTTTGAAGAGGGTGCCCCCGAGATGGACCGCTTCTCCATGCTCAACCATACTCTATGCCAACATGAGACTCGTCATGCTGAACGACATCGAGAGATGGAACAACGCCATAGGGAGATGGAAACCCACCAAGATCACCATCATTTTGAGATGATAGCCAAGATATAATTACTCATCGAGCGCATGAGCGTCCTCATCCCCACCATTGCACCCCCTTCTGATCGACCCAAGGAGCATGTCCCTCCGCATGAGGCTAACTGCCCTCCCCCCTTGGAGATCGGGCATAGCCCACAAGGTTTTGGTGGTACCCATGGTGTTCCTCATAGCACTTATGAGACAAGTGAACCCTTCACTCGACATGATGAACCCCTCCTTCCCTCCCCCATTACGAATCCTTCAAGCCCATCCATGGGACCACAACTCCCCTGTAACAGAAGCTATATGCACACTCATGGGAATGTCCAGCAAGGGCCTAATGCAAATCTTGGGCAACATGGAATGCAAGGGGTACATGGGCAGCATGCACATGGCAATGGGCAGTGCCATGTGCAGCATGCACATAGCAATGGGTAGCATGCACATGGCAATTTTGGGCAGCATGGTCATTTTGGACAGCAAGGTCCTAATGTGCAATTTGGTCCTTATGTAATGCATAGGCAGCATGGCCCCCATGGAAATTTTGGATAGCCAGGGTTTGGACAGCAAGGCATGTATGGGCAGTATGTAGCACATGGCATTCATGGACAACAATGCCCAAATGAGCTGCGTGACAAGATTGTGTTTACTAAGTTTAATGGGCAATCCTCATCCCTGGCTGAATTAGAGGAATGGACCTCTAAATTGGAAGCCTATTTTCTCATTTACCCCCGTACCGATGAGGCAAAGATTATTTTTACCTCTCTTCATCTGGAAGGTTTTCCCACACATTGTGGAGATTTATTCAAAGAGAAAATCAACAGTTTCATGATTGGGAAGATTTCAAGATGCATATGATCCAAGTTTTTGTCTCCTCGGTAGAGAAAGAACGTTTGGCTAGGCAATGGTATCAGTTTGATCATCGAAATCTCATCGTGAGGGAGTATACCAACCAGTTTATGAACCTATCCATGTATGTTGAGGCAATCAGTGATGAGGCCAAATTGCATAAATACATTTATAGGCTAGATGTGCATCTTTCAGCTGATGTAATGGCTCAAAAGCCAGCCACCTTGTTTGCAGCTATAGAATTGGCTGAACGATATGGTTGGAAATACCATCGCAATGAGGGCATGCAGCCCATTGCATGATAGCAAAGATACCCTATCAGGAAACCCCCATATGCCAGTAATTATCGCATCAACAATGCAGGGAATGGCAGCCCCAAAATCCCCACTTACCCCAGGAAATATGGCAGTTTTAAGACAGCACCCCCCTCCAAAAGTGACCCAAAGTATGCTGAAAATAAGACACGGAATGGCTTCAATCCTAACGGTCAAAATTTCATTCCTCCTGAAGTTGTCAAGGATCGCAAGGCTAAAGGCTTGTGCTTTAAATGTGGGGATAAGTATACGATTGATCATGTATCCAAATGCCCCTTTAAGAATGCCATTGTCAAGTTTAATAGCATGTATGTGCTAGAAGATAGTGACAAGTTGGAAGAGGACTTCATGACAACTCTCCCATGATGACACTTGCTAAAAATGCTGAATGTGAAGAGGATCTTGACACCGATCAGTTTTATGACTCATCGGACAGGTTCCCTTTTGACCCCGGTGGCTGTCCCATGGATGACATGCTTGGGAATGACCCTTTGCACCCCACATTTACCACTATATCAGCTTGCTCGATCTCCATGGATGCATGGACTGGCTCTAGGAGCCCAAACACCCTACGGATACATGGTAACATTGATGGCAAGAATGTATAAATTCTCATAAATAGTGGCAGTACACACAATTTTGTGAATAAATCGACTCTTGGCCGTTTGACATGTGTTCCTACTGAATTACATCAACCTCTTAGGGTTCAAGTGGCCAATGGAAATGAGGAAATAAGCTCCCATGTATGCACACAAGTGTCTCTTATGCTGGCCGAAAATTATACAGCAAAGGTGGACTTAATTACCCTTGATATGGGCCCCGTGGATGTTCTTTTAGGGTGTGATTGGTTGCAGCAGTTGGGAAAAATCTCTATGGACTTCTCTCAATTGTATATGGAGTTTGTAATGCATGGGCAGCTTGTACATTTGGAGGGCATCAAAGAAATTGCAAATTTTCAGCTTATAACAACAAGAAAACTCAAAAATGAATTCAAGAAACGCTCCCAAATCTTTGTCTTGCATTTGCATAAGGATAATGATGACTAGTACACCTTGGGGAAGCAAAATGCAGCACTAAAAGTACTTTTGGCTGAATATGAGGACCTATTTCAGCCCCCCACCACTCTCCCACCTTAGAGATTGGTGGATCACCCGATTGACTTGAGGCCCCATGCCAAGCCCATCAATAAACCCCCATATCGACTCTTTAAATGTGTGAGAGAGGAAGTAGCTAAGCAAGTCAAGGAGCTCACTGAAATGGGATTCATAGAGCCTAGCTCTTCCCCTTATGCCTCCCCGTTCTATTGGTTAAGAAAAAGGATAGATCCTTCCGGTTGTGCATTGACTACCGTGATCTCAATAAGATCACCGTCAAAAATAGATACCCCATCCCTCGAATTGATGACTTGCTTAATGAGCTCAAGGGAGCACGCTACTTCACCAATATTGATTTGCAATCCGGCTACCACCAAATCAGAATGAGAGTGGGTGATGAAGTTAAAACTGCTTTTTGGACTGACCGTGGCTTGTACCATTTCCTTGTCATGCCATTTGGGCTCACTAATGCGCCTGCCACATTTTAGAGCCTAATGAACAAAATATTACAGCCATGGCTTTTCCAGTTTGTGTTGGTATTCTTTGATTATATACACATTTACAGCAAGTAACTGCATGAGCATTTGAAGCATGTCACACACATTTTTGATATACTAAGAGAGCACCTGTTATTTGCCAAGGAAAGTAAGTGTGTCTTCATGCAAACAAAGGTTGAGTACTTGGGACACATTGTTAGTGAAAAAGGCATCCAAGCTGATTCTAAGAAAGTACAGTGTGTCCGCCCACCCCCACCCCCACTACCTCCTTGCGTGGTTTTCTTGGCCTCTGCTCTTTTTATCAGAGATTTATTCACCATTATGCCACAATTGTAGCACCATTAACTGACAGGCTGAAAAAAGAGGCTTTCTTATGGGATGATTTGGGTGATCGCAGTTTTTAGCAGCTGAAAGACTTGCTCACTTGAGCCCCTATCCTCATATGCCCCGAATTTTCAAAGGATTTTACCATCTAGTGTGATGCTAGTGGATGGGGTATTGGTGCAATCTTGCTGCAAGAACACAGGGTAATAGCATTTGAGAGCCAAAAATTGGATGATAAAGAGAGAGAGTTGCATGTCTATGATCAGGAGATGTTGGCAGTCATTCATGCTATTAAAAAGTGGCACCACTACTTGTATGGCAGTAAATTTAAGGTGAAAAGTGACCATCGTGTGCTCAAATACTTCTTGACTCAGCCCAACCTCACTCCCAAACAACGTAGATGTGTAGCTACCCTACAAAGCTATGACTTTGAGATTACCCACACCTGTGGCAAGGACAATGTAGTGGCTGATGCACTCTCTTGCATGTGGGCATGCAAGGTTTCATCTATCACTGAACTCCACCATGATTGGATTGAAGTGCTCCAAGAGGCCTACTTGCTTAATGCTGAATTCAGCCCTCTTTTTCAGAAATTACAGCAAGATGTTATGGATGACAACTCTCAATATCAACTCCACAACGGCCTCATTTGGATCCATGGCTGTATTGTGATTCCCCATGCCTCTCCTTTTACCCAAAGGATCCTTGAAGAGATGCATTCTTCACCGATTGCTAGCCATTTAGGGGTCTTCAAAACATATGACCGCATTTCAAAAAGCTTCCATTAGAAAGGCCTATGGCGAGATGTTAAAGACTTCATGTCTAGATGTGTGCCTTGTCAACAAAATAAAGATTACACTCTTAAATCGGGTGGATTGTTGCAGCCCTTACCTATCCCCGAAGGAAAATGGACCCACATTACCATGGATTTCATCACTGGTTTACCTACAACCAAGAAGGGTTGGGATAGCATCTATGCGGTAGTTGACCGAATCACTAAAGCAACCCATTTCATCCCTATAAAATCTCAATTTACAGCATCTCAAGTTCCCACTCAGTTTATGGAGCATGTATTTAAGTTGCATGGCTTACCCCATGTCATAGTACATGATCAGGACACCAAATTTATGAGTTAGTTTTGGCAGACAATTTTCAGCTCCTGGAGCCCTAAGAGGAACACCAAGGAAAAGGGGATTCTACTGCAAGAAAATCTATCTTGTAACATCAACAAGCTTTCATTTCATTCTTTTGATGATTAAAACAAAGAAAATAGCAATTCTTCACGCAGCATCATAGTAGATACCTCCCACGGATTTGATAGAATCAACCATAATCTTCAACATCTTCATATAATCCATCAATAGAATAATGAACATAAGAAAATACACCATTTTTGAATGGAAATCAATCACATAGTATTCATCTTCAATGTCTTCATAGTTCTCTCTCTCAATCTCTCATATACAGTTACATTGTTTTGATAGAATTGACTATCTCTGGCTCTCTCTCTCTCTCAATAGTACATCATCTCCTCACTACAATACTCTAATAATGACTCTCAATAATCCTTCTTAGGTCGTGGATGCACCTCCCAAGAGGTATGTCTGATGTGAAGAGGCACAAGAGCCACTACAATGTCTCTTCATAGCTCACTACTGTCACTGTCACTCCAGTTTTTTCTTCAGTCTTCAACAAGCTGCTTCTTCCATTTGTTTTAGCTCTTTTGAACTTAGATTCATCCTTTCCAAAAGTTAGAAAACTTTCTCAAAGTCACACATACATTCTATAGAACACTTACAAAAGATCTACAGAACAATACAGAATAAGAATAGAGCAGAGACAAAGTAGATACAGAGCAGAGACAGAAGCTCTAGAGAAGGTTTACAGAGGGTTACAGAAGGTGATCAGAGAATAGTAGATCCTCATAACTCATACTAAAACCATTCCAAACTATCCAAAATTATTCAATAAGCTTTCAAAATATTTCAACCTTCATCAATCATCAATCCATGCTTCATATAGAAGAAAATCAGAACAAAATAGAAGCTATACAGAAGGTATAAAGAACCAATCAGAACCTCAACAGAACCTATCAAAACATCACAGAGCTTTATATCTCCACTAAAAATCATCATGAGCTTCCAAAATATAATCAATATCATCCAAAATACTCTCAAACACTTCCATTAACAACCATACATCACTCTAAATCCATCAAAAATCAATCATTCAGACCTCCAAAACAACAAAAATCAATCAGAAATTCAATCTTTTTCCACTCTCAACATATCCCCACACTTAGAAAGGAAGCTTCCTCGTGACCTAAGGAAAAGAAGAATATAAGTTAATTAAAGAGCTCAATTTTGATCTTCTTTAGTATCTTCAATAATCTCGCCAAACCACGACCCCAACTTATCACCTGTATCTCTAGAAAAATACTTCTAAAGGAAAACTTTGTTATTCATTAACACATCTGATAATCAATAAAAAGTCATAACAAATTTGTAAAGGATATAAAAGGTTCTTCTTCAGCTTTCCACCATAAGCTTTCCATCCACCATCACCATCAATAGTTGAAAAGAGAGCTCTTGAATAAATTATTCAACCAGTACGAACTCATCACATACAAATTATTACAACACACACACAAACACTAACACAACCATCTGAATGACACCTCAAAAAAAAAGTCTCATTAAGAAGCACAAAAGATACATCCAGGGGTATCAATGAAGATGATCCCTCTTCAAGGCTTGATGATTTCGAAAACGATCCATGGAGAAGGACTCATCCACAAATGTCTTTGGAGGATTTTGAAAGAATTGAAGGCAGCACAGCCTTTCTAGCAAAACAAGGTATCTGCTATGTAGACATAGGGCATGAAAATATAGGACATCCAACTGTTGGGAATCAATGTTCACATTGATATTTATACAAAGATTTGAAATGGCCTTTTGATCGTTATGGGAATGCCTATATGCTAAGTACCAAGCAAAATGAGCTGTCAATCTCACTAAAGGATCTAGAGATTGTGAATATTGGTGAGAAAAATGGAGGTAATTCTGGTATGCTTGACTAGTAGTTGTCCAGTCCCTTGGAATTAATGGCCAGTTAATCTGTGGTCCTGTGAGAGAATCAGTCGAGCTCCATCCTCTTCTTCTCGAAATCTGCTAATCAAATCCTTTGTACCTACTAACCAACTGAGGAGGTTGAGAAATAGAAGGGGCAGGAGATGGAAGTGGAATAAGTAAAAGAGGATGAAGATATGGGTAGGCAAAATCATAAAATGAGGAATAGGCTAAAGAAGGAGTGGCTGAAAATTTAAGTGAATTAGTTAGGAAAGGTGTCAATTGATAAGCAAGAAAGTAGAAGGTATATGAATAGATGGAGAAGGGCATGGCAGAGAGGGGAAAAGACTCGATCTTCAATGAAAGAACAATAGGTAAATATAGGAATTTGAGGAAAACCCTGAGGTTGGAAAAGGAGAGGTAAGATAGCTGTTGAGTTGGATTGATAAAGGGAAAGATAAGTATCATAGCGATGGGCCATTTGTTGATAGTACAATAGGCTAGGAACAGAGGGACCTAAAACTGATCGTCTCTGGTAGGCAACAAAGAAATATGAATCAAATGGATGGTTCTTGGAAAGATAAGCTAGGAGATCCACCCTCAGTTGATTAATGCTCTGCACATAAGTAGAAGTTGTATTCTGACATTGGTTCAAGACCACAAAATCAATCATTGAATGCCATGAAGTGTCAAGGCAAGTAGCCACTTTAGAAGAATAGCACTAGAACTTCTCATCTATCCTCAACTCCAAATAGTTGATATATAAGACTGCTTGCAAAACCACATCTCCCACATACCAAGCCAGATCTACATCATTTGAAATCAATAGATCACCTCGTAGATACATGTAAGACAGCAACACGGTATTCATCGTCACAGAATCTTCAAAGACGATACAGACAACTTCTATCAGTAAATCTAGAAGAGGGAGATCCATCGTTGAAAGCTTCATATAGAAGGCCAACTTTTGCAATTGATAGTGGACAAAGAAGGAATGGTCCGGAGGAACATACTCCTGAAAGTGCTCAGATGTAGACCATAACAAATCCATCTTGGACTACAATCTTTCCACTTTATCTTGAAACAACGGACATAATCTGGCCTGTCTCTGGAGAACTGCCAAGTCCTGCTGAGATATAGAAGGAATCATAGGAACATTGGGGCTTGGAGGAATGGACCGTGACTGTGCCAATTGCTCCTACAACTGCTTAATCTGGGAAGCTTGGGATTCCAATGTATTATGAGTAGTCTGCAAAGCTGACAGTTTTGCATCTAAAAGAGTCTAAAACTCTTGAGCTTCTTTGGACATTCTCTCTTTCTCTTCTGAAACTCTAGTGACCTCTGACTGAGCTTTTGCTAACTGAATCTTCAAAGAATATATTTCTTCTCTCTGGGTCTCAATCATTTGGGTCTGCTGCTCCATCTGCTTAAACAGATCGGCAAGAGTGTCTTTAGCAGAGGCTAACTCTATGGTTGCCTTATGCAACTGGTCTTTGGATTGCATCAATTCTTCATAGAAAGAAGCATATAACTATTGAACACAAGCTGTCACTGGGAGTTCAATAGAACTCTGGATGTCATTACAAAGGAATGGAATGGCATCTCCTGACACTAAACTGTTCAGTGAAGGAACTGATATTTCCAAAGAACCCTCTCGATATGCCCTAAATAAATTGTTGCATGTAAGGTAGGCATGGAGGTCACTTCCAGATGTAGTAAAAACTGTTACTGAAGGAATAACTGGGGGATTTTTATCTGCCACACGCTTCAAGCGCTTCCGTTGAATGACCAATGGAGGAGGGGAATCAAGATCCTCTATGTCAATAGGTTCTGAATCCTCTGAAGGTAGAGGGGGAGGTACTGCAAAACAACCAAATAGCTATAAAAAAGAAAGCAATCAAAAGAAGCACACACACAGATGTAACTAACCAATTGACCACCCTAAACAACCCACATCCTTAAAAATATTCGGCATGACCTCTATACATATACAACCGAAAACTTTATGCGATGCAAGAAGCAGGCACCCAAGACCCCGTATGAAGCAATAAAGAAGAAAAACTACAAACTGCACTCGTAATCGTATCACACAAGCAAACCATTATACATAAAAACCTAATCAGGACCTAACCATAACTTTGACCAACTATTTCAACTAAGAGGACTATACGTGCCCATCCCACGAAGTGTGTTTATTAAAAGGGAAAAAAAGTGCAGTGAGGGGAAATGGTTTTAATGAAGGGTTCATTTTAAGAAATTATTAACAATGGTTGAAATTTTATTAGGTAATAAACCTTAATAAGAAAATGACGGTTCTTTCTTAAAATTTTAATTACAAATTATTAGGGTGAAATAGTGCTTAAACGAAACCTTGACTGCGATATCCAGACTGGGGTCTCTAAATGCAAATTCATTAATAAAAAATTAATGGTGATGTGGAGCACTTTTTTACCAGCGCGTGCTTTTTTGTGACGGTTGGTTCATTTTCATTAAAATTAAAGTGCCTCTGAAGCGCCCGCACGTAGCGCGTACAAAGTGAATGGTGGGTTGATTTTTAATTATTAGAAAAATGTGTATTTAGCGCGAACGCGCGTGGAAAAGTGGGTGAATAAAGTTCATTTTAACAATTAACTATGGTTAAAGGATGACCAAAATAAATAAAGCTCAAAAAATAGATACTTGGTAGGGGTGTGTATGCAAGAGACTGAAAGCGCACTCAGTAGTCCCAAATGCAAGGAATCTAGTCAAAAAAGTAAAAACCACTAACTGGAAAAAAAAAAGCACCTTAGTGTTTTTGTTTTATTTATTATTTATTATTATTATTATTTGTTTTTTTAAAAAAATTAATTTAGGTGTGTTTGTATTGTGTATATTATTTGGTTTTGTTTGTTTCTTTCGTTCTTTTTCTTCCTTTTTTGTTTTTAAAATTATTAAAATGGAATATAAGACACATAAATATGTTGTAAAATGTAATGGTGGAATTTCAGTAATCCAACAAGTGTCAACAATGTGTTTGAATTTATCCATGATTTTTTAGCTAATTTTTGGAATTTAAAATGAATTTTCATGAGGTGAAGTATTAAAATTAGGATTTTGGCTTCAAATAATACTTTAGCCATTTATGAAAGCATTTTCAATTGAGAAAATATTTGCAAAAGGGGCAAGAGGGTTTGTGAAAATTTTTGAAATTTTTTTGGAAGTATTTCTAAAATTTTACATTTTTTAATGAATTTTGCTCATTTTGCATGTATTTTTGAAAAAAAAAATAAATTTTTGATTTTTTTACAATTTATTTTCTTGAATTCCCACTTTAGAAAATAATGCAAATTATTTCAACAATGTTGGAAAATTTTTAGGAAATTTTTTGCAATTTATTTGGATCTTAAATGAATTTTAATGAATTTTTAAAATTTTTTGGTGTTTTATGTTTGTTTTTATGTGTTTTTCGGGTTTTAAAATGAAAAGTCAGTACCCGAGCTATGTGTGAACAGGAAGGATGACTGCGTGTGAACGGCTAACTGCAACACACTACCGAACGGACAAGTCGAAAAGCGGGTCCTTGCGCGTGAATGCTCGCTAGCCACACCCGTACACACACGCACACCGAGAGACGCCGCACGGCGTGGGAACAAGGGAGGGAGAAGGGAGTGTGTCGGCGGGTGGAGAGGTTGGTGGGTGGGAAGGGGAGCTAGGGGAGGGGTAACAGGGTTAGTGGGGGTGGGGTGAGGGGTAGCCATGGTTAGGTTTGGTGGGGGGTTAGTGGGGGTGGGGTGAATGTGGTGGGGGGGTAAATTAGGTGGGGGGGAGGGGGGCAAGAAAAAGGGTGGGCAGGTAGGAAGGTGGGGGGGGTGGACGTGGCGAGACGGGTGGAAGGAGGAGGTGGACGTGGTGAGGTGGGTGGAAGAAGGAGGTGGGAGGTGCCACAGGAGGAGGCGAGGAGGCCGAGAAGGGTGGGAGGAGGGCCGAGGGCGGAAGCGGAGAAGGGCGAGGGAGAGGGAGGCCGCAGGAGGTCGAGGCCGAAGGAGGAGGATGAGGACGAAGGCAAGGGCGAGGAGGGTGGAGGTTGCAGGAGGTCGAGGCGCCAGGTAAGTCGTTTCGTGTGTTTTTTGTCTTTTTTTTTTGCTTTCTTTCGTTCATTTTTCGTTTTTCGTTTTTCGGTGGTTTTTCAGTTTTTTTTTTTTGTTTTCTTAAAAAGTAGTATTGTTTCGTTTTGGTTCTTCTTTCTTTTTTGTTTTTTTGTTGTTGTTCGTCTTTCTTGGTTTTTGTCAGTTGGTTTTGGGTTTTGTTTTTTTAAGGATTAGGGTTGTTTGTGTGTTTTGTGTTTGTTTTTGTTTTTGTTTTTTTTAAAATTTGTTTTGGCTTTTTTTGTTGTTTTTTTTTGTCTCGTTGTTTTTGTGTGTTTGGGTTTTCTTTTTCTTTTTCTTTTTTTTGGTTAATGTGGTTTGCTTTTGTTTTTATTTTTTGTTTTTTTTAATGTTAATTTTTGTTTTTTTTTAATGTTTGTTATTTTTTAAAAATGTTTGTTGGTTTTTTTTTTAAATTGTTATGATGGGTAAAAAGGAGCGCACCCTTGTCTCGCGCGCAAGCGTGGGGCGAGGGTAAAAAAATTTGCATCAACGAGATCAGACGAGGTAGGGATGGCGACACGCGAGACGCCGAGGTCACGGGGGTGTCCTGAGGCACATAAAAATAAAAACAGATGCGTTTACGTGCGACGCGAGAAACGCAGCCACACGGCAAAAAGTAAGAAAATTTAATAAAACTCAAACCACACTTCGGATCGAAAAACTGTAAAAAGGAAAAATGTGCCGAGATGAGGAGAAGATGATAGAAAAATGCGACATGGGTTTCGGGGCAAAATCAAGGTGTTCACATGGAAAAAACATTAAAAAATGGCTCTAAAAATACATACAAGGATTATTATGAAAAAATCCGCTCACCGAAACGTAGAGCAAAAAGAAGAAAAAATATGCAAAATAACCGAAAATGGACTCGAAAATTAATACGGGAAGAACTGATTGCCGGAACGAAGTGCGATAAACAAAAAAAATATCCGGGAGAAAGGGATTCATTGGGCTATTGCATCAAAACTCAGTTTGGGGGAAGTTGGGAGGGGTTCTCATGAGAAAAACACAAAAAAACACTCGAAAACACTCGGAAAAGTTAATAACTAAAAATCCAACTGTTGGAAGACGGGGGAGGAAAAAGGAAAAAGTGGGGGAAAGGCTGACGAAACACAGCTGTCAAAGTAAAGTGGAATTTCAATGAAAATAGAGCATGTTCACATGGAAAAATGTGAAAAATAGGCACGAAAAGGGCCCGAAAACTCGCAAAACTTAATAGTGGATGAACCATGCATTGGAATGATAGGGAGTAAAAAGAAAAAAGGTCAGGAGGAATGGGTAGGATAGGACTGGCATGGCAGATCAGTGTTCCGAAGCAATAAAGATATGTTCACATGGAAAACCGTCCAATTTATGGGAAGTGCTTCAAAAATTAATAACTCAAGAACCGTTTGTCGGAACAAGGGTTGGTAAAAAGAAAAAATGGGCAATTCAAAGGGATGAACAGGGGTGTAAGGTTGGATGTGATTCTCAATGAACATAGGGTGCATTCATATGGAAAAATCACAAAACAAAGAATAAAGGCAAACGGTCAATGAACAGCTCCGAGAACATAGTGAAATAGAACGGAAGAGTGGGGAAGGGACCCCATCAAGGTAAAATGAAGTCATGGCATAGATGCATGATAATACCAGGGTATATGCATGGGGGTATGCATCATAGACGCGCAGGGACTCATCCCCACACTTAAAATCTTAACAGGAAGGGTAAACCAAACAACAAGGACCTAGTACCACACATCAGACCAACCGCAAACGTCCCCACACTTAAGACATGACCGTCACTGAGAAACAGAAGGTGTAGGATTAGAAAAACTTGGCCCAAATTACCGAGGAGTAATGTCGACTATCGAGGGTACGTCTTGTATCGTTGTCGGCTGCAGGAGGTAACAAGGTTTCTTCACAGCACACATCCTTTGTCCTTCATGGGACGGACCACGCGGCAGTACCCAGGGAGGGAGCTGGTTGAAGGAATCGCAGGAAATTTGTCAATGACGAGGGATATTGCACTCAACTCACGATCACTCAAATGGAGAAAGAGCAGTCACTCGCCCCATTACTAACATCACTCGAGTGAACAATGATGAAACCTAGAGATCACATCCGGTTTAGGAATCGACAAGGGAATGGTGCGGAGGGAGTAGGCCAAGGTGCACAATTGATGGTGCATCAATGCGTCCAACCCCGTCTGGCATAGGTGCAAGCAGGAAGGCCAGGGAACCTTGCAATGCAGTGTACAGAACAGAGTGACGTGTCCTGTGTTGATGGCAGAGACCCATCCCGTGGGTGCATAGAGAAATAGAAACGTACCTAACTCTGATGGTCATAACATTTCTCAATCCTCACCTCCCGATAATTGATTTAAGAAACACCAGTCACACTCAGCCCACCCTCTGTCTCACGCTCTGTTGAAAGATACAGGAGGGCAGCCCATTCCTGAAACCCATTAATGTTATCCTCACTGTCACTTGTGCAGAGGTTGTATGCCTTGTGCGCTTTTGATGGTGCAATTGTGCATCCCACCCTGTGTCGGTATACAGTGCAAGAAGGAAGGCCAGGGAGCCTTATGGTGCAGTGCATAGAAACAAATCGTGTGTTGTGCATTGAGAGGCCCATCCCATGCGTGCAACACTCCATTCACACATCTCACCTCTCATTTGATTCAAAGGGAAAAACTGGTCACTCACCCCACCCTCTGTCTCACACTCACTGATAGATACAGAGAGCAGCCCATACTCACGTCCCCATCTTGTTAGGATGAAAGCTCACAGCACTCAAGGGGTTGGTGATGAAGATCATGTCAGCTGTTGTCATCAGGGTCTTGAAGACAAGGCGTACCCAGGGAGGCAGCCTACAAATCTCATACTTCAATGATTTATAAGAAAGATCGTCTGTTAAGAAGGGCAGACGGATTGATATTACAAAAACAACGCACCAAGGGAGGTGGCTTCAAATTACTTGCTGGATAGGTACTGTTGATGAGTTAGCTATCTTGAACTGTGGGGTGTTACCACATTTTCCACAGTCAGCTTCCCGCCCAAGGGTGTTTCCACCTTTTCTTGGAAGGAGGCCTGTTATGACATGGAATTTCTTCATTTTCTCCCATAACAGTTTTGTTTGTTTGTTTTCTTTCTCTTTTTCTTTTCTTTTTTTTGTGAAGAAAGAGAATGGTAGAAATACCATGTGTTAGGACCAACCTCGCCACCGTTGTTGGATCAGACGAGAAGAGAACAAGGTTGGGTTGAGATGTATCTGTGAGGGGTCAGCAAAACGAGACCGCCTCATGAGGAGAATCATAAGGGCTATCAGAAGCATGATGAGAAGGACAGTGTGAGGCCCAAAAGGGGGAGGGTAGGTCGACTGTGATTGTCAAGATCCTCAAGGAGGGAAGTACTTCTTCAGACGATAGCCATTAATCAGGAAAGGATCATCAAAGGCATCAACGGTCTGCACCTGAACAGAGCCGTTAGGATTGACAGCAAGTACCTTGTACGGGCCTATCCACCGTTGTTGAAGATTGCCATGAAACTTGCCAAATCTTGAATCATAGGCTAGGATAAGATCACCTTTTTTGAACTCCTTGTGCTTGATGAAACTGTCATGATAGGCATTGCATCGCACTTGAGTGATTTCCATGCATTGTAGGGCCATCCGTCGTATCTCATCCAAGCATTCCAAGTGTAGGAGGCGGCTTTGCAATGACTCATCATCTCCCAAGCGTTCTTTAATTGCCACTCGCAAAGAGGGCAATTCTAGTTCAACAGGAAAGACAGCTTCGGTACCATATACTAGCTAGAAAGGGGTCTATCCTATAGCTCCCTTATGGGAGGTTCTGTATGCCTAGAGGGCCTCTGTAAGTCGATTGTCCGAGTCGCAACAATGTGCGACAATCGTTCTTGTCAGAATCGAGCAAAGGATGCGATTGGTGACTTCAACTTGGCCATTGGCTCTGGGGTAATAGGGAGTGGACTTGCAATGGCAGATCTTATATAGTTCCGTCAGCTCCTCCATGATTTTGTTAAGGAAATGAGTACCTCTATCATTTAGCAGCTCGAGGGGACTGCCAAAATGGGTGATAATATTCTCGTACATGAGCAGGGCTACACTGTTACCATCGTCTCGCTTCAGAGCTTTAGCTTCACACCACTTTGTGACATAATCCGTACATACTAAGATGTATCTGTTCGTCTTCCGTCTGGTGGGTGGATCAATGGGACCCATAAAATCAATCCCCCACTTCTCGAACGGCTTTAGTGGAAGAATGGGTTGCAGTGGTATGGCACTTGTTTTGGTGGGCTTCCCCATTCGTTGACAAGCATCACATCTCTTGCAGTAGTCATATGTATCCTTGTGGAGGGTCTGCTACTAATATCTTGCTAACAGAGTCTTCCTGGCTGTCGCTTCTCCTGCGAAGTGTCCACCACATGGTTCATCATGGAATGCTTTCAATACTATGCCGATTTCGTCCCCTGCAACACATCTTCGTAGCACTTCATCTTTGCCTCTCTTGTACAGTGCACCGCCTAGCAAAGTGTAGGGGGCTGATTCTAATAGAAGCTTCTTCTTCTCATGGCTTGAGATGCCAGGAGGATACTGTTGAGTTGCCAAGAGGTTGGCTATGTCTGCATACCAAGGAGTAACTGTTTCAACTAGAAACAAGGAAGCATCAGGAAGGTCTGGATCATCCTGTTCCTCTTCTTCTGTTTGAGGAATCTGTGATAGATGATCGGCGAGGACATGGGAACAGCCAGGCTTAGTGACCACTTCAAAATCGAACTCTTGAAATAGGAGTAACCATCTCATCAGTCATCATTTAACATCTGCTTTGTTCATCAGGAAGGACAATGCTTCATGATCCACGTAGAACTTGAAATGCACTGGCAGTAGATAGTGTTGAAACTTCTCCATTGCAAACACCATTGCCAAGCATTCAAGTTCTGTCACTGTGTAGTCTCGTTTCCTATCAATGATCTTTCGGCTTGCATAATATACTGGTTGATCTAATTTAGTATCCATCAAAAATCAATCATTCAGACCTCAAAAACAACAAAAATCAGTCAAAATTTCAGTCATTTTCCACTCTCAATAGCTCCATGGGGACCAAATTGGCTTTGTCTACAACCTATCATTCCCAAACAGATGGGCAGACCGAGCGAGTCAACAAGTGGCTTGAAACTTATTTGCGACATTTTTGTCATGATGTGCAAAATTCTTGGGATGTATGGCTGCACTTGGCTGAATTTTCTTACAACAACTCCACCCCCTTCGAATCATTGTATGGTTATCGGGTGCCTCTTCCCACCGTGATCTTCAATGAAAAGCTCAACCCCCTTGGAAAAGAAGAGTTGGACCACATGCAAGCTTTACTTCAACAATGCAAGGCAAACCTCAAAAGGGCTCAAGAGCACATGAAGCTCCATGCTAATGCAAAAAGAAGACCCCTTGACTTTCAATAGGGTGAATTGGTACTCCTCAATGTCCCCAAGTCCCATTATGCTACACTAAAGGATGGTTCTTGCAACAAATTGGCACACTGTTACTATGGGCCCTACACAATCATTAAGAAGTTCGGGGAATTGGCTTACCATCTCCAACTTCCTCCCACTACTAAGATCCATAATGTCTTCCATGTGAGCCAATTGAAACCTTTCATTGGCATTCCCAAAGATCATGTAGAGGAGCTACCCCCCATAGATGAGGAAGGCCTTATCCAGTATATTCCTGAAGCAGTCATTGGGCAGCATGAAAAGCAACTCTGCACCCGTTCCATCCATGAATACCTGATCAAATGGAAAGGCCTACCAACAGAGGAAGATTCTTGGTGCCCAACATCTATCTTGGATGAGTTTCCACACCTCAAGAGGTCGTATTGACTGGAACTTAACCATGACACCTGTTTTGGGCTATAGTTTGCGTCTGGACAGCCAAAATTTTTGCACTAGTTTTGGTCCTGACCAATTTTCAACTCCATTTTCCATACATAGGCTGAAAGTACACCTCGAGGACTCCGCATCAACACCTCACTCGCCCCGATCGGAGTTTCCTAGAGGAAGTTATGGCTATTTTCCTCCAGCCATACTATCTTGGACAGCACACTAGTAACTCCTAGACAGCCCTCTATTTTGCAACAATTTTGGTCCTGACCTATTTGCAGCCCCCCCTCACCCACACAAGCTAAAAATACATCTCGTGGGCTCCGTAATGACACCTCACTTATCCCATTCGTAGTTTCTGACACAAAGTTATGGCTGATTTTCTACATCACACCCTTACGGGACAGGACAACATCCCTTGTTTTTTAGGACAAAAACTTTATGAGACGGGATGGTTTATAATAAGCGAGGATCACAGGAACATGGCATGGGAACATACCAGTCACACTAATGGTATATAAGGTGTAAGAGGGTATTTTGAGGCATCACAGAATTATTAAGAATCTCTCTTTTCACCTTCACAAGCTTTCATGGCTTCTTCTTCTTCTTCTTCTTCTTCTTCTTCCTCCTCCCTTTCCTCTCTTTATCTCTCTTCTCCTTGTCTTTATCTCTCCTCTTCTTCTTCTCTTGCAGTCCTTCTCTCTCTTCTCTCCCTTCTCTCCCTTAGTTAGATCAGTTAGGTCACTTTCATTACAACCCATCCCATATGTCCATAGGGAAACAAGAACATACCTGACGCCAAGTATCGTAACGTCCCTCAATCCACACCTCTTAATAATTGTTTGAGGAAACATCAGTAACGCTCAACCCCCCCTCTATCTCACATTCTATTGATAGATACAAGAGGACAGTCCGATCTTGAAACTCATTGATATTATCCTCATTGTCATGTGTACAGAGGGTGTATGCCTTGTGCACAATTGATGGTGCAATTGTGCATCCCACCATGTGCCGACATACGTTGCAAGAAGGAAAGCCAATGAGCCTTATAGTGCCATGCATAGGAACAAGTTTGTGCTTTTTGCATTGAGAGGTCCATGCTGTACGTGTAACACTCCATTCACACATCTCACCTCTCAATTGGATACAAAGGGCAAGGACTGGTCACTCACCTTACCCTCTGTCTCACACATTGTTGATGAATACAAGGGGCACCCCATACTCACATCCCCATCTGGTTAGGATAAAAGCTCAAAACACTCTAGGTTTGTCGATGAGGATCAGCTTCATCTCGTTGATGTTGTCAATGTGGATTGGTTGATGAAGAGGCATACCCAGGGAGGTAGCTAACAAATTCAATACTTGGATTGCAAGTTGGAAACTTAGTCTATTGTAGGAATCAAAAGCACTGATGAGGTTATAGGATTCAACGGGAGGTGACTAGAAAACTTCTTTTGCAAGATTTTGGCTAGAGATTCGGCGATCTTGGACTGCAAGGTGTTACCACCTTTTCCACAGCCAGCTTCCTGTCTAAGGGTGTGTGCCACCTTTTCTTGGAACAAGGCTTGTTATGACAGGGAATTGTTTCCCTTTCTCCCATAACAGTTTTATTTTTATGTTTCTTTTATCTCTCTTTTTTTCTTCATTTTCTTTTCCTTGTTTTTGCCCTACTCCTAAGGGTGTTTTCACATTTTCTCAAAGAATATGTTGGTATGCTAGGGACCGAACTCCTTTTCTCCCATGACCGATATATTGTTATTTTGTTTTTTCTTTCTTTCTTTCTTTCTTTCTTATTGTATTTGAAGAGTAGAATGGCAGGAATGTCATGTATCAGAACCACCCTCGCCACCTCTGCTGCATCAAATAGAAAGTAAGCCAAGGGGGAGGGGAAGGTGGCTACGAGGGGTTATTAAAAAAATCCACATCATCAAGATTAGCAAGAGGGTTATCAGGAGCATTAGATAAAGGTGTATCAACCATCATACAAGAAATGAGGAGCTAGTGATGGTGATTGTCAAGATCCCTAGGGAGGGTAATACTTCTTGAGGTAATAATCATTAATAAGGAAGGGATCATCCGAAGCATCGATTGTCTGAACTTGGACAGAGCCATTAGGATTGACGGCAAGTACCTTATAAGGGCATGTCCAATGTTGTTGAAGCTTGCCTGGAAACTTGCCAAATCAGGAATCATAAGCTAGGACTAAGTTGTCTTACTTGAACTCATTTTGCTTAATAAAGCTGTCATGGTAGGCCTTTCTGCGAGCTTGCATGGCTTCCATGCATTGTAGGGCCATCCTACGAGTCTCATCAAGATACACCAAGTGCAAGAGATGGTGTTGCAGGGACTCTTAATCTCCCAAATGTTCTTTGATGGCCACGCGCAGAGAGGGTAGCTTGAGTTCAACAAGAAAGATGGCTTATGTTCCATACACCAACTAGAAAGGGGTTTGTCCTATAGCCACCTTATGGGAGGTTCTATATGCCTAGAGGGCCTTTGTAAGTCGATCATCCCAATCACAATGATGTGCGGCTATTGTTCTTGTTAAAATCGAGTAGAATACGCAATTGGTAACTTTGACTTGGCCGTAGGCTCTGGGGTAATAAGGTGTGGACTTACGATGACAGATCTTGCACTGTTCTATCAACTCTTCCATGATCTTGTTAAGGAAGTATCTTAGTCACATTAACGAGCTCTAGGGGATTGCCAAAAACTCCATATTCGGGATTTTGGGAATTTCCCATCAATATGGAAAAACCAAATCAAAATGGATTTCGTGAATTTTGGGAATTTCATAAATTTGGAATTTAGTGCAATGGAACGTATTACTGCTTATGGTTGTTTCTAAGATATTGAAAAAAACTTTAAAAGGTGGTGTTAATAAACACCTTAGTTTTAATATCCTTTAAAATATTCAAGGAAAATCTTCAGTCGATGGATTATTGTAGACTTTCTTTGGCCTTCAATACAACCTTTGGGAAAATTTTAAACTTTTTGGGAGATTTGTACCTTTCTTCATCCAAGAGAAGACAATGCTATCTATTGTTTCCCATCGTTCATGATCTTTTTTGTTGCACATCCAATATTTATCCCAACAATTAAAATACATCTCTGCATCTATAGCATTTTGACGACTACAAACTGGTGCCCAATATTGTATACATACCTTGTTGAATTTTTTGGAATACACCAAGCATTGGTTCAAATGCATGTTTGGGTTGTTTGCTCAGAGGACCACAATAGTGATCATTCAACTCTTCCAATCCAATAAAGTCATCTTCATTATCTACATCTATATTAGTTGCATCACTTTGTGTTCAAATTGTGTTTTGTACCTATAAAAAGATGTCTTTGGGATTCCATGAATCTCATACAATGCCCTTCCACATACCACTTGTCCATTGAAGATGAAATTGTACTTCCTTGTTCCCAAGTAATCAATCTTGCATTATGATTCAAACTTGTCATAAACATAGTTTGTGCGGTCTTCAAATTGCAATCCCCAAAAGTATTTACGTAATTGTTGCATTACTTCTCTATCAGCAAACTGACAACACTTTTCTTGGCAACAATCAATCATGGAAACCTGTGAAATGGAGTCCATAGAAGTCCTCAAGTTTGCACCTTTAGTGGCAACAATTCGAGGCTTTCTATTGACCATACAATATGATCTCTTCTGAACAAAAATTTATTTTTTCGCAGAAACATAATCTTCATTGGTATCTTCCATGTTTTTGGGACAAGCATTTGTAGAGATAAATTGCATGTATGATTGTTGTTATAGCAGCGATATTCCATCATCAAATGTGACTTTTTTAATAGGCCATCTTTCCAAAGTGACACAGTGGAGATTGTCATCTATGTATGTTTATGTGGTTTGATCAAGGGTTTTATCTACCACCACACCAACATCCTCTTCTTCTAGCAATTCAAAGTTTATCACATCATATGGAAAAGCCAATAATATAACCCGTGTTCTAACACACACACTGTTTCCTTTTGTCCATAGCATTACTCTACGTTCTCTCCAACTTTCACGAATGCTAAGTACATCAATATCCTCAGAAGGTAGGACATGGTTTGATTCGTAATCATCTTCTCCATCATGAATTGTTATTGAGTTTGAAACAACCACCACATCTTTCTTTCCCCATTTTCAAAACCACCTACCACTTCATGAACCTTCATTGTGTCAATTGTTGGAAATGGCAAATATGCTGCTACATTTAAACATTTATCAATAGCCACTAAAATATATCAATCTTCAAGTGTTTCTCCATGGCATGTCTCATTTGGATGTATTGTATGCACTCTCCCAAGTGCAACAATCTCATAATCAACTAGCAAATTCACAGTTTCTCCAAAATAAAATTAATTATTCATGATACCTTTACAAGTGAGAAAATGAAGATTTTATCATTTGTATGTTGTCACCTCTCAGAAAGAAGAAAATAGTAATGAAATTGCTAAATACAATGAAGTATCAAATTTCATTGAAATGAAAAAAGTACTTAAACATTAGATTGAATGAGTCTAACTTCCATAATAGAAAGTATTAATGGAAACATCATACAGAAAGGGGATAGATTTGACCATATGGCCAAAAACAAACTTTCTCACGAACTATGCCGCCCTAAAGTAAATAAGAAAAGTTTATTCTATTATTTTTAGTTGCCCTTGATTTTACTTTATTTTATTAGCTACTCTTTGATTAAGCAAAAAATTCTTTGTGTGTTCTCATTGGGAAAAGATATATCAGATGTTCAAAACTTGTACTATATCGATTCAACACGAGAACAATGATTAAAATTATTCATAATGTGTATAGGAAAATATTTAGCCACTTGGTCAAAAATCTATTGTATGTATTCCATACAATAGCAAATATAAAAATTATTTGTGATCCCCATAGGAGAAAACATAGTCAAATGATTGAAACCTTTGTTGTGGTCTCCATAGAAAAATATTTAGCCAGATGGTCAAAACCTCAAGAAAAATACATACAACAAGGATAAAAGTTTATTGTGATGTTTATGGAAAAAGATTTAGCCAGATGGTCAAAACCTCTATTGCAACTATTTTATACAAGACTTAGGATTAAAATTCTTTGTGATGTTCACAAGAAAAGATTTAGCCATATGGTCAAACATGTATTGTATGTAACCTAGATGATAGCAAGGATAATAATTGTTTGTGAAGTCCACAGAATAAGATTTAGCCAAATGGTCAAAGCCTTTATTATATGTCAGCAAGGATAAATAATCTCTGTGATCTCCATTAGAAAATATTTGATCAAATGATCAAAACCTTTATTTCATGTATTTAAAATGACAACAACGATACAAATATTTTATGAGAAACTTTGACCTCATGCTTAAATGTTGAAACCACAATGACCTCTAAAGAACAGGAGATTTCATTCCCTATGACACAAAGTTGTAAAGATTGAGAAAATTTTAGCATAAATTAGAAGCTATTTGAGAAGGAAAGTGAATTTTTATCATGATTAAATATTTATAAATCTTATACTACCTACTTGTTGATAATAGTAAAATATATCATATTATATTTTAATTTTAAGTTGTACTATTTTAGTCTAAATCATGTTATATTAGTATATTTCGTACTATGTGCATATTATGAAATATAGTATCAAAATATATTTTAAAAATATATATTAAATTAATTTAGTAATAACTAATAAATATCATTAAAATATATTAAATCATATTTTTTATGATTATGTATATTTAATGTATCTAATATGTAATTTGTAATATCATTGAGGATTTTGAAGCCACCTTAGTGTTAATTTGAGAGTAGAATCTCTAACAGGGCAGGATAGAGAGTATGTAGCCAAAATCTCTAGCTGTGGAAATAGGGGCAATATCCCAATGGTGGGTTCTTAAGGAGGGGCGAGGGGAAAGGAGCGGGTCTAGGAGAAATGCCCTTGATGAGAGTTTGAGGGCAATGTCCTCCTCGGTGGAGGTTTGGGAGCAATGCCCCCAGTCGGGGTTTGGGGATAGTAATGCCCCTAGTCGGGGTTCGGGGGCAGTGTCAAGATTGTGGGAGAGAAGGAAAGAGTCTCACTTGTAGCTTTCTTGCTTGCACAATGGGGGAATACACACAGAGGTGGAGGCTGAAAATAGTTTTCCTCTTCTTAGTTGTGTAAGCCAAAATAACTCTTATACAAAGAAATAGAAGAACCCTATATATGGGTCTCAAACCAAACTCAACTAACTAAGGTGGCATACTAACTGAGCCACGAACTAGAGTAGATAATGATAGATGTCATCTAGCTATTATTCATGGGCGGTGTACCAATTGCATCTGCAACTAACAAGTCAGTGACATAAATGCACAACGGTCACCCTGGCATATCACGAGTGGAGCTCGATATCTCAACACTCCCCCTCGAGCTCAATCCCAATTCGTGCACACCAAGCAGGTCTCTGAACTTGCGCAGCTTCTCTGTGCCCAATGCCTTCGTAAATATGTCAGCTACCCGATCCTCTGTGCTGACATAAACTAGATCAATAAGACCTAGTAAAACCCTCTCTCGCACATAGTGATAATGCACCTCAATGTGCTTTGTTCTAGCATGATAGACTGGGTTATTTGCCAAGTGTATACTACTCATGTTGTCACAATAAATGACAACTGGCCCATCTGTAGGCTGATGCATATCATAAAGTAGCTTATGCAACCAAGCTACCTCACATGCAGCCATTGCTGCACCCTTGTACTCAGCCTCTGTGCTCGACAAGGCAACTGTAGGCTATTTCTTGCTGCTCCAAGTGACTGCAGCACTCCCAAAAGAGAACACATATCCACTGGTAGATCGTCTATCAGAAATACTACCAACCCAATCAGCATCAGTGTATCCATGCAACTGTATCTGAACCCTAGTCTCATAAAATAGTCCATACTGCAATGTGGACTTCACATATCTGAGTATGCGTCTAGCCGCATCGAAATGTGGTTTCCTTGGAGCCTGCATAAACTGACTTACCAATCCAACATTATAGCTCAAATATGGCCTGGTAATAGTCATATAAATCAAACTTCCTACCATGTGTCTGTACATAGTAGGGTCTTCCAGAAGCTCACCTGCATCTGCGCTCAGCTTCACATTTTGCTCCAAAGGAACTGAAATAGGCTAACAGCCTGTCATTCCATATTTGGACAGCATGTTCAATCCACACTGCCTCTGCAAGAGTTGTATCCCACTTGGTGATCTAATCACCTCAATGTCCAAGAAATAACGCAGCTCTCCCAAATCCTTCATCTCAAACTTCTACTTCAATAGCATTTTCACATGAAGGATATCTTCATCACTGTCACCTGTCATAATCAAATCATCAACATAAATGACAAGTAGCGTAATACATTTCTCTGTTTTTCTCACATAAAGTGAGAAATTTGCCTTGGAAATCTGAAAGCCAATAGTGACAAGATACTGTCCTATCTTGTCAGACCATGCTCTAGGTGCTTGCTTCAAGCCATACAAGGCTTTCTTCAACCTGCAAACAAACTCAGGATGAACAACATGCACATAACCTGGTGGCTGCTCCATATAGACCTCTTCTTGCAAATCACCATGCAAGAATGCATTCTTTACATCCATCTGATGTAAAGACCATCCCTTTGATGCAGCCATAGCAATGACGGCTCTTACTGTGCCATCCTTGCAACCGGACTGAATGTTTCTTCATAGTCAATGCCATATGTTTGTGCATACCCCTTGACTACTAATCTTGCCTTGTATCTGTTCACAGAACCATCTGCATTGTGCTTCACCTTATAAACCCACTTACAGCCAATTGCATTACCTTTAGGCAAAGGTACCAATTCCCATGTAGCATTTGCTTCCAAGGCATCCATTTCTTCATCCATGGCTTTCTCCCATTTTTCTTTTCCCATGGCTTGCTCAAAAGAAGTGGGTTCTGGTTCCTGTATCACTTTGACCATATATGCATAGTGAATGGCTGTAAATCCATCATATTTCAGCCTATCCACAGGATACCTAGCTCTCGTAGTCCTGCGCAAAGTAGGTTCACTCCCAGGTGCTCTCAAAACATCCCTGGTCTTCCTTACTCCAGGTGTAACAATAGAAGGAATACCCAACTCATCATCAATGCTCTGTTCTGAGCCACTGGATTCACCATCCACATAAGAGTGACCTGCATTCACATCAAACATGGGCTGATCTACCTTCTCTTTTCCTTTTCGTGATACCTGCATACCACTATCTACATTGCTTTGAGAAGATTCTCATGATCTCAATCTGCCTGTCCATGGCGAAGAATGTGAACCACTGCTAGAGGACGCTCCATGTCCACTAATATTTTGTGACTGCTGCTGTGAATTTTGTGCAGCATTACCATTTTGTGCATCTACATCATCAATCACATTTACTGGTTTATACCAGCTACTCATCTCATCAAAAACAACATCTCTGCTCACTGTAAACTTATGAGTAGAAGGGTTATAGCATCTATACCCTTTCTGCTGCAAAGAGTAACCAATAAAGATGCACTTCTCAGCTTTTGGATCCAACTTGGATCTCAACTCATGTGGCACATGAACATAGGCAATGCAACCAAAAATTTTCAAATGAGAAATATCTGGTTTCCTACCAGTATACCTCTCCTCTGGAGTCGTCCCATGTATTGCTGCAGTGGGAGTCATGTTCATTATGTAGACTGTTGTAGCAACTGCTTCAACCTAGTAAAAATATGGCAAGTCTTTTTCGTTGAGCATGGCATGAGATACCTCTCCAATATGCTTGTTTTTCCTTTCTGCAATTCCATTTTGTTGTGGGGTATGTCTGCATGAATATTGCTGCTTTATGCCATGCTCCTGCAAGAACCTTGCAAACTCATTTGAGAGGTACTCTCCCCCTCCATCTAACCTTAGGCATTTTATTTACAGGCCTATTTCTTTTTCAACCATAGGTTTAAGAGTTTTGAAATGCCCAAAAACTTCACTTTTCTTTTTCATAAAATACACCCAAACTTTTCTGCTATAGTCATCAATAAAAGTGACAAAATAATGACAGCCTCCAAGAGATGCAGCTTTAGTAGTCCACACATCAGAGTGGATTAATTCCAATGGCTTCTTACTCTCTTGAACATGTCTAGGAAATGGTTTCCTTGCTTGTTTTCTAAATTGGCAGGCTTCACATACCTTATGCATTTCTGCAACCTTGAATTTAGGCAATCCTGCAACAATATTTTGGGCCTGCATTGATTTAAGTCGTTGTACATTAACATGACCAATGCGTTTATGCTAGATATCAATATCTGCAACAACATCGGTCCCATGTGCAAATATTGCTGCACTCAATTCAGGCATGTCTACATCCAACGTAAACATTCTGCCCTTCTTCTTTCCTTTTGCTATCAAGCGACCTTTATTTTTCATATCCTCAACAAAGCATCCATGAGGATTAAATCTGACCTGCAAGCCGTGCTCAACCATTTGACCAACAGAAACCAGATTCTTGGTGATATTCGGGACATGAAATAAATCGGACAGGTATTTCTTTTTCCCATCCTGCATAGACAAAGGAATTTTTCCAATCTGCACAATAAGATGTGCAGTATCATCACCAGTCTCCACAAATCCTGGTTTTTCCATTTTCCTTGCATCCTCCATCCATTCTGCATGACCTGTCATGTGGTTTGATGCACCTGAGTCAACATACCATACTTCGTTGCTTTCTTCTGCACTTGTCACAGAATTGTTCATGTGTTTCACCATAAACAAATGCTCATTTCTGTCATCACCTTGTCTACTAGAAGATGCATAATTTCCTTGTTGCAGTTTTTCATTCATGATGTCATTCTGTTTTTTATAGCAGTCTTTAGCTATATGACCCATTTTACCACAGTAGTAGCATTCAACATTACTATTTGCATTTTGGCCTCTTTGCCATCCACCACGACCTCTTTGGCTCCCCCTGCCTCTAGAGTTACCACGTCCTCCTCCATAGGACTGGTTTTCTTGAGTTTGCTGCATATTCTGATTTCTACCACGGCCTCCAAATCAGCCTCCTCTACCTCTGCCTCTACCTCTTCCAGCATTTGAGTAGAAGACAGCTTCTTTTGAAGTTCATCCTGAAGAAGATGCACCACCATTTCTCTGCTTCTCAGAAATTAGAAGAGCAATCAACTCCTCAAAATCAGGAAATCTTTCACGGACGGAAATGGATGTTCGAAACTGTGCATAATCCTTTCCTAGACCATTCAAGGTCACTGAGACTAAATCATCATCTTCCACTGGCGACCCAATGGAAGCAAGTGCATCTGCAATCTTCTTCACCTTCATGTGGTAGTCATTGATGCTCATACTTTCTCTTTGCACATTGTGCAACTCTTACTTGAGCTGCATTTTCCTGGCTTGCATATTTGTGCTATACATTTTTGACAAAGTATCCCATGCCTCCTTTGGCGTACTTGCATCCTGAATATGCACAATCATAGAGTCTGAAATGCTGATAGACAGTCAATACATAACTTTTTTGGCTCTCTCATGCCATGTTTTAAATGCCTGCATTTGCTGTTGATTGGGAACATAAGGAAGAACTGGTTCTTCTTCATTTCCTGCAACAAATTCCCAATATCCTTTTCCCATAAGGAAATTCGTCATTCTAAGCTTCCATTCTTGGAAGTTGTTCTTGTCAAGCTTTTCAGTGACGATCTGTGAAAGAGAATCAGACGCCATTATAGAACACTGCAAAAAATTCTGTCACTGCAAAAAACACAGCTTCACCCTCACAAGGGCAAATCTGCAAAACTGGCGAAAGTGGTATTTGACCACACAGTCACTTCCTAGTAACGATTTTGCATAAACAGGAACCAAGGATGATTTTGTAACTCCCAATGTCTCTGCACACAAGCATACGATGCAATTTATGTGGTAACTTTTCACCGACCTGTAGAACAGTGGTCGCACAGCATAAAACAGGGCCTTTTCCTGAGTGTGTGCAGAAAACTTCCGCCTCCAAAACAGGCCTTGAAATGGCCTCAAATTAAAAAAACAGGGGCCCCAGCATATACTACCCTCTTGCTTCACCGCGAAGGGTGTCTCAACTTGAGACAGTGCACTCCTTCACTTTTCGGCTATGCTACCTGCAAAGACTTGCTCCCACACCAGAAAAATGAAAGCAACACTGGTCTTCTTACCAGAACACCGCGAACTTGGCTTGCTTTCTTGAGCTCCTTACCATGAACAAGGCTCTGATACCATGTCAAGATTGTGGGAGAGAAGGAAGGAGTCTCACTTGTAGCTTTCTTGCTTGCACAATGGGGGAATACACACAGAGGTGGAGGCTGAAAACAGTTTTCCTCTTCTTAGTTATGTAAGCCAAAAGAACTCTTATACAAAGAAATAGAAGAACCCTATATATGGGTCTCAAACCAAACTCAACTAACTAAGATGGCATACTAACTGAGCCACGAACTAGAGTAGATAAGGATAGCTATCATCTAGCTATTATTCATAGGCAGTGTACCAACCGCATCTGCAACTAACAAGTCGGTGACATAAATGCACAACGGTCACCCTGGCATATCACGAGTAGAGCTCGATATCTCAACAGGCAGCGGCCCTGGTAGGGTTTTGGGGGCAACGCCCCCAACAGGGGGTCCGAGGGGCAGCACCCCCTTGTGGGAGTCTAGGGGCAACGCCCCCAACGGTAGGGGTTTAGGGCTGCTGATAGACCTCGACAAGCAACGGTATAGCTATTACGTGATTTATGAAAAAATCGCGACTTGAAATATTTAATAAAATTAAAAAATATATAAAAATAAGATCTAAATCTACTTGTATTCTGCAACAAGTTATGGTTATTCGAATAGCGTGATACATTAAATGATCCCTTTCATGAGGTCGATCTTTACAAGTAATCATGACTTTTTTCAAAATGAGTTTCTCTTTCCCTCCCTCTCTCTTCCATGTAACTCTCTAACTTAAGTGTTTTCTCTATTGTATTTTTACAGTTGCAAGTTTTGCATCTCTGATCCTCTACGTTTTTATCTCTGCTCTTGTCGCCCCTCTCTTATTGCAGGTTTTGTGGCCTCGATCTTTAGCGGTTCTATCCCCCTACTCTTCTTTGACTGCTCTTCACTGTTTCATTTTCTCAAACTAAAACACATTGTGAGGTGAAAATTCTAGTTTGAATTAGGGTATTATGACCAAAACTACCTACATCTTCAAATTAGAAATCTTGCTCCAAGGCTTCAACAATTCAATAGGGCATTAAATGATCGCCACTCCACAACGTGTCTGCTCTACTCCACGGGTGATTTTTGTTACGTTGGCACACATTACTGACTTCTACTAATAACAATAGGTTTTTATCTCTTCCCTACTTCATTTCTGATTTTGAGTTAAACTACATTGATTTTGATCATTTCAATCCATACAATTACTACATATCACACTACTTCTCTTTTGTATGATTAGTATTGAATAATATTAAGATCAAATACCAAAAGCATTTTCTAAATAAGAATCATGTATGAAAATTAAATGTAATATTTATTTCTGTAGCAATGAGATTAGGCACTCACTCTTGAGAATTCAATATCTTCTTCTTCTTCTCAATTGCTTGATTGATCTCCTGGAGCGCCTGTCTTTTTTGCTGTCCACTGCCTTGCAAATGATAGCTTCTTTAATGTGAATATGAAAAACACGATTCCTTGCACTGTTGAAAATACTCGTTTTTCTGTGAATATGAAATATATGATTTGTGTAATGTTGAAAAAACTCTCTTAGATGTGAATATGGAATAAATGGTTTGTGCAATGCTTTTATCAATGAGTGCTTTCAAAATACTAACCTTTCTTTCTATTCTGTGATGCTATATACATTAAGGTTTCGCCTCAAGGCTAGATCTAGCCTTATATTTCTTATATCCTTCATTAATATTAGAGCATTTTATCAAGTTCTTATACATCATATTATACTTTACTATATAGAACTTTCCATTATACTGTATTTTCATAGTAAAAGCATTACCATCAGATTTTATGGTTACATTATTTATAATTTTGCAATAAGCATATGGCTATACAATACTTACCAATACTCAATATGATTTTGCCATAGGATGTAATTTGATCTTCTAACAACACATATTATGATCTTTCATCAATCTATAGATTAGACCATATGGTCAAAAAAATTCTCACAATATAAGTATTTTTTGTTATTTTATTCAATACAATCTAAGATTTGGCCATGAGGTCAAATCTTTTCTTATAATATAAGATGTAATTTATGTTATTTTTTCCAATATACTATGAGATTTTGCCATGCGGCCAAATCTTCTCCTTAGGCTATCTCTTGGCCAAAATAAGGACTCTTGTAGTATCACAATATCTTTCAACAAATCAACCACTTTGTTCATTTTACTACAAGAATGACATTTTGCCATTTGGTCAAATGCTTTCTTATATTATTAACTCTTACTTACTTCCAAAAGGAAAGGCTAGTTTCTACTTAGAATTCTTTACTTTCTATAATTTGGCCATGTGGTCAAATCTTGAATTGAAACAAACAAACCACTTTTTTTAAAAAACAAACCACTTTTTTTGAAAATTGATCCTAAAAAATTAAGACTAAATCTATGGTGGATTCGATCACACAAATTTTGGGTATGCTAGATTTGGTTATATGGCAACATCTTCTAAGAAAAGCATATTCTATATTATCTCCAAAGATGAAGACCATGTTCTACTTGGAACTCCTTGATTACCTACTATATTTATAGGAAGTTTCACCTTGTGGTAAAAAACAAACCACTTTGTTTTCATAAACCGTTTATTTTATTTCAATTTTTCATAACTTCCTATCTATATGTTCATATATAAATATCATAACATTTTGCCACAATTTAGTCACTTTTTCCATTCCACTACAAAATAAAAATTGACCATATAGTCAAATCTTTCATTTTGTTATCAATGCTAGCATCCAAGAATCCCCCATTCTTGTTTCATTCAGCCATATGATTAAATCTAATCTCATACATCTTGCAAACCATGAGACCACGTTTTCATTCCAATATAAAACAATGTTTGGTTGTACACTTTCTTCATATGGTTATGAAACTAGATTTGGCCATATGGTTAAAACCAATTTATAGAAATCGTCTTATCTTGTAGGTTTCACCATGAGGTCAAATCTCCACCTTTCAAGTGTTTTTCACATTACCTTATATTGATACCTATGGGATTTTCTACATAGGCATATTTGTTTATATGTGAATCTCATATCAAACCGCATCCTCTCTTTAACTAGTCTTTAAAAACCATATGGTAAAAACCCATGGTAAAGTTTCTAATCTTATAGATAAGTCTTATGACTAAATAGGATTTGACCACATGGCTAAAACCAATGATAATGTTTTTACAATATAGCTTCTTTCAAGGGAAACTTACATGTGCACTAATTAAAATGTTAACTTTGGGCCAAATGTAATTGTGAGATTGCTACATAACCACATTGATATATGGGTGGATCTCATATTGGACTAAATCTCATTCTTTGATTAAATAGGATTTGACCACATGGCCAAAAATCTTAGCAAAGTTCCTAAAGTATGATCCTTGCATAGGAAACTTACATGGAGAAGAAATCCAATGTTAACTTAGGGAAAAAATCATCCATGATATTTTCTACATAACCACAATGATTTTTCACTATATCTCATACCACACTCACACTCAACATTTCATTATCACTTGACCATTTGGTTAAGCCCATGGTCAAGTCTCACTATTAATAGAATTTGATCTTCTCACCGAAGTCAATGGCAAAGTTTTTACTATATAATTTTTGCAAGAGAAACATAATTAATGCTAACTTAGAGCCAGAATAATCCATGATATTTGATACATAAGCATATATATTTATGGTTGGATCTCATACCACACTTAATCTCAAATTTCAATATTTTATTTTATGGAAGAGTCTCTTTGGAGTACATTTGTCTCGTATTTCGTAAAATCTTATGTTGTTGTGTTTTCAATTTTCAACCTAGAAATCTTATACATTTATTTGGGTTTTGTGAATTTTGAATATTTTTAAATCCACTTTTGTCTGACAACTTTTTCTCTTTGTAGAACTATTCAATGGCAAAGAAAGATAGCACATCCAAAAAGGAGACCCAAACCATTGATGGAGTTAGTGGTGATTTTGTGTATCCATGGTATGTGGATGTTTATGATAGTCAAGGAAAAAGGGATGACAATGTTCTCTTATTTACTTTAAAGAGTAATATTGCATTTTTTCAACAAGATGGTGTCATAGAGAAGATAACAGATGGGCGTGCTGGGAAAGAGGGAATACCATGTAATCTTGTTAAGATCAAGGGGAAAATGTAGTATATAAACTTAATCCTTTGTCATTTCACTTTGCCCATATTAAAGAGGACGAAGAATACTCTTTGAAAACAATGGGATGGACCTTATTTAAGGAGGTAAAGGGCACAAAAGGCATTATATTAGCATTCCAAACTGCCCAAAATAGTGAGCTACTTTCCCTATCAAGAAAATGTGATCTCCCCAACAAAAGAATGAAGCTCCAAGATAAACAAATAGACTTGAGATCTTCACCTTCTCCTCAAGAAGAAAATAATTCATTGAATCCCACAAGCTCAAAGTCAAAATCACCTCAACAAAGTTCCTTGTCACAAGCTCTTGTTATTAGTATGACTGCTAACACTACTGAGAATGATGCCACTTTACCTTCCATGCTAGAAGTTACACCTGCAAAGCCAATAATTTCTCTTGAGGTCAAGGGAGTAGAAAGAACATTCGATTTTCTTGAGATAGTTAAGAAGAAGGGAAAGAAGGAAAAATCAGGATTTCACATGTTTGAAAAATTCTTTCCATTTGGTCCAACAACATAATTTCCTATTCTCATTGATAGGTGTTATGAGGCACCTCCTTTGTATGCTTATAGGCCACTGTGTTGGGATTATATAGAGAAGCTAACCACGTCTTTCATAAAGAATCCCATGAATCCAACAATATCAGCATATCTTATGCCTTTTGTACAAGACAACAATGAGAAGAGACCCATGCATCGTGATGAGGTGGATGCTAATAAGTTGGACACTTATAGTTATTGGATTATATCGGGGCTTCACTCAATTCATGTAGAAAATATATATTTTCAGAGTAATACTACACGTTGTCTAGCAACCAAGCATTTATACACCACAAGAAATGCTAGAATATTAGTTGATTGTCCTGTGAAAATGTGCATTCAGCTTTCACGGATGACAAATATGGAATCACATAATGTTATGAATAATGCCCCTTATGTTGAGCAACTTCAACAATTAAGAGATCAGTGGCTAGCATTTGTTTCTCCACCAAAACCCCAACAAGGGCTTTCTAAGACAAGCTCTCAAAGAGTACCATGATAGGTAATCACATATAAGCTTACCTTCTCTTTTTGTGGAGATTAGTGTGATGCTCTTTCTTTTGTTCTATGCTCACTATTTTGATCTTTTTTTTTGCAGATATTTGTGGCATACATTGGAGAAAATTGTGTATCTAGAAATTGACATATGATTGTTAGCTCCCAAGAAATATTTGATAGTTGGATCAAAACCATGAAGAGATACTCTAGAGGTGAGCTTATATCCCAAGAGGAGAGTTCGAGAAAAAAGGGAATGCAACCTTCTCCTACTACATTTTGTTGCCTTATGGGTTTAAAGGATGGAGACATCCTTACACTACAAGAGGAGATCAATGAAGGTCATATCCTTTTTCTTAGAAAAAAATTGGATAAGGAATATATGATTGACATGGAAACAAGGGCTAAGCAAATCAAGCAAGATAGGGTCCCAAAGGAGGAATTAGTCACTCTTTTCAATGCTTCAGTTCCAGAAAGTAGCACTGTGATGAAGACTTGGGAAGAGCTTGTTGATGATTATGATATCAATGATGAAGTCTACGCAAAGATTTTAGGCATTTGCAATGATTGGGTATCAAAGAAGCTCACATGTGGAGTTGATGTAGGGTCCCTACCAAATGGAGCAAAATATATTGTGAACTTCCTGATTGGAAAAAAGCAAAATCCTCTTCAATCCTCCACTACTTCCCCTTGGCATGTATATGTTTTCGGATGCAATCTAGAAACCTTTGATCTTATACATAATGTTTACAGAGATCCAATTACCATTCGAGTTGTTGTTCTAGATGCAGCACATGGGATTGAGGGAATGAAATGGGACTCTATAAAGTTTGGAAAGGTTGTATCCACTCTACTACAAATGACATGTGAACCTAAAAAATTCATGTTGTTATCATTTCTTGATCCAAAGCAAATGGTAGCTTTGGAAAATGCTCTTGAAAGCATTTATTGCAAGTTTCGCATGCTAGTTGGTAGTGTTGACTTCCTACTAATGGATAGAACGTTTGCTTTTGGATCTATAGATTCTTTTGTGGTTTTGACATTAGTGACCATGGAGAAAAGCTTCATCAATTTTGAGTGATATATAAACAATGTCAACAAGCCTTCCATTTTGGACTTTGAAGGCTTGGACAAGAAGTGCAATGATGAAGATCTTGAAGAAGAACAAAGAATTGCAAAGACCGTTTTGAGAAAGAAAATGAAAGTTATGGAAACTACAATCAAAGCATTCAATGATGCTCATGAGGTTGTATTTGATATATATGCAAGTGGACTTGCATCTAAGGTGGCATTGGTAAATCATATGAAGACTATTGCAGTGGTTTGCAAACAAACAAAAGCAAAGAGAGGTTGAAGCAAAATTATGGAGGGTCCATGAGAGTGCCAAACAAAATTCAAACTCCCAAGAGGTTCCCCCTACTGAAGTTCAAGTTCTTGAAGTACCACTTAAGGGCATAGAAGAATCAAGCCAAGATATAGCAAGTCTAATTATGAAAGAGAAATTAAAGGCTACTTAAGGTGTTTGAACTCCATTCCTTCTCCTTTTAAAAAGGAAGACACATTGATGTAATTTTGATTTTTTTCTTGAGAAGTTACTTCCATTAGCATTTGCAATATTTTCTTTCTTTGGTGATATTACTTGAAGAAACTATGTCTTTAGTTTTTTTATTTTTTACAAAAAGTACCAAGCATGTTTGGTTTTAAAAATCTATTTAAGTAAATATTTTGCTAAAACAGTATTAAAGAGCTCATTAAAATTTATCATCCTTTGTAAGGATAACTATTTAATTGTAATCTAGTGTGTAAGAATACTTATCATAATGAAAAGTTTGAGCTAGCTACACAAAATTGACTTAAGTCTATTTTAGATGTTATTTCAATTAAACTCTTATATTTGTTGTGTAATGATCTTGTCATGTTAGTTTTGGTTAGATTTGTCCACATGGTTAAATCTCTTCTCTCTTATAGCCTCTTTTACTACATCACTAGTGTATGTCTATGCATGTACCTTAGGATAAGAGAGCCAACAATATATTGCACACCCCAAAAAAGATTCATTGCATCTCCCAAAGGAGTTTTACCTAAGTAGCAAATATTACAACAAAGATTTCACTCCAATGTATCTTTTGAGATGTGTATATGGAATATTAAGGTAAAATCCTTGTTACAATTCATGAGTTTAAATACCTATGAGATATAACTAGTTCAAAAATAGAATGGTTAGTCCTTAAGAAGAAACTATGAAAACTTATCCAAATAGAGTATCACTTATCTCAATTAAATTATCACGTGCCACTTATATGTGACATAGTTTTGGTCACATGGTCAAAAGTATCATGTTTAAATTTCTTTTAATAATTAGGACTAATATACACCTTCTTTGTACATGCCATTTGGCAGGCCTTTTTAGAAACTGAGTATGCTTAATATTATAATGATAAGATAATTTTTGCAACTAATTACAAGAGTCTATTGTTATTATCTCAAGTATACTTATAATTAGCGATAAAAAGTAGGTGTGGAAAAATGACTTTATTAGAATAGATTTTACTTCAAAGAAATCATCATATATATTTTTTTCACCTCATGATATTACTCTTGGTTAGATTTGTCCACATGGTCAAATGTCTCTTTTCTTAAGACATCATTTATTAAGTAGTACCTATATATGTATTTGTCAATGTGAAGTTAAATTGCTTTCGTGTTCTATGCCAGTTTATAGCTCAAACATTAAGTAGAATGATGAGGAAGTAAATGAATCTAATGTACTTCTTTTTCTTCTTTATAACTTCAACTAAGACATCTATGGTTGGATATCTAACAGATTCAACAACAGTAGAGCATGATGATGTGATTGATGTGTCCTTGATAAGAAATGCAACACAATTATGTGTAATACTTTATCTCAATGGTCTTCTTTTGCAATGATGATTTGATAAGTCTAAAAGGTTTCAAAGCTTTCAAATGGGAAAGCAATGGCTTGTTCTTCGACCAGGATGTATGGAGTTTCTTGAAGCCTTATTTGCAAGATTCCAAGTGGGAGTTTGGTCAACAGCTTTACATAAGAATGTCATGGTAGTTATTAAGTGCTTGGAGATCCATGCAAAAAGGAAGTATCATTTCTTCATGATTTGGGACCAATAACAATGTCATAGACATCGACTCAAAATCATGTATAGGCCAGATAAGACTCGGAGTAGAAGCAATGTTCAAGCCTCTGAAGTATGTATGGGATCAATATGGAGATGTTTGTCAGCATACCAAGACTATTCTCATAGATGACAATCCTTACAAAGGATGTCCAAATCATGTTGAGAATTGCATTTATCCAAAAACATTTGATATTGATCGTGAAGACTCTATCTTGATCAAAGAACTTCTACCATACTTGACTCGCTTAAGCAAATACCATGATGCACGTGAAGTCATCAAGTTTGATCGATATGGATAGGATCTAGATCGATATGAACATGAATTGTATGCTCAATTCAAGGTTGTCATTGATGAATGGACTAGAGCAGAGAATGATGATATTTCATCTTCATCATTAGCAACACACGAGACCATGATTGATAAAGATGGTATATATGTTCAACCTTCAATTACTTCTTGCTTCAAGAGACCATTTATTATACAAACATCCTCAACAAATGCCTCATGTCATCCGTCTCTTACATTGAATAGCTCACAATTATCCATGTTGAAGCACACTCCTTTAGTCTCTACTTTGAAAGATATGGAAGCAATGCAACTTGCTCATGAGTTAGGATATCACAAACATTTCATAAATGGTAGCGCAAATAAACATTTTATACGAAATCTATAAATTTTGTATTTTTCCAATATACATTATGTAACAAGGCCGTGACTCTATATGGACTAATTTTGACTTTTATAATAAATATATCCCTTACATTAAAGGCTTTTGCATGGCTATGAAATATATGCTTGTTAGAAATTTAAAGTGTTTTATGTAGTTATCTTGGTGTTTCTAAACACCGCCAATATCAATGAGAGAATTTACTTAATGTTTATTATTCTTTCAATAACATTAGTTAATTGTGTTGAAATTTCTTATAAAGTGGTTTAAATCCTATTTTGTACTTTATGACCATCTATTATACAAACATACTCAACAAATATCTCATGTCATATGTCACTTGCATTGAACAACTCACAATTATACAAGTTGAAACATACTCCTTTAGTCTCTACTTTGAAAGATATGGAAGCAATGCAACTTGCTCATGAGTTAGGATATCACAAACATTTCATAAATGGTAGTGCATCTATCTACAAAAGTTATATTTTTTCAATATACATGATGCAACAAGGTAGTGACTCTATATGGACTAATTTTGACTTCCATAGTAAATGCATCCCTTACATCAAGGGCTTTTGCATGGTTATGAAATATATGCTTGTTAGAAATTTAAAGTGTTTTATGTAGTTAACTTGGTGTTTTTAAACTCCACCAATATCAATGAGAGAATCTACTTAATGTTTTTTATTCTTTCAATAACATTAGTTAATTGTGTTGAAATTTCTTATAAAGTGGTTTAAGTCCAATTTTGTACTTTATGTCTTAGCTAACAAATAAGCCTTAATTAATAATAGAATTTATGTCTATTTCTTTGGAAACACAAACCATTGGTCAAAGGTTAAATCTTTGGTCTTAGAAAAATCATAAACTTCTAGCTTGGTATATAAATCTTCATTTTATGATATGAAAGTTTATTGAGCTAGTCAAAGTGTGAAACTGGTTGATTTTGGCCAAAGCCAATATCCATATTGTCCATATATTGTCAAGATAGATAGAAATTTTGAACAAAAGATATTTATATATCATGCATATACATACAAAAAAATGCAAATGTAGTGAGCAATTATTTAACATACTTATGTATATTAGTTTACACAAAAAAGAGAACCATCACATCATAGGTTATCCAAACTTATTACTATATGGTATTAGATCAAGTTATTAAACCACACCTAGTTAGTGGTGACTGTTTTAAGGTCCTAGTTCATGAAACTTATACATGTCACTAAAACTCATATTATAATATCTTCAAATCCATAAAATTATAAATTTTGGCCATGATAACATATTTTCATATAATGTTTCAGGCTCTTGTATTCTAAATTCTATCTACACTCCTTCAAACCTTTGTATTCTTATATTAAACTTGGAAATTTCCTAGGTATATACTAGTTAAGCCTCCTTGATGTTTCCACCACCATACAACATCATATTTTGTTAGTATGCTAGAAAAGATAGAGGTGAAATCCAAATCTCCTAATAGCCACATAACTTACATTCATCATTTAAGCTCTCAAGATGTGTGATCTCATATTTGTAATATACAAAGTGCCCTTTAAAGATAACATAAACATAGTGCTTTCTTTCATTCACAAAAGTAAGACATTCATTAAAAGTGGAACTTGGAAAATTCCCAAAACCTCTAATATGGTGTTCAAAATGGGTAATGATGTTCTCGTACAAGAATAGAGCCACGCTATTGCCATCATCCTGCATCAAAGCTTTAGCTTCACACCACTTGGTTACATAGTTTGTACAGACCAAGATGTATCGATTATGCTTCCTTTTGGTTGGTGGATCAATGGGACCCATGAAATCAATTCTCCACTTCTCAAATGGCTTTAGGAGAAGAATAGGTTGCAAGGGCATGGCGCTAGATTTGGTAGGCTTTCCCATTCACTAACAAGCATCACATCGTTTACAGTAATCATAGTCATCCTTATGGAGGATCGGCCACCAATATTCTGCAAGTAAGGCCTTTCTAGTTGTTGCTTCTCCTGCAAAATGTCCACCACAGGGCTTGTCATGGCATGCTTTTAATACTATGCCAATCTCTTCTCCTACAACACATCTTCACAAGACTTCGTCCTTGCCTTTCTTGTACAAAGCACCACCTAACAGGGTCTAGGGACTGATTCCAACAAAAACTTCTTCTTCTCACAACTCGAAATGCCCGGGGGATACTGTTGGGTTGCTAGGAGATTGGCTATGTCAGTATACCATGGGGTAACTATTTCAACGAGAAACAAGGAAGCATCAGGAAGGTCTGGATCATCTTACTCTTCTTCATCATCACTTTGAGGGATCGAGACAAATGATCAGTCAGGACATGAGAGCAATCGGGTTTGGTAACCACTTCAAAGTCAAAGTCTTGAAACAAAAGGAGCCATCTCATCATTCTTCCCTTATTATCAGCCTTGTTCATCAAGAAGGATAGGGATTCATGGTCCACGTAGAATTTGAAGTGCGTCAACAGTAGATAGTGTCAGAACTTCTCCAAGGCAAACACCACTGCTAGACACAAGCTTTGTCACTATGTAGTGCCGCTCTCTGTCGATTACTTTCTAGCTTGCATAATAGATAGGTTGATCTAACTTAGAGAGGCCCTTTTGGCATAAGATTGTACCTAGGCCTTCAACTAATGGATCAGTATGCACTTGGAACTCCATCCAATCAGGAGGCTGCAAGATGGGTGCCTCAATCAAACACTGCTTCAAGGTGTTGAACGCCTCACAATCATTGGTCCATGTGAACTGTGCATCTTTTCTTAGGGGTTTATGCAAAGGGGTTGCCTTTGTTACAAAGTACACAATGAATCTTCTGTAATAGCCCACATGGCCAAGAAATCCCCTCAATTGTTTAAGGTTGGTTAGGGCTGTTAAGGCAACAATCTTCTCAATCTTGGCAGGATCTGTCACTATCCCTTATGTAGAAACAATGTGGCCTAGAAGAACTCCTGATGAGATGCCAAAGACACATTTGTCGAGGTTGAGAAAAATCCCATACTCTCGACATCTATCAAAACACAACTCTAAGTGACCCCAATGCTTACGGATTAGGCTATAAACACAGAAGTCATGGAGGAATACCTCAATGAAATCATGTAGATGGTTTTGGAAGACATCCATCATCGCTCATTGGAAAGTAGCAAGAGTGTTATAGAGCCCAAATGACATCACTCTGTAAGCATAGATTCTCCATTCTATTGTGAAGGTTGTTTTGGATTGGTAGTCTTCTGCGATTTGGACTATTCAGTGAATCCATCCAAGAGGGAATAGAGCTCATGGCCTGCCACTATGTCCAATAGTTGGTCTGTGAAAGAGATAGGAAAATGATCCTTCTTCATCTTGGAATTTAGCTTTCGAAAGTCCATACATATTCGCAATTTTCTGTTCTTCTTGGGTACTACCACAATGGGCGAAACCCATTCACTATTAGCCACTAGATAGATGAACTCAGCTTCAAAGAGCTTCAATAATCCGGCTTTCACTAGGGCAAAATAATTTGGATTCATGCACCTCTATCTTTCCCTCATAGGTTTGGCATCAGGCTCTAGGTTGATATGATGTTGGCATACTATGGGATCAATCCCCTTTAAATCTTTATACGACCATGCAAACATATCTAAGTTATTCTTTAATAGGTCTCACATGACTATTAGTTCTTCTTCTAGAAGATTTAGACCCACCTTCAAGTGACATTTAGTACCTTCAATATCCAGGAACATCAATTTCTTTTCACATTTCACTTTATGGATAAATGTCCCACTGACTACTTCTGGGTAGAGATCTGACTCCTTCAAGGGGGTGGTCTCCTCTTCTGATAATTCGTTGGAACTGTTGTCCTCTTTTAATGGAGGCTTAGCTCACTCTATCAGAGGTTGAAAGGGTATCATTGAGGTTTTAGGTTTGGGTTGGGGATGAGTTACTTCTTGGCTCAAGGACTCGTCTTCTGAGGATGCATCCAAGAATGTCACATAACATGAACCTTCTACATTCCGTTTAAACTGGAGAGCTGGGGGTTGTTGGCAAGGTGCATCATCATCATCTTCTCTGAGGAAGGGTAACTTTGGGCGACAAGAGCCACTGCTAAAGGAAGGCCTATTCTTCTTAATCCATTTCTTATAGAGACGTTGCTTATGACGCGACTCAATATTCAGTCCAAAGGGTACCATAATCATTCTATTGAACAGAAAGGGATATTTTGCTTCTGTGTCATTAGGAACTTTAGGAACTTCTTCCTCATCTCTGCCTTTTGCAAGTAGGATAGACTCTTTTAGCTTGCTTTCATAATCTTCATCTGCATTATCACTTTCATCATCTTCAGATTCTATTTTTGCCTGTGTGGGGACTCTCTAAGAGAAGAACAAGCGCTGTCTCTATCTCTTCACATTCTACTTTTGCCTCTATCTTTGTATGTGCTCCTATCTCAGTCTCTGCCTTTGTCTCTACTCCTATCTCTGCAACTGTCATGTAACAGGGAGAACAGTACATCCATGCTTCTATCTCCTTGTCGGAGGTGATTATAGAAGTCAATTCAAGTTCAGGAAAAGGAGGTATTCTCCCATAGACAAAGACTTTGCTTCCTTTGGTAGTTGGCTTACAGTGCCCACTATTAGGGACTATGCCTCTATTTCCTTGGAAAATATCTATTTGACGGCCTCTTTGTCTCCTGATGTACCATCTATTACTTCATTGGAGGAGTCTGTTTATGACTTCGATGGACATAGATCCATTGCCTTTTTGTGATCCATACAACTTTAGCACTACCTTGTTGGGTTATCTACCTAGGGTTAGGGTTCCTTTGAACAAATCCGTCCTTACTCTTGCTTCAAAAAGCTAAGGTCTTCCCAATAGCAAAGGGTATGAGGTCCCGTAGGAATTTGGTTGACCACCAAATATGTCAACCAATAGTCTCTTCCTACGAGTGTTGTCTTCATGTATGGGAGAATGCCCAATGGTTTTATTCTACTTTGGTCTACTAATCTAATAAGTCACTGAAGGCTACATTCCTTGCAAGCTTAGATCCTTCATTGTCACATCCATCATTATATTTACTAATGAGCCTCCATCAATCGATGCATTTGCAATAAAGCATCCTTCAATCCATATACCAATCTCTAGGGTTCCCAAATCTAGGAAGGCGTTAGCCACATCTACTTCCTTCACAGGTTTTGAGGCTCTGTTGGACTTGGTTGCCACAAAGGGAGCAATTCTAAGGCCTTTTCTTCTTGTCAATATGCTTTTGAATTTCTTTTGACAGCTAGGCGATAACATCAACAACTATCAAAATGTTAAGTTTGGTTTAAAAGTGTCTAGGTCTTTGACCAAATCATATTCTTTGATAGGATCCATAGGCTTTTCCAATCGGCTTGGAAATGGGGCCACGCCCACTTTTATCTTTCATTTTTCTTCTAGGAACGGCAACATTGGCACTTCTTCTCCATGAGGAGATACTTCGGTATCCTCTATCTCTTGGACCTCTCTCTTGCTCTCCATGGCTTTGTAGTACTCTATAGCACTACATTGTTCTGTATTGCACTATTTTGTTTCTCCCTAGGAAGGTTGAACTTCACAGTCTTGGCAGAGGGAAAATTCTCTGTTGGAACTACGGTTTCTTCTTTCTTTGCACGCATTATTGTGGTCACTTCTGATTCCACCAAATTGGAAGTAGGTTCTTAGGTCTTTTGTTGGGTATCTGGAGTAGCTTTCGTAGGAGCTGGACTGGACTTGGACAATCTTTTGCAGTGTGGCGTTCTCCTTTGCATCGACTGCATAAGGGCTTATAGTCCACAAACCTTCTAGGGTTTTGACAATTCGGTGAGATATTACCATTTTCTCCACATCTCTAACACTCCACCTCTAATCTCTGGCCACCACCAGACTATCATCCTCTACAACTCTAAGAGGGAAACCTCATTGGACCAAAATTAGGACCGAACTCCCTAGGCTTTGGTCCAATGTCCCACATTGTCATTTTGGATTCCAACAAGTTGAATCTTGTGTCTTCATCTTTCTTTCTTTTTCAAACACTATGAACAAAAGGCTCAAGGAATGGTTGGTTTTTGGGTACATTCAGTGGCTAAATGTCCCGCTTGATGGCACTTTCCATACAATGTATTAGACCGCATCGCATCTCTCCTACCCCTTGCAAGAGTGGATATATGGGTGGTATTCACCTTCAGCAACTTTCCAAAGTCACACATACATTTCACAGAACACTTACAAAGGTATACAAAATAGAGGCTCTACAAAAGCTCAATAGAGGGTTACAAAAGGTCAACAGAAATAATCAGAATCTCATAACTCATACTAAAACCATTCCAAACTATAAAAAACTATTCAATGAGCTTTCAAACAATCTCAAACTTCATCAATCATTACTCCATGTTTCATACAAAAGAAAAACAGAACAAAACAGAAGCTATCAGAACCTCAAACAGAACCTATCAGAACATCATAAAGCCTCATATCTCTAATGAAAAACATCATAACCTTCAAAAACATAACCAACCTTATCCAAAACACTCTCAAACACTTTCAAAACAACTAAATATAATTCAAAATGCATCAAAAATCAACCATTGAACCCTCAAAAAAAATAAAAAACTACCAAAAAATCAAATCTTTTCAGTATTCAACAACTCCCACCTAGATCAAAAGGAAAAGAGTCAACCAAATCATAAAAGGACTCTTAGCCAACTTCTTCCTCAAGATCGTCATTTTCAACAATAGGTACAATTGCATTAGCCTCATCAATATCATCTTTAGAATCCTCAAAGACTAACATACTATGAAGCTTGGCTTTTGCATTTTTGTATACACACTTTGTGGCATGATCAGGTGTATACTTTTTTCCACATTTGAAGCATAATCATTTTTCATTTCTTTCTTTGTAGAGGTCTAGAGGAATAGACTTGGGATTCATATTGGCTAAAATAGATTTAGGCTTATTGTCCCCTTTTTTGAAATCAACTTTAGGACTATTTGCTATCATGAAATTGCTTTGAGGACTTGAAGCATTGAATAGTGGATAAGTCAACACTCTTAAGCCCCCATTTGGTGCATGATTGCTATATGAACATTACCAACTTGTCCCTATTTGAAAACAGTCATCGGTTGTCCATAACCAAGCTAAAATGAACACTCCCTTCTATATTTTCTTCCATAGCGCTCTACAAGCTCAATAGCTTTGAAAAGAGTGGTAGGGTTTTGCACCATGACATCAACTGATAAGGATGGCTCTAAACCATACATGTACTTGTGGAGTTTAGCTTCATCACTAATTCTCTCTAGATACATGGTAAGATTGAGGAATTGGCTGGTATACTCCCTTACACTTAGGCGTCTTTGCTCTAAACCATACCATCATCTCCATGCCAATTTCTATTTTTCAAGAGGAGAGACAAAGTCCTCATCCATAAGTGTCTTGAATGCTTCCCAATGCTCTACAATTATATTCTCCTTTTTAATATACCTCCACAAAGTATGCAAAAATCACTCCAAATGCAAGGAAGCAAAATGAATCTTCATATCATCAGTTCTAGGGAATATATTAAAGTAGGATTCCAATTTGAATATCCATTCCTCTAGATCGGATGGTGAAGATGATTGACCATTGAACTTGGCCAAGATGATCTTATCTTTCAGCTCTTTTTCATGGAAGGGTTGTTGTCCCAAAATAGACTGATCATGATTATTAGGCATTGAACCCCCAAAATGAGATGGAACTCTCCCAATATGTGGTTGAGAACCAGTATGAAACCTTCCCATCAGTAAAGGACTTCTAGGAAGTTGGGTATTTAGCCCAAAAGCTTAGGAATTGGCGCCATTCAAACTGCCCAAATAGTCATCATATCTTTGTGAAGTCTCACCTACTTCATACTGGCTATTTGGGATACCCCTTCATCCAATGATTCCATGACCTTGACCATTTTGGTTAGGTGGCTGAAGTGGGATTGAGGGTTCACTGTTTGAATAAGCTTTCTCATTTGCTTCTTTGGATCCCATTTGCATTTGCATCCATTGGGAAAATGAGTCATTATTTGAGCATTAGATTTTACTAACTTGTCAATGGAAGCCTTTGTTTAGGTAGTTAAATCCACTAACTTTTCAATAGAAGACTTCGTTTGACTAGTAGACAATACCATCTACTCCATCCTTGATAATAGCTCCATATGACCTTGGGCATGCCTATTCTCATGTTCACACATGGTATTGTTAAGTGCATTGATTTCTCCATGTAATGGAGGATCTTCAAGGCTCTCTTGGGATATATCATCCAACATAGAATCTCTGATGTTTCATACATACTCATCCTGGGCCTTATTTTTGCATTTATGCCCTGCCATAGTAGTGCAGTCCTGCAGTACCCCCTGTCAAAAAATTGGCTATAGCTTAAGCTAGGAAGCTTCAATTCCTAAATTTTTTTATTCAAATTAAAGACAACAAGTCCCTCTCTAAGATGAACTATAGCATGCTATGATAGTTTTAGGATAAAAAACTGTGGAATTCAATCTCTGAGTCTAAACTGTCTAGGCCTACACATTGTTTCAGCCTGTAAATACCATGTTTCCACCTGTAAGGGTAAAATAGTGGTTTCAAATGGCTACTAAACCCTATACAAGGCTGAATAGGACCTGTGGGAACCTTGTAGGACCTGCACCTATGCTTTAGTAATGAAGTTGGTACTTGTAAAGACCTGTAAATACATTGCAATGTCTTGTAAAGTCCCTGTTTTGTTCTTGAAGGTACTTGAGTTTTTGAAGGCACTTCAATCTTCAATCCTGCACTCATTGTACTTGTGTGAGGGATAAAATGGCAAGTTAGGCTCCCTACACGAGCTCCGAATCACCAGGAGGTGGGAAAAGTTCCCCCCGAGGCCAGTTGGTTGCACCCCTTTGGGATATTCAATAATGAAGGAGGGTCACCTCTCTTTTGTCCCACTATCTCCCGTGGCATCCGCCTTTTTCCTCGATGGGAATATCAACATTGCAATAGTGTACTACTCTAATCAATTAGCATGAGATGCATTTCCAAAATATCCATTCAACCCCTTTTCATGAAATGCAATAGGATGGAAGTTTTGAAAAATTAGATAGGAAGAGGGTCTTACCAATGCAATTCAGCGACTCACTGATTGTTAGTACTTGTCTTTTTAGAATATTTCAATCTTGGGTAAAAGAAATTAGCCAATCAAGTCAAGGTTATGTATCAAAACTTTGTAAATGGTATCTATGATGGAATAAAATTGAATGAATGTTGAAATTCAATGTAATAAGCTCTGATTAATAGAAAGAGCACTAATCTCTAATCTATTGATCAATTCAGAGAATTAATTGACCAATAATCTCTCATCAACAAGTGGAAAAGCTTAAGCAAGTGGATTATTGAGAGATTTCAAAGATTAAGCAAGTAGAATACCTTAATTAAGCTTGAAGAAGATTATTAATGTTAGCTCCAATCCAAATAATGGAAAACTCCTCCATAATCCACCATGAATCCATCATAAAGCTTACCCTTTTAGAATATTTCAAGCTTGGGTAAAAGAAATCAACCAATCAAGTTAAGGTTATGTATCAAAACTTTGTAAATGGTATCTATGATGGAATAAGATTGAATGAATGCTAAAATTCAATGTTATAAGCTCTGATTAATAGAAAGAGCACTAATCTTTGATCTATTGATTAATTCAGAGAATTAATTGACTAATAATCTCTCACCAACGAGTGAAAAAGCTTAAGCAAGTGAGATTTCAAAGATTAAGCAAGTAGAATACCTTGATTAAGCTTGAAGACGATTATTAATGTCAGCTCCAATCCAAATAACAAAAAAATCCTCCATAATTCACCATGAATCCATCATAAAGCTTGAAAGATCCATAAGATCAGCCCATATAAGCTCCAATATGATCAAATCCGTAAAGAATCAATGTCTTGGGCTTGCTTGAACACTTGAATGCCAAAGATTCAAGCCTCTTGAAGAAAAGCCATATCAGACAGGAGAACATACTGCCTTTTGCCAATTAGGGAAGGGGGGAAGCAGAGTTGTGGAAACTTCATGAACATCCTTCTCAACCTCTTGCTTAGAATCCACCACCTTTGTGTTCTCCCTTCTCAAAGCTTCAACATCAAGTTGAGCACTTTGCTCCCTCTCACTGGCCACATATATTGGATGTGAAACCTCTTACACTCCCTCTGTCTCCACTTCATAGGCTATTGTGTATTTTCTAGGTCTTGGACATGCTCTTTTCCTTCATCTCTTAGAGAAACACATGAAAAAAACATATAAACTTGTGAAAGTACTTAATGAGACTACACTTTTGATTGTGTGCAAAGCACTATAGATAAACATACTGCAAGCCCTCGATAGGAACCTCTCTAGCAAACCTCTGCTCCAAAAAAGTGATCTCATGTTCCTCGAGCTAGACTCGTGAGGCCTTGACCCATTTCTCCACAAAGGCAGCAATAAAAAACACTTAGGATACTTGTGATAGCAAATGCTATTGCTCCACTTGACCAAGGAAATCTACAAGCATCTCCAAAGGATTGCATCCACTCCTCCTAGGCTCTTCTTTTGCAGTGCTAGGAGTGCCTTCAATACTAGTAGGCTCTTGTGCTAGAGAGTTAGGAGGACTGGCTTCACTCCTCGCAAGCTCAAGAATCCCCTCCATATATTGCACCTGTGTAGCAACCATATCTGCAAACACAACTATATGAGAAACACCAATCGGCAAAGGGGGACCCAAACAATGCAAGGACATGAGTGCTGGAGTGCTTTCAATACCAGCAAGCTCTTGTGCCAAAGAGTCAAGAGACTAGCTTCACTCCTCATAGGCTCAGGAATCCTCTCCATATACTGCACATGTGTAGTATCTGTATTTGCAAACACAACTATATGAGAAACACCAATCAGAAAAGGGGGACCCAAACAATGAAAGGGGGGGGGAGGGGGGTTCAAAACCTAGAGGCCCCCCCTCGTGTTGTGAGGGGTCCTTAGTGGTTTGGGGCGAGGTGGACCCGCAAAATGTGAGGGAGATGGAGTCCAAAATCTTGAGTCCTCCCCTCGTATTATGCAGGTCCTTGGCAATTTGGGATGACCAACGCAACGCGAGGGGAGGGGGTTTTAAAATCTCAAGGCCCCCCCTCACATTGTGCAGATCCTTGGTGGTTTGGGGTGGGGATGGGGAAAAATAGTATAATGCAAGGGGGATTCAAATCTCAAGGCCCCCCCTCGTGTTGTGTTGGTCCTTGGTGGTTGTTTTGGGATGGGGGAATTGCACAACATGAGGGGAGGATTCAAAATCTTGAGGCCCTCCTCTCACGTTGTTCTAGTGCTTTGGGATGGGGGGACCACACAAGGCGGGGGGTTCAAAATCTTGAGGCCCTCCTCTCGCATTGTGCTAGTCCTTGGTGGTTGTTTTGGGAGGGAGCACCGCACAATGAAAGTGGGGGCCTGCAAGATTTTGAAAACCCCCTCCATGCATTGTGTAGTTCCAATGCTCTGGGGAGGGGGATTAGGGCGATGCAAGTGTATACCAAAACAATAAAAGTCCAAAAGAGAGTGCAACGAGGGCTACACCTTAGGATGACAGAGAGCAAGAACAGACTTTCGATCAAGCAACACAAGCCATGGGGGAGGGCAGGAGAGAGAGAGAGAGAGAGTAGAGCAATAGAGAGGGCGAGAGTGAGTGCAAAAACAGGGAGAGTAGATACTCCTGGTCCAACTCTTTATAGCCTCAAGTATTGCATATATGGTGACTATGTGCGCATTCACTATGCCATGTGCAAGGAGCCTTTTCATTTTTTCATATGCAAAGGGACCACAATGGTGGATACGTAGCATGCGCTTTTAATTTTCACATGTGTGGATGCACATTCTTGCTAATGTGACATCGAGTGACATCAACACATGTAAGCATCATGTATAGCACAAAATTTGATAGTTAATTGATTTTTCGCTTTACACATTGCAAGCCTCTCAAATCTCCATAGCTCTTGGTGCTCATCTACGAACCACATATTCAAGAATTTGGAAATTTTCATAAATTTTGAGAATTCTTAATGTGATTAATATTTGGACACATGGTGAAATCTTTTCTCCTTACTTGAATGTGAAATTTTTCCTATATGCTTTATAAGCAATCCTCCCAAGTCCCACTCTCAAATATGGGGTTAAGATTTCGCCACTTAGTCAAATCTTTACTCCTTATTTGAAAGTGGAACTTGGGAGATTCCCAAATTCTCTAATATGGTATTTATGGTGGTGAGTCTCTCCCCCCCTACAAAGCCCACACAATGTAATATGGCTATCACAAGCTAAACGAGTACCCTCCCCTCGCATTGTGTTGGTTTTTAGGCTGGCACAACCCAAGGGGAGGGTGTGGAAAAATCTCGACTGGCCCCCCTTCTGTTATGCCATCCCCTCCGATGGGAGCCTCACAATGTGAAGGGGGTCCCTCCCAATCTTGTGACCCCCCACCCTCACATTGTGCGGTCCTCCCCCACCCTGTCGAGAGCTACATAATGCAAGGGGAAGGCCTCCTATGTTGTGACCCCATCCTCCCATTGTGTGATTTTTACCAGCGGCAACTAGGAGTTGCACAACATGAGGGTAGGGGTATCCTAATATAGCGACACCCTACCCTCGCATTGTGCAATTTCCTCTAGCCTCGCACAACCTGAGAGGGGAGGCTTCTAATTTTGGGACTCCCCCCTGCGTTCTGCAGTCCTTGGGACTGCACAACACGAGGAGGGAGCTCCTAATTTTGGGACCCCCTCACCCCTCGCATATTGCAGTTTCTACCACCCCACACAACATAAGGGGAAAGCTCCTAATTTTGGGACCCCTCTCCCTCACATTGTGCGGGTTTGATATCTTTTATCCCATTTCTCTAGTTTTTTGCCCTTTCCTTAGTATCATCTAGAGACCCATACATTGCACAGCAGGGAGCATCCTTTGGGTACAATGTATAGGATGATGCATCGGTCCCTGGCCCACCAAGCTTACAACATGGACTTGATTCCAAGAAGAGGATGACCCCCCTTGCAAACCAAAGCTCATCGTAAGCAGTACCAACAACATGCCTTGGTCCTTAAAGAGTTAAGGAGGATCACGAACTGCCATGAGTATTCAATTGCAAAGATGCCATTTATCAAGATTGTTAAAGATATATGCAAAACAAACAACCAGGACTTCCATTGGCATGCCTCAGCACTGGATTGCCTACATGAAGTTGCCGAGGACTTTATGGTAGAACTTTATCAGGACTCTTGCATTTTGGCAGCTCATGCCCACATGGTGACAATGATGCCTAGGGGCTTCACATCCCTCAAGTTACTTAGGTTCAAATGATACGACAAGTTGCTAGTTCCATAAGGCATTACGAACAAGAAGATAAAGGAAATTTTAAAGACCCCCCCCCCCCCAAAAAAAAGAGCAAGGAGATGAGGGGTCACACCCCCGCATTCCCACAACACGAGGCTAAATGCCCAAAATGTTGCCCAAGAAGAAAGGGAGGCTCGTGAGATGGAGGCTAGGGAGACAGAGGCTGAGAGAGAGACCATGCGCGCAGAAAAGAGAGAGGCATGTTAGCATGCATGAGGACAATCGTGAGGCACTTGAGATGATGGGTCCATTTTTTGATGTTGTACTGCCTCTTAGAAGGCCATACCAGTAATAGATCAGTGTCATTTGCTTTAGTAAGGAGGATATTCGAGTCCTCTCAGACCTTCAAAAGGAGGTCAATGATTGTGTAATGATTGCAGTCTTAAGGTATTGTGAAACTCTCAAAATTTTGCATGTTTTCCTCATATGTATATGTCCTAAGACTTACTATTTATTTACTTTTGCAACTTAATTATTTTAAACCATCCCTTTGATGTTCAAGAGAAGGTTTTCCTCATAAATTTTCTCTTATCAACAATTTTGACCTAGAAGAGAACATCGTATCTAGATGTGTACCTGTGGTACTGAGATTGCAATTTGGATGTTGTACAACATCTGGTTATGGCATACCATGAAAGGTAAGACCCTTTTGGTATGTTTCTTTTAAGTTATCTCAAATTTTTTTTAATTTCAAAATTTATTTTCCTCCTTGCCTTGTAGATTTATTGGAGCTTGATTGTTTATGATATTGCCACACAAATATGCTTTCTCGTCAACTCAACTGAAGGACACCATGACAATGCAAAGCAGTAAGTTCCATGAGAGGGAGAGGGAGAGGGAGAGGGAGAGGGAGAGGGAGAGGGAGAGGGAGAGGGAGAGGGAGAGGGAGAGGGAGAGGGAGAGGGAGAGGGAGAGGGAGAGGGAGAGGGAGAGGGAGAGGGAGAGGGAGAGGGAGAGGGAAAGGGAGAGGGAAAGGGGGAGAAAGAAAAGCACTAACTATGTTTTCCTTTACCAAAACAATTCTTTGGAAAAGTTAGTAAATGTCTTCGAGGCAGTGGTTCAAGACCACAAAATGTTGGACAACACAATAATTATTCTTTGTAGAGTGCTGAAGCAAGGTGATGGCCACAACTATGGATGGAGAGTTTGCTACAATGCAAAACTACTCCTGGAATATCTACTTGGGTAACAAATGGGTGATGTAAGTTTACTTTTTCTAATTTAACCCCCCATAGCCTTAACAATTTAGTCTCATTTCTATGATTTTATGCAAAGTGAGCACTTAACAACTTATATAAATTATGACCTTCTTTTGTTTAGAGTAAAGATTGTTGAAAATCTAATCGACTATGCTTCTCATCAAAATCTCTCAATACCACCTGTGTATGACCCTCTAGCTCCATGCCCAAAACCTCGAGTCAGAATGCCATGTTGCCATCCCAATGCCATTGACTTAGATGATGTGAACTCCACTAACGACACCAACTGTTTGGATGATTTTGATATAGAGAGGATGCAAAGATTGTAAATATGCCAAATTTATAGTATTCAAATAAAAAATTGTCCTCTTGTACATAATCCAAAGCTTTTGTAATCAAATTGCCATAATTGGAAATGGAATTCAAATAGTTATTGTATCACTTTTCGTCCTTCTTACAATTTTTCATCTGTATTTTCATTTGTACTATTGGATAGGTTGAGGCAAGAGGAGAACTTGTGTAGTGTGAATGTCCTTACATAAAGTACTTCTCTCTTTTCTTTGAGGCACATGCACATAAGGCTTATCGTGATTCATGTTATTTGCAAACAAGAATAATGTATCTTAGACAATGTACTACACTTTTGGATTACATATTCTATTTACCTTATAACCATTGCACTTGAAAAAATAAGTAGTAGGCATATTCAAGTCCTCATTTGTTAGGTTCATTCGCACTTCATGTAAAGAGACATTTGCCCTTACACTAAGCATCGTCAAGAGCTCATCCTCCAACCAAACCTCAAACATCATCACAAGATTATCAACATTATCTTGTAAGTCTTGATCAATTGCCACAATCTTTCCATTCACATAATGCTACACCCATCTCATGTAATATAAGGTCAGAATAAAATTCTGTGATGCAATCATATATTTGCAAATAATAGATTTCTATTTCATGTTGGACATAATCCCACACACTTCTTTTATATCCTAGCTTTGACCTAAGAAGTCCATACATTTCTCCAATTTGCATATGAACATTGATGTTGTTTTCTCAACTTCCTCATCATTACAAAATTCCACAAAAACATGTAATGGCATGAAGATTGTGATCTTCACCTATCTACTAGCTACATTAGGCTATAAATATCTTTGAATATCTACATAAATCTTTAATCATAAGTTTCACATGTTTCTGCTTTCGGGATTGGCCAATCTACACTATCTAAAGCTCGGAGTGGAAGAGGATTGAGAGATCCAAATCATGTTATGCTTAATGGTACATTGTAAAATTTGTTATTTAAAAAAACCCCATCCTTGGCCATTGACCTGTTAGAGGTTTGATGGATATATATCTACAACCCTAAATAGACTTCAACAAATTCCTAAAACATAAAAACTTGATTTCAAGCCTTTTGAATTTTTTTGAACTTACAATTTGGTCTATGGTGTGGCACATCAAAATGCCAGTTTTGCAAACATAGTTCTGAGTGCATATATGCATGTTGTATAAGCACCTCCTTGATTTTTTTACCTGATCCTTCTACCTTGAAATCCTAGACTCACCCCCCTTGTAGGTGTCAATGAATTTATTTCCACATCGTTTTCTCTTCCTTGTCTGCAACATAAGCGAACTACCAGATAGAGATGCTAGTAGGAATCCACATATTGTTGTCAAGATCAAAATTGTTGTAGATCGTGATTGCTTTGATAGAAGAGGAGGGATGATGAGGATGTGAGGCTTCCATTGACATAGAAGACGAAGTAGAAGAAGACATTGAGTGAAAAGAGAGAATAGAATAGAAAATCTTGTGCAAAAATGAAGGGATAACACGTACTTTGCTGAACCATTTGAGTTTTTTGGAAAAAAGGGAGGGATATCACAATGAAGGGAAAATGTTTGGTGCCTTATTCAAGAATCTCAAGAAAATGATCAGGATATATGCAAGGTTGTGTGAGATTGAGAAGAAATGTATCCATCTATTGTCTTTAATTGTGCCAGTACCTCTTATTTCTTGTGTCTCCACAAATTTATGCTCCAAAAATACCTAAAAATGCTTCTTTTCCAAAATCTATTAAAGCGAGATAAAATACTTCAAATTTAAAAAATTCCTATTTTATCATAATGGTAGCTCTCCTCCTATTGGTTGAGAGGCTTTCTTTCTCTAAAGCTAAAAGGCCCAAACTTGAGTCCAAATCTCCCCTAATGGGTACTGTTGTATGGCCAAGAGATTGACAATGTCTATATACCATAGGATTACTGTTTTGAACAAAAAGAGGAAAGCATCAAGGAGTATTGATCATCCTACTCCTCTTCTTCACTCCGAGGGATCTACGATAGATGATCAGCCAAAACATGGGAGCAACCAGGCTTGGTAACCACTTTAAAGTCAAACTCTTAGAATAGGAGCAACCATCTCATCATTTAGCCTTCCATATTGGTTGTTTATCAAGAAGGACAGTACCTCATGATCCACATAAAACTTGAAGTGCATCAACAACAAGTAGTATCAAAACTTCTCCAAGGCAAACACCATTGTTGGGCACTCTAAGTCTGTCACTACGTAGGTTCTCTCTTGATTTTCACCTCCTAGCTCTACATTTAGTGCCATTTAGTACTCATCATACTTGGCTTGTAGGTCCTCAAGAATCTTATTGATCTTATGATCCTCTATCTTGGCTTATTGCTCTTGACTAATGAAGTCACCAATAAAATTGCAAATGAAAGTCATGGAAGTATGTCTCAAAAGCTCTTCCCTTGTTGAAGACATTTCTCAATTCATATGATATGCCTTTGATATGTTAAGTTTTTAGGAGGATGTCTTGAGGTCCCCCTATTGAATGTAAACACCAACAATTTTCTAATCAACATGGTTAGAGAGAGATCCTTTATCAAAACTATTGACTTGGTAGACATTTGAATACTCATCATGACTTTATAGTCCTGCATGGTTCTATGTGGTTTGCTCAGTCAAGTTCCCAATATAGTTGAGAATTATCCCATTGTTGTAGAGAACTCAAGGTCAAAAGTTTAGTGAATATACCATTAGTACTATTTACATATTAATGACTACACATCTAGTCTATATATGTGACTAAGGTATGTGCATTGAATTATGTGCCTCTACACTATCATTTCTATCACTTATTAGTTATTATATGTAATGAGTATTTGATTAATCATGTTTTTCCTTATGGTCCTAGTGCTAGTCCATGCACATGGCTAGTATGGGTATAAAAGAAATTGATTAATAGAAAATATAATTTAAAATAGCAATAATTAATCGATCAAGCAATATAATTAAATTTACATATTACTGAGTAGAGTGCCATTGGAAAATATGTACATATACATTTGATGCACTTATATAGAAAAATGTTAATACAAAAGTCAAATATGAAAAGGCTAAAAACTTTAAACAATTAAAAATGTCCCAATATTTGATAAACATTACTAGATATTTTCCCATTTTTAAATTTACTAGATAAATCCAATCTTATGACTAGCCATACATGCCTGACTCAAACAAAACCATGTAAAATTGTTTCTTCTTTAGCTACTCCTATATATGTTGACTTTTAACAAAAAGCTAACTAAATATGAAGGAGCTTTTGGCAATCTTAAGCTTGAATTGCATGAATGGTTACTTTGAAGCTACTTGCACTTTCATACAAGCATGACGGTTATAGTAACATAAAAAGATAGTCCAATTTCCAATACCTTCAATTGTTGTGCATGATCGTGAACAAATACATTCCACGAGTATGAATTCCAATGTGATTGACTAGTATATATTGTAGTCGACAAAAGGAAAATCATATATGTAGTAGTAAATGGATTGAGGAGGAGAGCATCAAATCTTTGGGATTAGATGTTTTCCTAAATCAAGTGAAAATATATCTTTTAGTATAGAAGAGAAGATGTAGTGCAAGGAGGAGGAGAAGGAGGAGAAACCCTATATTATGACATGATAACTTTTCAAGGAATCAAAAACAAAAAAGTTGGAGTGTCAATAATCCTCTTCGCTATTGTATAGAAATCTATAATGAGCTATTTTCCATGTGCTCATATATGGATGTATTTTATCCTAAAAGATGCTCATGTATGCTATTACATAAAACTATTTAAGGATTGGATTTATACCTTAAACTAAAGTGTTTGAATGCTCAACATCTAGCTTCATCTTTTTAAATGAAGCATTACATGTTCAATATAAAATGGCATACATTTTTCTTGAAGGATTGTGTACTACAAATGCCATGACTTTGAATAGTGTGAGCATTTCAAGAAAAAGAAAACATGATTGTGACATGCATGCTCTAATTTAAGGTCAATAGTGCTTTGGCTTGATAGACATTGGAATTGTTTACATTAATTCCAATCCATTCTTTTATATGGATTTTGTGATCTCAAGGTTTGAAGTAATTAAGTGATATTTATTAATGTTCCATTGTTTAGAAAAGTTTATGTTATGAGTGTCTAAATGCTTTGCCTTGACAATGAATGCTACTACATGATGTAACATTTATCGTGCATGCAATTGATTCCGAAGAGGGAAAAAGATGGCTAAAGCAAATAAATACATGTGTGATATTGTAGAACCTAAGAGCTTGAGAATATGCATAAAGCATGATGATAGGAAATAAATAAACTTATGTACACAAAAGTAGGTAAAGACTTGGCAATGGGACAACCAAGGAAATCTTTGACACATTATCTAGATGCACACAAGTACGTTTGTCTCTTACATGGAAGATTTGGCATTGAAGAAGCCAATAAGAATTTCATAATGATGCATGGGTGCACACATCCTTGTGAATCCATTTGTTGGAAGATCTTGGCTTCATTCATTGTGATTGGATAATGAAAATGATAAAAAAGATGAATTTTTAAAGGGCATTAGTCATGGGTTCATGGGCTTTTTAGGAGTGTTCTCTCCATTCAAAGTATCTTCATATTGTCGAAGAGGCTTAGTAATTCTAGAGAGGCAAAGCTCCTATACAACTAGCATCTCGAGATGAGAGCATTAGAGGTATTGATTTCCCATAAGATGTTTCTTTTAGGCTTGGGATTCCAAACTTACACAAGCTACAATGCATACGATAGATAAGATAATATAATTCTATTTTTGTAAAAGGGCATATATTCTCACTAGACTTGAAGCATCATTTTGATCATTCTACATTCATATCATTAGTTCATCTTAAAATTCTTGAACAAGGGGCTATTTTCCATGTGTTCTTTAGAAATTTGCTCAAAGTTTGGAGGTTCCTTAAGTTCACTTAACCAAGGGTTTTAATTCTAGAAATTGTCTAGTGTGTCCTAAAAAATGTCCCATTCACAATCAATGACTTGTATCATACTACCATGATTGAATAAAACCAAATTTTGGCTAATTTTATTCGTTTCCTTACATGTTTTATAGGATTACTATTGCAACTTTAGCTCTATCCATAAGCATTTGGAATAAAATTGACCCTTAACTTTGAGATTCCTTCAGTCCTCTCTTGTATAAAGAATAGAACAAGATTGAGATTGAGATATTAATAATGTTCACACTTGTACTATTTGATGCCGTACAAAGTTAGTTGAATGATTATAAGAATATTCAGTACCCTTCTTGACAAACTCATAATCGATGAATCAAAGCAATGTGGTGAGGTTGGCACTATTTAGTACGATGGTTGATAAGCATTCACTCGGTACTTCTACCAACTTGACAAATGCTCTTTGTAGCACTTGGCAATTATGAGCTTTAGATCTCCATATATCATATTGAAAGCATCTCTATGTTTGTACTATCGTACAACAATGTGGCGTTTTAAAAACCACCAGGAAGACTTAATGTCGCATGTAAAGCATGGATCGGCATTTCTATTTGTCAAAAGCAGAGAGATGTTGTATACTCCCTTTGTAGCATAGGTCTCTAACTATAGGGGCATTTGCATGGTTATAAGATCCTTATCAATGCATAGTTTAACAACTTCTTCCCTAAAAAGATGTAGTTACAATGGTGCACAATCAACAATAGAGGCTATAACTATCAATGCTAGTCATGGATTATATATTGATATGAGACTTGGCATGTTAATGATTACTTTGTATTAGAATCTATCCTCCTCTATGTTAAAGTCTATGCAATATGCCATAAGACTATGGGTGCTTTAGATTGTGAGACTGCCTATTCTTGTAGGCAACAAGTTTGCAAAGACGGCGAGTCAAGCGTAAGGTTTTAATGGTTACCACTTCTTTTAGGCACTAAAGGGTGCATAGGTAATGAGTCATTGGTAAGGTAAGTTTAATCGTCATCGCTTGCATAGATAGGTGAGTCACCCCTAAGCTAAGCTTGATAGTCATATTAAAAAGTTGGGAGTGGTAGAAGGTGGGCCAAGGGGCATGTGCACATAAAAAGACATTTTCTTTTGGTAATACCTTTGCTTTGGAGCATCGGTGGATTCCAAACTTTTGCACTATGAGGCTCACGAGAGTGCCTTTTGGTCATAGAGGGAAAAGCAAACAAACAAAGCTCTCTCTCTCTCTCTCTCTCTCTCAAAACATCATCTAGAGTGACCTTCTCTCTCTCTCTCATCTAGTCTAAGAGACTTAGTTACATTGTCCTCTCTCTCCGTCCTCCTCCCCTCCTCTCCCGTTGTGTCAGAAAAATCAGCTAAGTTTTCATATATGTGAGTGTGGTGACTCCCTTACACAGCACATATGTACACGACCTCAGTGCTCGTAATATGAGAGAGGGCTGCCTCACTGCCTGTAAACATCACCTGACTGCTGATATACGTGAGAGAGAGAGACAGAAGGCGAGGCGTTAGCTGTCTACCTCCCTTTGCAGGCGAGAAATTCAGACTGTATCCAGAAGACAAATTTCTCAGCATCTTTCTGTCTGTCTGCCTGCCTCTCTCTCTCTCTCTCTCTCTCTCTCTAGGCCTATTCTACCACTATCCTTCTCCATGCCTGCTCTACCACTCGCCTTTCCTCTCCTGAAGTAGAAAAGAAGCAAGAAGCTTCCATTACCTGGTCCTCTTCTTCTTCTTCTTCTTCTTCTCGTCTTACTTGCACTGCAGACAGACCCAGGCTCTATGGGGAATTGCCAAGCAGCAGACATTGCAGCCATCATCGTAGAGCACCCCAATGGCAGGGTCGAGAAGGTCTTCTTAGCCATGCTCGCACGCCAGCTCATGGCGCAGAACCCAGGCTACTTCGTGGCCCTCGTCTCCGCGCCATCGTCATCATCTTCTTCTTCCTCTTCCTCCTCGCCATTTTTATCAGCCTCCTCTTCTTCCTCCTCCTCGTCTTCTTCTTCTTCGTCGTCTTCATCATCATCTTCTTCTGCGCATCCATCCTCTTCGTTGAGAGCAGCTTCATCGACAGCGAGCACATCAGCTGATAAATCGGAGTTGCCCGATTCGGATGGCTGTAATTTTGACAGGCGCTCCTTCAAGCTTCTTGCTGGTGATGCGCCTTTACGCGTCGGCCATCGCTACCGATTAGTGAGCTTTGAAGGTATGTGTGTGTGTGTGTGTGTGTGTGCGTGTGTGTGTGAGAGAGAGAGAGAGAGAGAGAGAGAAAGAGAGAGAGAGGGAGAGAGAGAGAGAGAGAGAGAGTGTGTGTGTGTGTGTGTGTGTGTGTGTGAGTGAGAGAGAGAGAGAGAGAGAGTGTGTGTGTGTGTGTGTGTGTGTGAGACCTTATGTGTTTCTACATATTCACATAAGACATCTTGTAAGGTAAACTATGTGTAGCAACAATACCCTTTGTAGAGCTCACTCACTTGCAAACCTCTACTTCAAATGATGTCACTCATGTTCCCCTCTGATTGCTTGTATTGATGTCAACAATACCCTTTGTAGAGCTCACTCACTTGCAAACCTCTACTTCAAATGATGTCCATTTTGAACTCATGTTCCCCTCTGATTGCTTGTATTGATGTCTAGTCTTATTTGCAAATATCTTTTGCAAATCATGCCTCATTTTCAACTCATGTCCCCTTGTGATTGTACAGAGGCCTTCATCTACTTCGCTCAAGGTGCTTGTGACATCAACTTTGCAAGAATAGGTGGAAATTCATCCATGTCCAGAGCTATGCAAACAAGAAGGTCCAACTATGTTTCAAAATATCACAACCACATTAATAACACCGAGAAGGTTGCACGGCTTCATATGGTGAAAACAATGAGAACATGATGTTAATTTTGTAATTGTATTCAAGATTAAGGACTTTGAAACTTTCCCAAACCTTAGAAGGCATATACACAAGCAAGTAAGTAGTGCAAGATTGAGCAAGGACCTTATCTACCAATATGATGGCCTTATTTGTTTATATGAGTTTAATACATGAGCAATCCTTCCAATTTGTAATGTTGAGAATGGATGGCAATCCTTTCTTACTCTATGTTTTACAATCAAGTTATGTCTCATGAACAAAAAAGGAACAAATCTTAGTTGTTTTTAACATGGCAATGTCTTTCTCTATGTACCTAATCAAATAATTTAATGGATCTAACTAACTCTTTAGTATGGTTAAGTTAGTTCAGGTAAGGTTTACTTTTTCTTCATATTAGGTGAGCTCTCCATAGTTTTTAATTTAATCAATGTGTGAAGCATTGTTAGGTATTAAGATCTGAAAACTAGAAGCAAACGACTATGATGATAAAAATTCTCGAGTAATTCACTATATGTATACCCTCTATATCACATGTGTTCAAAACCTATTCATAAATATCCTTATCTGTGAGTTTTTCCTTAATAAAATATAACCCTTTTCTATTCAATATATAAGTAACTCATTTATATAGGACCGTCCTATAGGTGAAAAATATGTAAATTTTGTATTTAAAAAATCCCTTATGTTGAACCCACATGATATATACATAATTGATCTCCCTAGGTCAAAATTTCACTCCACAGAGAGAGAGAGAGAGAGAGAGAGAGAGAGGTGTGTCAGAGAGAGATTTAGGGAGATAGAAAGAGGAGAGAGAAGACTATAGGAAGAGAGGGAACAAGAGTGACGAGGAGAGAGAAAGACTAGATTTAGAGAGAGAAAGACAGGAAAGAAGGGGAAGCCATAGAAGTTATGAGCAAGAAGGGAGAGAAAGTTTGTAATTGTATTAATGTGTCAAAAAGATATGAAAAATTACATCTCCTCTCCTTTTATACCAATGTCAATGTGACATGGCATAATATCAATGTTATTACACTAATTTGTTATTCCCAACTTCTTACAATCCAGCCCTTCCCAAAAGTTTTTGTCCTAAAAAACAAACCTAGAAACAACTAGAAAGAAGATGGATAGAACAGAGTACTACTCTGTTTTTACAGCTTTACAAGTGGAAAACGAATAAAGTATAACCACTACATGAGCTAAAATTGAAGAACAGAAGTAAGCCCCAGCTATATACAAGATTTGGAATACTTCAGAAGCAAATGGAGCCATAAAGTCTTCAACAAATAATCCCAGAACAAAGTAGACAGCTTGCTGAGTAAACAGTCCCTACTGGACCAAATCTGCCATAACTTTTGATAGGAGTGTCCAAATGGAACGTACCATATATCAAAACGAAGCTCTTGAAGAGTACTTTAAGCCCATATAGATAGCTTAACTCTGAAAATTAGGTACGATAAAAACTATTCTAAAACAGCTTGCTGTCCTGAACTAGTCTGCATCATTACTAGCTCCATAAGCAATAGGCTTCAACCACCAATGTCTCCCTCAAGTATGGATACTCATCCAATATAGAATCAGGTCTCCAAGAAGCCTCTTTAGATGGTAAACCTCTCCATTTGATCAAATATTCCATAATAAAACGTGATCGAAGCTTCTTTTCACGCTGACCTATAACAGCCTCTGGGATGTACTGAATAAGACCATCTTCATCAATGGGTGACAGCTCATCAACTATATCCATTGGATCACCATAATAGGGCTTGAGCTGACTAACATGGAAGATGTTATGAATCTTTGTAGAAAAGGGAAGCTCTAGTTTGTATGCCAAATCTCCAATTCGCTTGAGGATCCTGTAAGGGCCATAAAACCTGTGGGCAAGCTTATTACTAGATCCATCTTTTAACGTAGAGTACTTGGATTTGGGCACCTTCAACAAAACCAGCTCTCTTTCTTGGAACTCTAAAGGCCTCCTCTTCTCATCAGCATACATCTTCATTTGATCTTGAGCCTTCCTTAGATTCACCTTGCATTGCTGAAGAAGGGTCTCCATTCTTTCCAACTCCTCCTTCCCATGAGGATTGATCTTTTCATTAAAGATGACTGTGGTTAAGGGAACCTTATAACCATACAAAGCCTCAAAGGGTGAAACTCCTATGCTCGCATGAGTGGAATTGTTATAAGCAAACTCAGCCAAGTGTAACCAAGAATCCCATAAGGTTTGGACATCATAGCAAAAATGGCGAAGATAAGTCTCCAACCATTTATTAACTCTCTTTGTCTGTCCATCAGTTTGAGAATGATAAGCTGTAGATGGAGCCAATTTAGTGCCTATAGATGTAAATACCGCCTGCCAAAAGTTACTCATAAACTTTGAGTCTCTATCATGGACAATCACCTGCGGTAATCCATGTAGTCTAAAAATATTCTCTATAAACTGGTTGGCCACTTGAGAAGCAGTAAACTGAATCTTGGTTGGAATAAAATGAGCTACCTTGGTGAGTCTGTCTACCACCACATAAATACTATTCCATCCCTTCTTGGTAGTAGGTAAGCCAGTAATGAAATCCATAGTAATATGAGTCCATTTACCCATAGGAATAGGCAATGGCTGTAGCAAACCTCCTGGCTTATGGGTGATGTCCTTATTCTGTTGACAAGGCATACACTTCATAACAAAGTCCTTGACATCTTTCCACAGTCCTTTCCAATAAAAGCTTTTACTGATCATGTCATAGGTCTTGAAAACTCCTAAGTGTCCAACTAGAGCCGAAGAATGTTACTCCTCCATAATTTTCCGCTTAAAAGAAGAAGTAGAGGGAATAACAATCTTGCCTTTCCACCAAATAAGACCATTTTTAAGCTGGTAATGCGAGTTTTCTTCCATAAGACCTTGCTGTAATTTTTGAAAGATTTGGCTGAATTCCTCATCTAAAAGATACGCCTCCTGTAGTTCTTCAATCCAGTCATTATGTAATTCTGTCATAGCTGAAACTTGTCAAGATTGTGGGAGAGAAGGAAGGAGTCTCACTTGTAGCTTTCTTGCTTGCACAATGGGGGAATACACTCAAGGGTGGAGGCTGAAAACAGTTTTCCTCTTCTTAGTTGTGTAAGCCAAAAAGAACTCTAATACAAAGAAATAGAAGAACCCTATATATGGGTCTCAAACCAAAGACAACTAACTAAGGTGGCATACTAATGGAGCCACGAACTAGAGTAGATAAGGATATCTGTCGTCTAGCTATTATGCATGGGCGGTGTACCAACCGCATCTACTGACAAGTCGGTGACATAAATGCACAACAGTCACCCTGGCATATCGCGAGTGGAGCTCGATATCTCAACACTCCCCCTCGAGCTCAATCCCAATTCCTGCACACCAAGCAGGTCTCTGAACTTGTGCAGCTTCTCTGTGCCCAATGCCTTCGTAAATATGTCAGCTACCTGATCCTCTGTGCTGACATAAACTAGATCAATAAGACCTAGTAAAACCCTCTCTCGCACATAGTGATAATGCACCTCAATGTGCTTTGTTCTAGCATGATAGACTGGGTTATTTGCCAAGTGTATACTACTCATGTTGTCACAATAAATGACAACTGGCCCATCTGTAGCCTGATGCATATCATAAAGTAGCTTATGCAACTAAGCTACCTCACATGCAGCCATTGCTGCACCCCTGTACTCGGTCTCTGTGCTCGACAAGGCAACTGTAGGCTGTTTCTTGCTGCTCCAAGTGACTGCAGCACTCCCAAAAGAGAACACATATCCACTGGTAGATCGTCTATCAGAAATGCTACTAGCCCAATCAGCATCAGTGTATCCATGCAATTGTATCTGAACCCCAGTCTCATAAAATAGTCCATACTGCAATGTGGACTTCACATACCTGAGTATGCGTCTAGCCGCATCCAAATGCGATTTCCTTGGAGCCTGCATAAACTGACTTGCCAATCCAACAGCATAGCTCAAATCTGGCCTGGTAATAGTCATATAAATCAAGCTTCCTACTATGCGTCTGTACATAGTAGGGTCTTCCAGAAGTTCACATGCATCTGCGCTCAGCTTCACATTCTGCTCCAAAGGAACTGAAATAGGCTTACAGCCTGTCATCCCATATTTGGACAGCATGTTCAATCCATACTGTCTCTGCAAGAGCTATATCCCACTTGGTGATCTAATCACCTCAATGCCCAAGAAATAACGCACTCTCCCAAATCCTTCATCTCAAACTTCTACTTCAATAGCATTTTCACATGAAGGATATCTTCATCACTGTCACCTGTCATAATCAAATCATCAACATAAATGACAAGTAGCATAATACCTTTCTCTGTTTTTCTCACATAAAGTGAGAAATCTGCCTTGGAAATCTGAAAGCCAATAGTGACAAGATACTGTCCTATCTTGTCAGACCATGCTCTAGGTGCTTGCTTCAAGCCATACAAAGCTTTCTTCAACCTACAAACAAACTCAGGATGAACAACATGCACATAACCTGGTGGCTGCTCCATATAGACCTCTTCTTGCAAATCACCATGCAAGAATGTATTCTTTACATCCATCTGATGTAAAGACCATCCCTTTGATGCAGCCATAGCAATGACGGCTCTTACTGTGCCATCCTTGCAACCGGACTGAATGTTTCTTCATAGTCAATGCCATATGTTTGTGCATACCCCTTGACTACTAATCTTGCCTTGTATCTGTTCATAGAACCATCTGCATTGTGCTTCACCTTATAAACCCACTTACAGCCAATTGCATTACCTTTAGGCAAAGGTACCAATTCCCATGTAGCATTTGCTTCCAAGGCATCCATTTCTTCATCCATGGCTTTCTCCCATTTTTCTTTTCCCATGGCTTGCTCAAAAGAAGTGGGTTCTGGTTCCTGTATCACTTTGACCATATATGCATAGTGAATGGCTGTAAATCCATCATATTTCAGCCTATCCACAGGATACCTAGCTCTCGTAGTCCTGCGCAAAGTAGGTTCACTCCCAGGTGCTCTCAAAACATCCCTGGTCTTCCTTACTCCAGGTGTAACAATAGAAGGAATACCCAACTCATCATCAATGCTCTGTTCTGAGCCACTGGATTCACCATCCACATAAGAGTGACCTGCATTCACATCAAACATGGGCTGATCAACCTTCTCTTTTCCTTTTCGTGATACCTGCATACCACTATCTGCATTGCTTTGAGAAGATTCTCCTGATCTCAATCTGCCTGTCCATGGCAAAGAATGTGAACCACTGCTAGAGGACGCTCCAGGTCCACTAATATTTTGTGACTGCTGCTGTGAATTCTGTGTAGCATTACCATTTTGTGCATCTACATCATCAATCACATTTACTGGTTTATACAAGCTACTCATCTCATCAAAAACAACATCTCTGCTCACTGTAAACTTACGAGTAGAAGGGTTATAGCATCTATATCCTTTTTGCTGCAGAGAGTAACCAATAAAGATACACTTCTCAGCTTTTGGATCCAACTTGGATCTCAACTCATCTGGCACATGTACATAGGCAATGCAGCCAAAAATTTTCAAATGAGAAATATTTGGTTTCCTACCAGTATACTATCCTCCGGAGTCATTCCATGTATTGCTGCAGTGGGAATCCTGTTCATTATGTAGACTGCTGTAGCAACTGCTTCAGCCCAATAAAAATCTGGCAGGTCTTTTTCATTAAGCATGGCACGAGATACCTCTTCAATATGCCTGTTTTTTCTTTCTGCAATTCCATTTTGCTGTGGGGTATGACTGCATGAATATTGCTGCTTTATGCCATGCTCCTACAAGAACCTTGCAAACTCATTTGAGAGGTACTCTCCCCCTCCATCTGACCTTAGGCATTTTATTTGCAGGCCTGTTTCTTTTTCAACCATAGCTTTAAGAGTTTTGAAATGCCCAAAAACTTCACTTTTCTTTTTCATAAAATACACCCAAACTTTTCTGCTATAGTCATCAATAAAAGTGACAAAATAATGACAGCCTCCAAGAGATGCAGCTTTAGTAGTCCACACATCAGAGTGGATTAATTCCAATGGCTTCTTACTCTCTTGAACATGTTTAGGAAATGGTTTCCTTGCCTGTTTTCCAAACTGACAGGCTTCACATACCTTATGCATTTCTGCAACCTTGAATTTAGGCAATCCTGCAACAATATTTTGGTCCTGCATTGATTTAAGTCGCTGTACATTAACATGACCAATGCGTTTATGCCAGATATCAATATCTGTAACTACACCGGTCCCATGTGCAAACATTGCTGCACTCAATTCAGACATATCTGCATCCAACGTAAACATTCTGCCCTTCTTCTTTCCTTTTGCTATCAAGCGACCTTTATTTTTCATATCCTCAACAAAGCATCCATGAGGATTAAATCTGACCTGCAAGCCCTGCTCAACCATTTGACCAACAGAAACCAGATTCTTGGTGATATTCGGGACATGAAATACATCGGACAGGTATTTCTTTTTTCCATCCTGCATAGACAAAGGAATTTTTCCAATCTGCACAATAGGATGTGCAGTATCATCACCAGTCTCCACAAATCCTGGTTTTTCCATTTTCCTTGCATCCTCCATCCATTCTGCATGACCTGTCATGTGGTTTGATGCACCTGAGTCAACATATCATACATTGTTGCTTTCTTTTGCACTTGTCACAGAATTATTCATGTGCTGCACCATGAACAAATGCTCATTTCTATCATCACCCTGTCTACTAGAAGATGCATAATTCCCTTGTTGCAGTTTTCCATTCATGATGTCATTATGCTTTTTATAGCAGTCTTTAGCCATATGACCCATTTTGCCACAATAGTAGCATTCAACATTACTGTTTGCATTTTGGCCTCTTTGCCATCCACCACGACCTCTTTGGCTCCCCCTGCCTCTAGAGTTACCACCTCCTCCATAGGACTGGTTTTCTTGAGTTTGCTGCATATTCTGATTTCTGTCATGGCTTCCAAATCGGCCTCCTCTACCTCTGCCTCTACCTCTTCCAGTATTTGAGTAGAAGACAGTTTCTTTTGAAGTTCCTCCTGAAGAAGATGCACCACCATTTCTCTGCTCCTCAGAAATTAGAAGAGCAATCAACTCCTCAAAATCAGGAAATCTTTCACGAACTGAAATGGATGTCCGAAACTGTGCATAATCCTTTCCTAGACCATTCAAGGTCACAGAAACTAAATCATCATCTTCCATTGGCGACCCAATGGAAGCAAGTGCATCTGCAATCTTCTTCACCTTCATGTGGTAGTCATTGATGCTCATATTTTCTCTTTGCACATTATGCAACTCTTGCTTGAGCTGCATTTTCTTGGCTTGAGTATTTGTGATGTACATTTTTGACAAAGTATCCCATGCCTCCTTTGGCGTACTTGCATCCTGAATATGCACAATCATAGAGTCTGAAATACTGATAGACAGCCAGTACATAACTTTCCTGGCTCTCTCATGCCATACTTTGAATGCCTGCATTTGCTGTTGATTGGGAACATCAGGAAGAACTGGTTCTTCTTCATTTCCTGCAACAAATTCCCAATATCCTTTTCCCATAAGGAAATTCGTCATTCTAAACTTCCATGCTTGGAACTTGTTCTTGTCAAGCTTTTCAGTTACAATCTGTGAAAGAGAATCAGACGCCATTACAGAATCCTGCAAAAAATTCTGTCACTGCAGAGAACACAGCTTCAGCATCACAAGGGCAAATCTGCAAAACTGACGAAAGTGGTATTTAACCACACAGTCACTTCCTAGTGACGATATTGCATATACAGGAACCAAGGATGATTCTGTAACTCCCAATGTCTCTGTACACGAGCATATGATGCAATATCTGTGGTAACTTTTCACCGACCTGTAGAACAGTGGTCGCACAACATAAAACAGGGCTTTTTCCTAAGTGCGTGCAGAAAACTTCCGCCTCCAAAACAGGCCCCGAAATGGCCTCAAAACAAAAAAACAAGGTCGCCAAGGGGCTAAAGCCCTCTCCCACAGCATATACTGCCCACTTGCTTCATCGCGAAGGGCGTCTCAACCTGAGACAGTGCACTCTTGCAATTTCCGGTTGTGCTACCTGCAGAGATATGCTCCCAAAACAGAAAATGAAAGCAACACTGCTCCTCTTACTAGAACACCGCGAGCTTGGCTTGCTTTCTTGAGCTCCTTACCACGAACAAGGCTCTGATACCATGTCAAGATTGTGGGAGAGAAGGAAGAAGTCTCACTTGTAGCTTTTTTGCTTGCACAATGGGGGAATACACTCAAGGGTGGAGGCTGAAAACAGTTTTCATCTTCTTAGTTGTGTAAGCCAAAAAGAACTCTCATACAAAGAAATAGAAGAACTCTATATATGGGTCTCAAACCAAAGACAACTAACTAAGGTGGCATACTAACTGAGCCACGAACTAGAGTAGATAAGGATAGCTGTCGTCTAGCTATTATTCATGGGCGGTGTACCAATCGCATTTGCAACTAACAAGTCGGTGACATAAATGCACAACGGTCACCCTGGCATATCGCGAGTGGAGCTCGATCTCTCAACAAAACTTTACAAGCCCACATACGAGAAAGAGAATCAGCCACTATGTTATCTTTTCCCCTTGTATGAGTGATGTCAAAATCATAATTCTATAATGTAGCTACCCAACGACATTTCTTTGGAGTGAGATTTGATTGAGTAAGGAAATACTTGAGTACCCTGTGATCACTATGTACTATGAATCGACTGCCATAGAAGTAATGGTGCCACTTCTTAATCGCATGCAAGATAGCCAACATCTCTTGGTCATAAACATTCATGGCAATTTCCTTATCTGTAAGCTTACGGCTCTCAAATGTAATTACTCCATGCTCCTGAAGCAAAACAGCCCCAATGCCACAGCCACTAGCATCACACTGTATAGTAAACTCTTTGGAGAAATCCGGGCATACTAAGATAGGAGCAGAAGTAAGGAGTTCCTTTAACTGGTTGAAGCTGCTATCTACAAGAGCATCCCAAAAGAAAGCCTCCTTCTTCAACCTATCAGTCAAAGGAGCTGCAATTGCCACATAATGCTTAATAAATCGGCGATAGAATGAAGATAGACCAAGGAATCCTCTAAGAGAGGTAGTAGTAGTAGGCGTTGGCCAATCTCTTATGCATTGCACCTTCTTGGGATCAGCCTGTATTCCTTTTTCACTGACAATATGTCCCAAGTATTCCACTTCAGTCTACATGAAAGAGCACTTCTTCTCCTTAGCAAAAAGCGTATGATGTCTCAATACATCAAAAACCCTCCTCATATGTGCCAAATGATCTTGTAAAGTCTTGCTATAGATCAAGATGTCATCAAAGAACACCAAGACAAACTAAAAGAGAAAAGGTTGTAAGATCTTATTTATCAGGCTTTGAAAGGTAGCTGGAGCGTTTGTAAGCCTAAATGGCATAACTAAGAAATGATAGAGCCCACGATTAGTCATGAAAGTAGACTTGACTTCATCACCCTCTCTCATGCGAATCTGATGATACCTTAATCTCAAATCAATCTTCGTAAAGAATCGAGCCCCCTTAAGCTCATCAAGCAAATCATCAATCCTGGGTATAGGATACATGTTCTTCACTGTGATCTTATTGAGATCCCTGTAGTCAATACACATTCTGAAAGATCAACTAATGTTATTATACTAGAATTAGTACCAAAAGAAAATGTAAGAATACCTAGGTAAGGGTTTACCACGCAATTACGTAGGCATAAAATATCTTTAAAAATATATATCTAAATCATTTTCTCAACCAATTTATGTAGAATGTTTAAAATATCAATTGTGACATTTAATCTAACTAATTTATCTAATGGTAATCCATGAGCATATATATATATATATATATAAGTACTAATTATGGTGCTAAAACAAAATCTAATTAACTAACAGGATTGGAGATGCGTAAGGTGAAGAGCTTGGTTCAATAAATCCCATTTCAAGAAGTTCTTTGATTTGCTTGGCTACTTCCTCTTGTTCACACTTTGATAAACTGTAAGGTGGCTTATTAATTGTCTTTGAGTTGGGCTCCAAATCAATGCGGTGATCCACTGCTCTCTTAGGAGGCAATGAAGTAGGTACTTCAAACAAATCTCTATACTCCTCAAGAAGAGCTGTCAAGGCTGGATGGTTTGCTGAATTATTGGGCTGATCCTGTGTTTCTTTATTCAAATGCAAAACAAATATTTGAGAGCGCTTCTTGTACTCTCTTTTGAGTTGTTGAATGGTGATAAGCTGAAAATCTGATCTACTAGGAATTCCCTGTAAATGGATAAGCTGTCCATTGGAGATAAACTCCATATATAACTGTGAGAAATCCATAGTGATCCTGCCTAATGTCATCAACCAATCACAACCGAGTACAATATCTATAGGTCCCATTTCCAGAGTGATCAGGTTTATTTTGGCTTCAAAATTTTCAGCCAACTGTAAAGAAACCTGTGGGCAAATCTGTATGCTGATTTCTTCTTCACCATTAGCCACTTGAACTCTAATGGGCTGCTGTAAGTCTGTGGAAACACAATTTAGCTTGTCCATGATGGACTTATCCACAAAACTATGAGTACTGCCACTGTCTATCAGGATGAACACTGGCTTTCCACATATGCTTCCCTTCATACGAAGTGTATTAGGGCTCTTAGATCCCGTCCAAGCATCCATAGAGATAGAACAATTGGTCAAACGGAACATTTCCACCTGGATCAAAAGGAAAAGAGTCGGTTGGATCATAAAAGTACTCCTGTCCAACTTCCTCCTCAAGATCTTCATTTTCAGCATTAAATGCCACTGCATTAGCTTCATCTATGTCATCTTCAAAATCCTCAAAAACCAACATACTCTGAAGCTTAGGTTTGGCATTTTTGTATATACACTTTGAAGCATGATTAGGCGTATACTTTTCCCTGCACTTGAAACATAAGCCTTTGTCCTTCCTTTCTTTGTAAAGATCCACGGGAATAGATTTGGGATTTGTATTAGCTGAAATGGACTTAGGCTTGCTGTCCCCCTATTTGAAATCAACTTTTGGACTGTTTGCTATCCTGAAATTACTTTGAGGCCTAGAACCATTGAATGGAGGATAAGTTGGTACTCGTGAGCTCCCATTGGGTACAATGTTACCAACTTGTCCTTGCTTTAAACAGTCCTTGGCTGTCCAAAACCAGGCTGAAATGAAGATTCTTTTCTATACTTCCTTCCATAGCGCTCCGTAAGCTCAATAGCCTTAAAAAGTAAAGTAGGATTTTGTGCCATAACATCAGCTGATAAGGATGGATCCAAACCATACATAAACTTGCGAAGCTTAGCCTCATCACTGATGCTTTCCACATACATGGTCAAGTTGAGGAATTGGTTTGTATATTCTCTTACACTCATGCCCCTTTGTTCCAAACCATACCATCTCCGTGCTAACTTCTCTTTCTCAAGAGGCGAAACAAAGACTTCAGCCATAAGTGCCTTGAAAGCTTCCCAATTCTCTACAAGTATATTTTCTTTCTTGATATACCTCCACCAAGTATGGGCAAATCCCTCCAGATGATGCAAGGAAGCAAAGTGAATCTTCATATCAACAATTTTAGGATATATATCAAAGTAGGACTCCATCTTAGAGGTCCATTCCTCTAAATTAGATGGTGAAGATGATTGGCCATTAAATTTTTTCTAAAACAATTTTGTCCTTAAACTCCCTTTCATGAAAGGGTTGCTGTCCCAAAATTGGCTGATCAGGATTACCAAGTACGGAGCCTCCAAATTGAGACAGAAATCTTCTAACAGGTGGCTGAGAATTACTATGTAATCTTCCTGTTGGTAAAGCACCCTGGAATTTTGAGCATGCAGTCCAAAAGCTTGAGTATTGGCCCCATTCAAAGTGCCCAAATAGTCATCATGTCTTTGTGAAGCCTCTCCTACTTCATACTGACTATTTGGAATGCATTTTCTTCCAATAATCCCATTTCCATGACCATTTTGGTTAGACGGCTCAAGTGGGGCTGAAGGGCCACTGTTTGAACAAGCCTTTTCATTAGCTTCTCTTGATGCCATTTGCAACTGCATGAATCTAGAAATTTGTGCCATGAGTTGTTCATTGGATTTCACCAACTTATCAATAGAAGCCTTGGTTTGATCAGTAGATAGAACCATCTGCTCCATTCTTGACAAGGTGGCCTCATGTCGTTCCCTATATCTTTGTTCATGGACACGCAAAGTATTATTGAGTATACTGACTTCTCCTTGTTATTGAAGCTCTTCAGGGTTCTCTTGAAGTGTACTATCCATCATGGAATCCCTGATTTGCTGAGCATAATCTTCCTAGACCTTATTTTTGCCTTTATGTCTTGCCATATTAATGCAGTCCTGCAGTACCCCCTGTCAAAAAAACGGCTATAACTTTTGCTAGGGAGCTCCGATTTCGGAACTTTTTAGTGCAAATCGAAGCTAATAATTCCCTCTTTGAGATGAGCTATAGCACGCTATAACAAGTTTAGGAAAAAAAATTCTATAGCTGGATTTCAGAGTCTGAACTGTTTAGTTCTGCACCCTGTCTAGACCTGTAAGTGCCCTATTTTGACCCTATAGTGCAAGTCAGTAACCCCAAATGGCTACCAAACCCTGCAAAAGGGTATATAGGACCTATGGGTACCCTGTAGTACCTACACCTGTGCTTCAGTAATGAAGGGTGTACCTGTAACCACCTGTAAGTACCCTGTAAGTGACTTGTAAATTCCCTGTTTTACCCTGTTTTGGTCCTGTAGGTACTTGAGTCCTTGAAAAGTCTTCAGTCTTCAATTCTCCACTCGTTGTACTTGTGTGAGGGATAAAACGGCATGACAGGCTCCCTACACGGGCTCCGAATCACTGGGAGGTGGGCAAAGTTCCCCCCGGGTCGGTTGGTTGCACCCCTTCGGGATCTTCGATAGTGAGGGAGGGTCACCTCTCTTTTGTCCCACTATCTCCCCCAGCATCCACATTTTTCCTCAGTGGGAATATCAACATGGCAGAGGCTAGTGTTCTAAGCAATCAGCATGATATGCATTTCTGAAATATTCATTCAGCCTTTCATGAGATGCAATTGAATGAGATTTTGAAAATTTAGGATAGGAGAAGGGTCTTACCAATGCAATTCAGTGACTCACTGATTGCTAGTACTTACCCTTTTACAATATTTCAACTTGGGCAAAAGAAATTCAGCCAATCAATTGGATTAGAGTAAACGAGTTCATCTATCAATGAATTCAGTCAATGGGATTCAAGTGTTATGCTGAAATTTCAGATTGAAGCCTCTAATTCACTGATTGGAACTAGTATGCATAAAGCAAGCATTGCATTCATGAATAGATGGATTCAAGCAAAGGTTGGCTGAAAATTTGATGAATATTGTTCAATTCTTTAATCTCTCAATCAAATGGATTAAGCTCAGCAATTGGATTAATGAGAGAGATTAAGAATTGAAGAAAAGTACCTTTGACATGGCTTATGATGACTTGATCAATCTCATATGCTTGATAGAACCTCCGGTTGTCTAATGTTGGTAAAATAATCCCCAATACTTGTTTATCCAGGACTCAGGAACAATCTTGGAGCCTCAAATGCTTGAAATTGAAGCATTAGACCCGTTTCCCCCAAATTTCTGCTCCATAGAAGCTCTTGATCTTCAATCTTTAACCATTTCGTGCTTAATCCTTGAAATTTGTTGAAGAATCCTTGCTGAGATGATCCCACGGGCTAAAAGGATGTAGAATCTTCAAGAAATTGTTTAAAAATGAAAGCTTGGGTTGAAGCTTTCATGGCTGCCCATGGACTGTTCATGTAGGGTTTCAAGAGAGTGAAAAGATGAAGAATATAGCCCTATTTTGGAGTAAACACACCAGGAAGTTGAAGAAATCACTGCCAGGGATCATTTAGAAGCACCATATCTGAAGATTAGTTGAGAAATGATGAAGAGCAGGGTTGGAAAAATCAGTGCAATTTTCGGGCTGCTGTCCAGTCCACGTGGCTGTTCATCCAGGCCATAAAATGGTACTCCACCTGTTGCATTTGATGTCTAGAGTGCCATTATGCAGGCCTTTATTGATGAAGAGCAAGGATCAGTGAGTAAAGAAGAGATCTCAGCCAGAAAACTCCATGGAAGCTTGGGCAGAGCTTGAAGAAAGAGGAAAAGAAGACCTCTTTTGAAAAGTAACTGTAGTTTAGTCTCAAACTAAGCCCGGTTAACTATCCTTTACCCTAGTTACCTCCATTTTTGCATGAAGTTTGATGACATCCTGCCATTTAAGCCATTATCCGCCATATCTGACCTTGGATATCTCCAGATGTAGTATCTTACTAACTGTAGATGATCTGCAGCACTCCACTAGTCACTATCTTGTACCATTTTTGTCTGAAATTGATTTTGAAATAGGAAAATGGGACTGAAAATGGAAGAAAAGAATGGATCAAAGACTGAAGCTCTGATACCACTTGTCAGAGAGAGAACTAGGGAGAGAGAAAGAGGAGAGAGAAGACTGCAGAAGAGAGAGAAAGACTGCAGGAAGAGAGGAAAGAAGAGTGAGAAGGAGAGAGAAAGACTAGATTTAGAGAGAGAAAGACAAGAAAGAAGGGGAAGCCATAGAAGCTGTGAGCAAGAAGGGAGAGAAAGTCTGTAATTGTATTAATGTGTCAAAAAGATGTGAAAATTTACATCTCCTCTCCTTTTATGCCAATGTCAGTGTGACGTGGCATAATATCAATGTTATTACACTAATTTGTTATTCCCAGCTTCTTACAAGGTGAAATTAACGTTCTCTAAGACAAGTGCCTTTATATAAGTTAGTAACCCTAAAGTAGCCTAATTCTTGGGCTTTTCAAACTCTCTTATGATGGTCTTGCCACCTCAATACGCTAACTATTTGCCCTCTTTTCTAGTTACTACTAGTGCGAGTTCAATTGTGATCTGTGTTGGTTTGTTTGCCACATTTTGATTGCTATAATGCTTTAAATGTATCTTCAATGTCTCCAAACTCCAAAATTACATGATTATTCTCTTTTTTGGTGATGCGCCATGGTGTCATATATAGTTGAGGGCCAAAAACGCTTCAAAAAAGTAATTCTAAAAATTTAATAAATTGGTAAAGGTTTTTAAATAATGAACCCTCTAAATTTGGTTGTTCAGGTTTGATTAATATAAGAATATATGGTTCATTCAAAAGGTTGGCCACTAAATGCTTGCATTCTTTAATCTATTTAAGGGGTCACCTTTTTGGGTATTTTTCTCTTGGAACTTGCAAAAACTTGAATTGCTATGATTTTTGAACCAAAATCATGTTCATTTCTTCATCCACCTTCATTTTTTATGCCACTCTCTTTTCTACACTTCTTTTTCTTCTTTGTGATATTATTACCCAATTGATTTCATTTTGTAAAACACAAGTATAAGCTTACTATTCAAGTGGATTCACTTTATTTATCTCAATGAAGTTTATATGGTTGAGCTTTGTTGGATAAGGATGTGGCTAACATTTTACAATGACAAGGAGTAGGATATAATTAGTGGGCGGATGGAAATATTTATACAAACGACCCATCTAGGTAAATATTCTTCTTTTTCAATGTTCATAGCTTCATAAATAACATTAGAGACGATTGTGATGGAGTGCTTGGATATTGTGTAAGGTTAAATTCCATATAATATCCATATACAACACAAATGCAAGAAATGAAAGAAGCATTACTAACTTCACAAAACATTGTTTCTTAGTTGATAAGCAAGGTTGAGTCTCAGAAAATGTCAACTAGTTATTGCAAGAAAAACTATTACACTTGAAAGAAACTTTGGTAAGATTCAAAGAGAAAAAATTGTCACTAATAAGTATAGCATGCTTGTGTGAATAGACAATGAAAAAGAAGCTAAGTATTTTGAAGAAGATTGTTTCTAAAGTTTCAAGCATTAGTATTTGAGAACATGAGGAGAGAATCGACATTTTAAAAGAAACCGTGATTTTTTAAAAAAAATTTGAGAATTCTACAATCACAAAAAAATGTGAATTTGAGAGGTCAAACTCTTAAAGAGTTAGTAAAGACCAAAGAGGTCAAACTCTTAAAAAGTTAGTACAGACCAAAGAGAAACACTTAAACCAAATGAAGTAGTAGAGATGTGTGTTATTGTGGGTATTAGACGCAAAGGTTATTGTGCTCCTCTTCATTATGGTTCAAAAACCTTAGATGTAACAGGATTAGCATATTTGGCTTGCCTCAATCCTTTGTAGTTTCACTTCCTAGGTCTACTATGAATCATAGGATTCCATATGTTTTTGGGGAGTATATTGATATTAAAGGGTCAGTACACTGTGAAAATCATAAAAAAGGTTGTGATTCAATACAATACATTTAATAATATCTAGGTGAACCTCATAAGAATGCAAATTGCAATGGTTCAAATGTACAAATTTATTATACAAAAATGTGGCAAGATTTTAACATTTGTGCTAATTTTGGATGAAGTGAAGATTCAAAAAGGACAATGATAGAAAGAGTCATAAGATTCAATCTAAGATGGAGATTTGGTGGATTGGCATACCTTAGGTATCAATTGAAAATAGTCAAACCTTGAAATGGTTTTTCTCTCATATGTATATTCCTAATATCATTAGGTCTCAAAGTAGAGGAGAAATATTGGTAGTTGATAGGGTTTGTAGTTTCAATGTGGAACGGCATATGAATGCTAACTTTAGAAGTATCAAATGTATGCTTGCAATATGCAATGTGGCCAATATAAAATATCATTCTATTAATTGCATTGAAAGCATGGCTTCTAAATATTGGAGCAATTTGTGACCAACAAGAAGAGTCATACATAGAAAATCTGTAATATTTCCACACAATAAAAGTTAGTTGGTTAGTTCAAAAGTTAGTTAGTCAAATAATAAGTTAGTAAGATTACTAACTAAAGACTAACTAAGGTAAAAACTAACTAATATTAATAACTAATACGTTTTATTTAATTAAAAGTATTTTATTTAGAAAAATCAAGAGTTGTAAATCCGATATTTTTCTCAGATTGACAAGGACTGTAGCCACCTTTCACGTAAGTTACAACGTGAATGAGACTTATGAGCTATATTAATCACTAGTATTAATGTGTATAGCTTGGGTTGGTCCAAAAATATTAGATTTTGGGCAAAACTAGTTTGTTTTAGATATTATCCTAAAAAAGATATGAAGATTTATAGAGTTGGATGTTATTTAAAAGAAAAGGCAAGTGATGTTTTAGTTAGTTTGGAGATTTTATAAAAATAAAAAATAAAGAGAGGATTTGTGAAATCACGCACGCCGCGATTGCAGTCCACAAACAGAAAACAACACTTCGAATAGAGAAAAGAAGGAGTGAACTAAGAGCTTTCTAATCAAGTGTCTTGGAGTTTTACCCCCCTTTCAGAGCCAATGGAACCATCAGATTTATGATCTAAGCATCAGATCACTGATCTTTCCAAGATCCCCCTCCACAAAGAGCTCCACTTCTCAGCCACAAGCCCTCTCCTCTAATTCACTATAAATATGAGGTATGGGGAGGCACAAGAAAGCATAAGGAGATCTCAAGAGACTACAAGAGAGAGGTAGAGAGAAGGATACCCTCCAAGAGATTGTGAGGGAGCTCTTGAAAGAGAGAGAGAGAGAGAGAGAGAGAGAGAGAGAGAGAGAGAGAGAGAAGAGTCACCCCGAGAGGTTGCACAATTCCCTCTATCTCGATCCTCGACTTAACCATCTTCTCTTATGCTCTCCCATCTTGAATCTATTCCACCTTATTAATATCTTAAGTCTACTTGCGGATGATGGCCCCCAAGCGAAGAATGTCACGTGCGGATGGCAATCCCATAACCAACAACGAAGCTTCAGGCGAAGGCATCACTGTCAATCCAATTGTGGTACCAGTCATAAGTAATGTATTTCCAAATTTGTAGATGCTTGTTTTGATCCTCGTATGAGATACGTTAGGCCCCATACTATGATGAACGAGTATAGGCCATCGAAAAGGATAAATTTCATCTCACCTACTCGAAAGATGGAGTTTGTGAAGTAATTACACCTAGTTGCATATGGCCTATTTACTGGTAGAGCAATTACAATGAAGAATTAGTCAAGGGTTATGAATGGTATAGTCGTCAAAGCAACGACATTAAAAGATTGTGTATACAAGTGCTAGGTTAAAGCATAGTCAAGGGTTATAAATAGCATAATTGCTAAAAGAATATGACAATAAGAATCATAAATAGAGAGTACTAGTTTAAAGTTTAGATACTTCAAAAGTACTTAACTTAAGAGCCCAAATATTAAGAAGAACTAGATTCTAGCTCAAGGCAAGGCCTGTTGGAGTCTAATTACTTGAGATCATCTCGCACTTATCTTATCAAGTATTTACACGTTATGCCTATAACATGTTTTGGATATATGAGAATAATTTCCTATTTTCCTCATGACTTGACTAAGAGCTAGTACAAGAAATTAATCATAAGGATTAAAACTAAGATGTTTTGGGATCCATTGGATAACTATAATCCAATTCAGGGTTGGGTTATCGATCAATGTAAGTGACCTATAGAACTTACGTCATGAATAGTGTTTGAACCCTTACCATATGCCTTAGTCGAAGGAAGTGTTAAGAAACATTTTGCATAGTATCACTCTTAGATCCCAAGGGGAAGAGCAAATATGCAATGGAAATGTTATATCATCTATTCTTGCATTGTTTGGAAAGAATACAATTGATTTTTTTTGTTGGTTAATCGAACAACATCCAAAATGCTTTTACATTCAATTGGTTGTTGGTTTGTTGTTTGGATGATTATTCCAAGTGCTTGTGATTTACAATAAATGCATGGCAAGGGTCCGTGATGACAAGTTGCCATGGAAATAAAGGAATGTTTTCTTGGAAAATGATATTAGGGCTGAATGCCTTGTTTGTGTTTGATTCTTAAAGGATTTAATTAAGAAATGATATTTTGCACGGGTGGATCACCTCCATGATCGCACCGCAAATTAACCCAAAGAGGGCACTGCTCAATTCATGGGCCGAAGGTCGAGTGGTGAAAAGACCAACCATGGGAATGATGTTTATCTCCTAGATAGCTTGCGGGTCAATTGGAGCTCTGGACACCCCTTGCTAGGTCTAGAATGGAGTTGAAGACCTCCATGGCCCCCAACGTCTGGGCATGTTGGGAGATCCTATTCTAGATAAAGGATTGAATTTGTGGTGCCATGTGATTTGGATGTGTTACTTCTGCAGGGCAGAAGGGATAATTCTGTTGGACAAAAGTGATATATAATTTCTCTTGTATGGGCAGGAGAAAAAGATTAACTTGAAGATAAGTTAAGGAACTTTTTTTAATCTTGTTTGTCAATAGATTGCTTTGCCCTGTTTTCGTGTCTATGCTATAAGTTATGCGAACCATGTTCCCTAAAAGGCTTAATTAATGAAGCTGACTTTAAGTGTCACACATAAATGTGGTAGGACCTAATTAGAAAACTAAAGCTATTAAGGGAAGTGGGTGGACAGAACCCTCGACTGGTCTATCCTACGGTAGGGTGGTCCCAAAGAACTGGGAGGCTTCTCACAAGGTTTTACCGACGTCCGACGACCCTTAGGAATTGTTAGATTAGAACCCTGATTCATGTCGTTTTAGGGGACCGAAATGGGACTATGCCCTACAGGTAGAGAGGCTGAGCAGTGCATCCCTCTCGTTTCCCATTCTCTTTAAACCAAGTGCAACATGGGTCTGCTTCAACTTGGGTATCTCTAAGTAAAGTAGGATGCCCAAGATTCGATGCTAGAATGCTGTTAGGAGACCTTGGCTACTAGGAGCCCAAATTTCAGGTCGATCCTAGTGGGTTCAACCGTGAACGTTCCATTGCGAGGCGGACTTGAGAAACCCTAGGCGAAAAAACTCGAATCATTCCATGGGAGTGCCGGGAAATGATGCTTAGATTCGTTTCTCGATAGACCGCTAAAAGCATGCCTAGACATCCAATGGGCGGACACCTTACAAAATCTATATATTTGAGTAGATTTAAAAGAGTAAAGACATTCTAGATCCTATTCTTTGTATTTATGTTTTTCATATAGAGATTAGAATAATTGAAAAGCTTTTTAAGTTGCATCTTGACTATGCATATTCAATGAAGCTACTATCCTTGTCAGATGAATCCATTGATAAATGTAGTTATTACTCTCCAAAATGGATTTCCATAGGGGTCAAGTTTACTTGAGAAAATATCCAATAGTTTCAGGGAAAACAAGAGATGTCTTAGCAAATGTCTCTATGGGAGATTCAAAATGACAAAAGGAGGGGAAGAGATAGACAAAAGCATGGAGCTATCAATAGAGAGTAGTGTACTCTCTCATTATTTCATTGTTTAATCATACTATATGTAATACACCTAAGGTCTAATGACTAAAGGAACTAGGTCACTAGCTTATTGTACTACCTAACTATGGTTGAGTCTAATAGACTCATTTATTACCATACACATGGATGATGATAGCTAGAACTATAGCTATCTAACAAATTGGATGATACTAATTAGCTTGATTCTCAACACATCCCCCTCAAGCTCAAGTCAACTGCTATACTCCAAGTGAACAAACTTATGTCTATCAAGTGATTTGGTAAAGATGTTATCTACATAGTCTTTAGTCTTCACATGAAGTAGATCTACCTATCCTGAAAGTACCATTTCCATTATGAAATGATAATGAACTTCTATGTGCTTTGATCTAGCATGATAGACTGAGTTGCTAGTCAACAACACAATACTCATATTGTCACAGTGCAATGTGACATTCCTGTCCAACTGTATACCCAAGTCATGCAGTAGTTTCACAAGCCAAACTACTTCACATGCAACTAAGGCTGCACCTCTATATTCTGCCTCTATGCTAGAGAGAGCAACTACTATCGGCTACTTTTTATTACTCCAATTGATCATACTGCTTCCAAAAAAGAGACATAGTCCTTGACAGTGGGCACTGTAGAACAACTCCCAAAAGAAGCAAAGTCCTTGTCAATGGGTGAATATCTTATGTCGATTCTAGAAAAGACTTTTGATAATAATATAGAAGCATGGATGTATTGCTCTCCCTATTACATGGCCACAGTGCAGAGCCAAAGACAGAAGTAGAAGCAGAAGTAGAAGATGCAACAAAGAACCTATTCATCTCCTATAGAGCCCCTGCAGAGGCAAAGCTAGAGTCTGAAGAGTATGATGATAAAAGTCAATATGCACAGTTCAAAAGTTGAACTCTAAGCCAAAGAAGGATCATTTTTCTATTCCTTTCATAGACCAACTCTTGGATACATTGGCTAGATATAAGTTCTATTCCCTATTGGATGGATTCAATGGATACAACCAAGTCTAGATAGCATAAGAATATCAATCCAAGACAACCTTCATAACAAAATGGGGAACCTATGCTTTATAGAATGATGACGTTTGGGCTTTATAACATTGTTGGTACCTTTTAGAGAGTGATGATGGCTACATTCCAAAATCATCAACATGATTTTATTGAGGTATATCTAGATGATTTCTATGTCTTTAGTTTGCTCTCTAAGCATTCGGGACACTTGGAGCAGTGCTTTGATCGATGCCAAAAGTATGGGATCTCCCTCAACCCCCACAAATGCATCTTCAGAGTCTCTTCACGTCACGAGTTTTATTGGGCCACATTGTCTCTCCACAAGGGATATGAATAGACCCTACCAAGATTGAGAAGATTATAGCTCTAACAACACCAACCAACCTCAAATAGTTGAGGGGATTTCTCAACCATGTGGGCTATTATAAGCGGTTCATCACACACTTTGCAACAAAGGTGTCATCCCTGCATAAGCTCTTGAGGAAAGATGTAGAGTTAATTGGACAAATGATTGTAAAGAAGCTTTCAACACTTTAAAGTGTTGTCTAATTAAAGCACCCATCCTGCAACCTTCTGATTGGACAAAGGAGTTTCAAGTGCATATTGATCTCGCGGAAGTTACTATATGTATATCCTCTACATCACGTGCATTCAAGGCCTACATATAAATATCCTTATCTGTGAATTTTTCCTAAATAAAACATAACCCTTTTCTATTCAATTTGTAAATAAACCCTTTATATTACACCCTTCTATATGTAAAAATTGTATAAAATTGGCATTTTAAAAATACCTTATTTTGAACCCACGTTACATGCCTATTAAGTGCCATCTTAATCACGTTACATACCTTATTTTAAAAATGCCTATTACATCATTGTCTATTAGGTGACACTTAGCTAGGCTCCACCCTCATTGTCTATTAGGTGACACTCAACTAGGCTCCACCCTCATTGTCTATTAGGTGCACTCACATTCATCACATATGTGTCATCTTGGCAATAAAGTATACAATTACACCCTAATAGTCTTAATAGTACATTTATTTTTCAAAAAAAAAAAACACAAACACACCTAATATAATTGACATAGATCTTATATGTCTTTGTGCACTTAAAAAATAAATAATCCTATCTCCATGGCCATCATGCCACATTTACCACCGTACTTATAGTCCACCACCCAACCCTCGAAAACCCATTATCTTATACCTCAATAAAATAAATATGCTAATTGTAAAAGGAAGCTATCATCGAGTTTATGGAGCAAGTTCAACAAAAGTGAAGGTGCAAAGGTTCTCTTCAACAAGTTCCTTTAGTAGGTGGTCTTAATAAGGATGAAGTACTCAAAAGGGGACATGCCAAGTAAAGATGAGATGTACCATTATGAGATAAAGATATTGCAAGATTAATGTATGCTCTTTGGAAAGGATGTGGTGGAAAGAAAATGATTATTTTTTCTCTCTCTTTTATGCATCGATTCTTCCCATTTCTATGTCTCTTTCTCTACCTCTTTGTGTGTTTTGAGGGTTGTGTGAGCTTTTCTTTTGTTGGTAAGCAAGGTCCAACAAACATGACATAAGACTAATATGACAATACTAAAATATATGTACATAAAATCACTAAGTGTGGACTCACTAAGGATAGATGAGGTGACAAAATGGATGTGCCATAACCAAGAGTGGGCTACATGGGTTTAGTCAAGTTATAGATGTTGTAGTCCTTTACTATATAATAACAAATACCAACTCAAGAATAGAGAAATCACAAATCGCATAAGAGAGAAACTGAGACAAATAGTGATCGACACAAGCATTGGGTATAATCTTCCCCATTCATGGGTGAGCATCTTCCTTATGCTTGTATTTATGAATTAAAATTAGCTTTTGTGCTAAAACATCATTGGGAAAATCCCCTTTTGTACTTCTTGCTTTCTTTATATGAATGATTTTGTCTAATAATATATCAATATTATCAAATAAATATATCAATTTTTTTATAATATAATAATCTAGTCATTTAAACATCTGACAAAAGCTACATCCAAGTAAATAAATTACATGTGTGCACATACAATATCTCCATCGCAAAGATCACCCAAAAATATAATAATTTTGTGCTAATGACGTACCCAAAAATAGTTAATTCATGCATGCTAAATTCTACTCCACTCAAATTAATTTGAATGTATAACTCTATCTAAGAATCTATTCACCACAAGATAAAGGACATTACTTCCATTCCATCTATCTATGAGGCAAAGTGTGACACATGTCATATGTGTGCACATCTACAACAAGTCAAGAAACATATGGCAAATGTGCACATAGTATCTCCATCTAACTTGAGCACCCAAATATATAATAATTTCATGCTAATGAAGTGCCAAAAAAAACATTCATACATCTTAAATTTCTCTCCACCACTTAATTAATTCATATAACTTAGCATGCTAATCTATTCATAGCACAATACAAAACACATTATTTCCATGATATCTATCTACCATGCATAATGGCATCATTGCCATATGCATGTACATGTGCAATAAGTCATGAATCATGCAACAGTAGGACAATGAGAATCCATTAAAATAATAAATAAAAGGCATCTTATATTCATATTAATTATTATAATATTTTGTGGGATTAAAAAGCATATGTCATCATGTCAAGACCAAAAATGGGTGACACTGGCTCTATCGACTCTAGCGAGCTCCTACACACATCAAACAATCCTCACGGCCTTAAGAGACCAAGAATGTCTCAATGTTACAAAAACTAATGCTTTTGTAGACATAAATTTCAAACTGTGGTATAAACTTTTCCTAAGATAGTTGCTCTAACCTATAGCAAAAGAACTCTTTCACTCAACATAGGTCAATAATTTGGCAAATCAGTGCTATGCATCCAAGGATTTTTCTTTATTTGATACCATGCTTTGTGCATATGTAGTGTGTCATGCCCTAGTGCACTTGAACAGTTTTGACTAACAATCCACATGTTGTGCAAAGACATTCTTTTCATGCTTTTTCCTTAACACAGTAGTGTGATGTTAAGGAGACAAAACCCATGCTTTCGCTCCTTTAGATATTCAATAGAACCTAAATTCTATACTTTACTGCATAATTATTTATTTTTCCATGAAAGAAACTTGGCATTTCAGCCTTCATTGCACATTGATACATTATATGTACTATTCTTTATGTTATCTAACACTTTTCCATAGAACACCCCCTAAATGATTACTTTAACATAAAAGTAGGTACATACTGAGACTAAACCTCATGCCCTATAGGCCACCATACATTCAAACATATCCTAATGTTTTTAATTTTTTGGATACCATTTTTCTCTAATTTTCTACTATTTTTTCTTGATTTTCCTTTATTACTTCTACTATAAATACTCATTATTTTGCAATTCTTGATTACACAATAGCAAATACTAACCATGGCAATTAGCATGTACTATTTCATCCGCCTACAATATTTTTTCCTATCATTTCTATCAATTATTATCAAAATTGCCTCATTTTGTGTATTTTTTCATGTTTCTGATAATTAATTTCTCATTAAAGTGATGTTTGATTTTACATTTTCTTTATGACATCACTCAAACAAATACATCATATACTACTCTCATATGAAATTTTATGCCATATGCACATCATTTCCATGATCAAACATAAAAAAGAACTAAATTTTCATAGAAAACAAGACTTATTAACACAATCTTAGTGAGTTTCCAATTCCCATTTTTTAAATACTAAAAAGGTGGCACCCGGATAACATATCCATAAGTTTCTCAAAACCATATGATGTAACCTATCATTGGAAAGTGCTTTAAAAATGGAATCTATTGAGCTATAGAGTGCTCAATTTGGAGTTATAGTGTTCAAGTTATGAAAAATCCAAATATTTGTCCTTATGTGCCAAACTTATGGAAAATTCCCATATTCCCCAATATGATGTTTATTGATATTTTTTGTTTTTTTTTTTGTTTTTATAGTGGCACACACAGCTAGCCAATCGGTCTAAATTTGGGCTCTACTCAGTGCTGGTCATCACATCTTAGCATCAACATCATCTCATCTTCATCTACTTCAAGCCAAACAGCCATCTCTCTTCATCACGATCTTCTCTTGATTATTCCCACAAGAACAACCCACTTCTTCACCATGATGTCTTCGAGGCACGAGTATATTGACTACAATGGCCATCTTGCCCCCTTCTTCACCATCTCATCACACTACATCCCCTCCTCTCCTTTTTTTTGTGAAAAAAATGCGCCCCCCCCCCCCCCCCCCCCCCCCCCCCTTCTCTAACAAATCTGGGAGAGGGGAGGTCCCAAGGGTCAAAACCCCCACACCCCACTTACTCCATACCCCTTTCACATTTGGCAATTTCATGGTCTCCCGCTTCAGGTATCTAGCATCTCCCACATCCGGCATCCAAATCATGATCTCAAAAATTCTACATGTTCATCATCTGAGACTCCCACACTACCTAGTAGTTGGCATTGATGGTTCCACCACTCAACAAAACTTATAAAAATGTAGAACCACTACGAGGTTCGTCTTCAGATGCGACTTTAAAGCTCATCTTTTGGAGACGCTTATAATGACTAGATTTGCCTCTACTACTTTCAGTGGACTGACATTTTTGCTTTAAAATGATGAATTTTGACATGTTTTCAGCCCTTTATCTAGCTTAAAATCCTACTCTCATTGGCGACCACAAATAGAGCAACTCAACCCATCAAAGCCACAAATTGATCTACACACAAAGGAAGTATAAAGAGCATCAAGCTGTTTCAAAAAAAAGACATAGCTCCTCTCACCCTACCTCATGACAAAAGCAAGGCATGAATTCCATGAGGGATAGGCCAAGCATAATCAGAAAAAGAGATCAAGAGCTAGTTGCTAACCAATTGCTCCAACACATACCAACTAAAAGATCTATCAAAGAAGTCATCCTAAGTGGTAGTCTAACATGCCTACCTGACCTAGAACGATCGGGCCAAGAACTCTTACTAGGCAATGACTCCTATAGCCTAGTCCCCTTGTATACATTTGTTATGTTTCCACATCCTTTATTCTTGAGTGTTTGATACTCCGATGTGTAAAAATGAGGGAGATGAGCATATTATGGCCCAAGGAGAACAAGGCATCAGCCCTCGATGACCCAAGGAAAACACAACATCATGCCTCAGGTCTAAGCTTGGTACCCAATAACCTGCCAAGTTCTCACAAGGCAACACTAAATTTTTTTTCCCATTCACTTTTATTTTTGCTCCAACCATCCTTATTTTCTTTTGGCTAGAAGTTACCCCAAAGAAGGCCAACACATCGAACCTACCAGGCCTTCACAAGGTGATAAACATCTACTCTTTTTTTCCCTTTATTTTCTTATTTCAAGTGTTATAACCTCCTTTTACACACCTCGGTATTCTATGTATTTTCAAACACGTTTATTATTTTCTTATTTTATTCATCAAGATTCCCTTTTTCCTTACAACTAATAGGAATTTCTAAAACTAGCTTCTTGGCAAGGTAGGAGGACAAGGTTACTAGGACTATCTCTAAGGAAAAACTTTGTATGCTCGACAACATCTTCTCAAGGGGTGGATAATTGCTCAAACATCCCCAGACATACCTATCCTAATCCTGGGACTTCAAATGCCTTGATTGTCAATCCTCAGCAAAGAAAGAAACATCCCCCAAGTACACTAACACATTCTACTTAAAGGGAAGGAACTTGGAAAGGAAAGACATCACCCGGATTTGCCACAAGAAGCATCCACTCAATAATTATCTCCCTCCAGGTGCTTCTTCAAACTTGTTTAGTACAACACTGAAACATAAAACCATTAAAGACACCCACACCAAACAGACACATGGCCCTCTTGGCCTAACAAGATAAATCATTAAAGTGTGCCTTCATCCCCTAGAGAATGGTTAATCACAAATCGCATTGTAGGTAACTCAATCTCAAGGGATAAAACACACTCCTCTCCATAAACTTATTTGAGCGGGGTGTGTCATGTAGCTTGTTTAAAGGTCATATTATATACCCATATAGCCCCATATAATTTCTTTTCACAATCTCCTTTCTTTTCTGGAACAACATTTGACAAGACTTCCACAAGCTACTTATTCCTACTCTCAACTTGTCTATTCGCCCATGGATTATAAGGTGTCATTTTGTTATGCTTTATATGCCATACCTTAGTCAAGATTTTGATCATTTTATTTAAGAAATGAGTGCCACGGTCTGCCAATACTAACTCTTTTGGCAGGTTGAATTGACAAGTTATCTATTCAAGAAGGAAGCAGGCAGTCTTCTTTGCATCATCCTTCCTCATCACTTGTGCTTCTAACCATTTTGTAAAATAGTCAATTGAGATGATATGACTCTTCTATGTAGAGGACGATGGGGTAGTTGATGCCCCACTTCTCAAATGGTAATAAATCCATCATAGGAGTTAGCGGTGGGCACTTTCAATTCTCTTGACTATCATGTCTCTAGTATACATTGCACCTTTTTACATGTGCAAATGCACCCTGGAAGATGGATGGCCACCAATATCTAGCTTTTTGTGCAATCAATCATTTAGAAAAGTGCCCTCCACAAGCGGAGTCATGACACTCTTCCAAGATGAATGGAACTTAAGTATAACACATCATTGCTCAACATCATCTACCCCTTGACAATATAGAGTTCTTGCAATTAAAGTAAACTTTAAGACTTGTTGTTTAATCTTCCTTTTCTCAACATCAAACAAAGGGGCTCCAATCTCTCTTGTAGATAGATAATGCATTATTGCAAAGCATAGAGGATCCAATGGAGGCTCTGTCTATTTTAAACAGACCCTTGACATCATAACTTCAGCCAATAGTTGTCCCTCTTCGTAGCAGTGTTCACCTTCTTGTAATTGACACACACTCAGATTTTTCCATTCTTTTTCATCACGATGACTATGGGTGATACCCAGTCTGTGTGCTCAATTTCGTAAATGAATCCCGCTCTCATCAACTTGTCAATTTCCTCTTTGACAGCATGAGCGTGTTTTGGATTCATAGGGTACGGTCGCTGCTTGACCGGCGTTGCGTCTGGCGTCATGGGTATGTTGTGAGTCACAACACTTCAATCTACCCCCTTAAGCTCTTCCAAGGACCAGGCAAATGCGTCTATGTACTCTCGCAAGAGAGCAACAAGACTAGTTTCTCCTTCCTCAGTCAAGTTGTCGGCAATGAAGACTAGTCGAGGTGTTTCCCCTTCCTAGGCCAGATTCACCTCCTTTGACCTTGGCTGGTCCCTCGATTGGTTCATTGGTTTGTCCTTGACATTTGGCACCTAACAGAACTACTACCCTATCCCCTTTTTTGAATTTTGTGAAGCGCTTAGGGAGGTCCTGCGATTTTCGTTGTTCTTTTGTTCGCGTATCCCTAGGTTGTTTTACCTTTTCCTACCTTAACCATCTGCGCCTCAGGTGGATGGGTAGGTCCCCCCTCATGCGTCGGCCTAGGGATTTCTGGATCACTGTCCGAACTAACCTCTGACTCAGAGTCAAACTCCCTGTCTTCGCTAAAAGAGGTAGTCTCCCCTAGTGGACGTAGTTCAGATGGTGATTCTGTCCTAAGGACTGGTGTCATCCCTGGCTGGGCTAAGCCTGCTTGTTCAAGGTCTATGGCTCCTACGTCTTCCAACCAGGCGCGGTCACATTCCGTGCACATGGCCCCTCGCTCTATCCTAAAGATATTTCTTTTCTGCAGCTTGGAGTCTCCTCGTATTTTCTCTATTTCTTGTCCTTCAGTATCGTATTCTATGGTATCTACTTCACCCTCAGTTCCATCAGTGAAGGATTGGCAGTCTTCGTATTCGTCGTTAGAATCCCCTTCATTAGACTGCTCTTCATCTCCTAGGGCTTGGTACACCTCTTGTCATTGGTCAGGGAATAGGGCCCAGTTATACATGAGGTTTAAGTCATGCACTTTGGTCCATTGCCACTTGGATTCACCTAGGAGATCCTTAGTGGTTTGAAGTTTGCAGTTGAACTGCCAGCTAGCTTGTCTGTCAAGTATTCCAGCATCTCTTGGAGTTCCCTTTTGTTAGTTGGGACTTGAAAGTTGACAGGCTTAGGCTTTCCTCGAAGGGTTCCTACCATCATGTAGACTGGTACGAAGAGTGTGTCTCTAGGCTTGCCGATCGTTTTCATGGTTTGCTCATACACCTCATGTCTGAGAATGGCAGGTCGATTGTAGCAAGAATGTGCATCCAATTTTGCTCATCCTCTGGGCATGGGATATACTTGGTCAAGGGCCCATAGGACTCCTTGACCTGAGTGTTACCCTTGAGCATAGCAGAGATGGCGTCTAGGTCAACCGGTGAGGTCTTCCAAGTATCCATCTCTATCTTTACGGCATCCGTTCTGTTGCCAAGGAAGATCAAGCCGTTACCCCAATCTTTGATGACTCTAGCGTTGCGCATCCAGGGTCGGCCTAATAGGATATCGTAGTCCACTCCCTTCATGACTATAAAGTCAACAGAGAACTGGACGCCTGCAATCTTTACTGGCCAATTCTTAAGTCCCCCGAATGGTCTTCCTCTCATACCATTTGCTACTGTGACATTGAACCTAGCAGTTTCGACAGGCAGGTTTTCCCAAGTCTGAAGCACTGTGTGGCTAAGCACACTAACCCCAGCTCCCGTGTCTATGATTCCCTTTCTTGTTGTGTCACCTAGGGCTAGGACCAGTAAGACTGCGTGCATCTCAAAACCTTCCCAGAAGGCATTGACGTGCAAGGATTTAGGCACAGAGTGCAGCGTCAAACTCGGTATTTGCGTTTCTGCGTCATGGTCTTGAGGGTCTGCCGTGACTTGCTCTCGTGACCCTTCGACCCACTGCTTAAGATCTTGCCATAGGGTAGGATGCTGCCTAAGCAGATCTCCGAGGCCAAGTTTTACAGGGGTAGTCACTAGCATGGTCAGGAGATCTTTGGATACTCGTCTCTCCCTTAACCTGGATTGTCTTGGCTAATGGCTGTGACTGATCTACGGCTCTATAGCCTCAAGGCTTGGTCTTAGCGGCATTGCTTGTGGTGCGGTTGCTTCTGCCAACTTAGGTTTGAGGCGGTGATATTGGCGTGCTTACACTGGAGAAATCATCGATCTCATCCTCCATGATGGGCTCAGCGTCCTTGAGATGCTCCTGCGCCTCCTTCACCCATTCCTTCACCTTTTCTATGGCCTCTAACTGTCGCTTCGAATGCGGGTATTCCCCTACCTTAGCGCTTCCCTTTTCGGCCGTCTTAAGGGCTGAAGTCTCTGCCTTTGCATCTGAAACCTTCTTTCCAGTAGGCAGAGTCGTAGCACTCTCGATTTTTAGTGCCACTTTAGCTTCACATCTCTTCTTTTTCCACCTGTGGCTTTTCTTCCCTATCGAGGTTGCGTGAAGATTGCTAGGTCCTGGCAAAGAGATGCCGGCCAGCTTCATTTGGGCTCGGATCATGACCCGCAATGGGATAGGTGTGGCCTCCCCATCAAAGTTCTCGACACCAAATAGCCCCAATGGGACAGATGGTACGTTGGCTGAGCTAGAGGATGACTTTCGCTTTGGGCAGTCTACTAAGAGATGGGTGATTCCCACTCTGCGCACCTTTGGTCAGCCTTGTCTCTGTTTTGCTGCTCTCTTTCAAGGCAGCGTGATGAGACATGACCGGGGTGACCACAAGTCCAACAGATGACTGGATCCTGCGTCTGCCCTCCTAGGCCTCTACCTCGTCCTCTTCCTAACACCATCACCGGCACGGGTCGATAGTCCATGAGGACAGCATTGCCCTCGTCATCATGCGAGACATAGGGGTATATGTAGGTTTCTTCCTCACTTGGCTCTTCCACATAGTGGACTAGAGCATCGCTCGATGGATGGGTCACGTAAGGACCAGGTGGTCTAGGGATGCCTGTAGGATTTATTTCCATCCTAGGAACAGCTGGCTTCATATCGTTAGGTGCGGGAAGGGCCAATGGGGCTCCCCTTCCAAAGAATGGCTGTGGCCTGTTCGCTAGGTAAGGCTGGCCGTAGGGTTGCGAGTACGGAAGTCTTCTTGGTAATCTGCAATGCGCGACGTCATGGCCAAACCTACTGCAGTTAGCACAAGGTCTTGACCTAGGGTCTTGACACTCGGACGATAAGTGGTTTCCGCCACAGTACACGCATTGGACTTGCGAGCGTGTTGGTCGTCTCAACATGTCTTGCAACTTGGCTAATTCCATCTTGACATCAGCCAAGCCTTGGTTTGTCTCGGTGGCCTTCCCCTTATCTTGGGATGATGGGATTGATCGCTCACTACAGGCTGACGCTCTCTCTGAACCTTGCAAGTTGGTCTCCTCTACGTTCGAGCTCCTGGAGCTCCGCTCTTTCAGCTGATCATCGACTCTGATGGCTTCCTCAAACACTCTAGCTACCGCATCTCGCTACAAGCTTGAATTGCCTGCCAAAGCCTTATATAACTCCTCGTCTCGAATTCCGCTGATGAATACAGTCGAAACTACTCTTTCAGTCGGTCGCTCACCCAGAGGGATTCTCTTGAAGAGACTCCTCACATGGGTTACGCAGTCGCGGATGTCCTCCTTCTCTTTCTGCTTGACGTTCATCAAGCGTACTAGTAGGTTATCGGAGTATCTGGGATCGCCGAATCTCTTGATGAAGAGATCCTTAAGGTCATTGAAGTTGGCTCGCTCTACAGCATCTAGGCTCGTATACCACATCCTACCCTTGCCGCCTAGGCAAAGCCCGAATGCTTGCGAGCGTTGAGTTAGGTCATTGAGGCCCCTGGCTTCGCAGACTTGCTCAAACTCCTCAACAAAGCTGTATGGGTCGTCATGGGGTTGGTACTTGTCGAGTTGCTTGGCAACGATTGGTATTTTGGACTGGCTCTTTGAGCCTTGGTTCGCCCCTAGTCCTGCGAGTAACGATGTCGCTAGTGCTGCGGCCCTTTGTTCTACCGTGTTATCTAGCAGTCGCTTCATGAGAAGCTCGCTCAACATCAAGTCCCCCTCTAGGGCTCTCTCATGATCTGTTCGGTTCCTACCTACTAAATTCAACACTCACTGCACCTCGCGCAACTCCGTACTTTGCCTTTGGCTTCTAGCCTGCTGATCCCTATTGTATTCGGCTATGCCTTGCAATGCTTTGCGGGCTAGCTTTCTCTTCTCTTCTAGATCTGCAATGATAGCGTCTGCTGTCCTAATGCGGTGCTCATACCGGGCGTGTGTGTCGTAACTGCTTACCATGCTGAATAGCATCTGGGAAGACGTTCAAATCGAGTTTCTCACTAGACCAACGGTCTGAGCTTTCCTCTGCCATTGTCGAGTTGTCTTGCTCCACCAAGCTGTCGATCAGGTTCAATGGACTTGTTAAATCGACGTCGTTGGCGCTCCTTGCTTGGTCCTAATCTGCGCTTTGATGGTTTGTCTATGTCTTGGGTCCTCTCCTATTGGTGGGTTCCTTGAGTGGTTTATTTGAGTGAGTTCCTTTAGTTATCGAATACAAACCTCAATTTATGATCACACAGTGCGTGTGTCGTTTCTCGTGCACTTGTGCTCAATTAGGCTTTCAACTTTCCTAAGTGTACTTCCAGTGAGGAAATTCAATGTGAGTGCAGCAAGAAATTCCTCAGTGTCTTACGCACTCTCGCTTGTTTCGGGCTTGATAGGCTTGTAGATCAATTTTCTGGCCGTTTTGTCAGGGTTTAGGGTTTTTCTCGTATGTCGCCTTGTTCGTTTTCGGTCAATCAGGTTTTATAGCTCAGCGGTTCGCATCTAAGTCCTTGGGTCTCGCAACTGCCCTCTTCTAGCTGCTAAGCGACTGTGCGCTATGATTTTTTCCTATTACGTGTGCCAGAATCAAGTTCTGAGCGCCCGAAGGGTTTCGATAGTTTGCGCTGCTGCGTATTTGTCGGGTTAGGTCAAATTTCTGAAAATGTTGATAAACAGTTGCACTCAGACCAACTGGTCCGAATTGTAGGGTCCGAGTAGGTCACTCGGATGGGCCGAGGGCCGAATTTCAGGGTTTGACTCGAACGGTTTTGATTCGAACGGTCGAATGGCAAATTCGGACAAGGTAATTTGGATGGGCCGAATGGCACTTGGGCCAAGGGCCAAATGTGGAAAGTGGCCGAGGGCCGAATTTGAGACTCGGACGGGTCGTTCGGACGGGCCAAGGCCGAATTGCCACGTGGCTGAAAGTTTGACTCGAACGGGCCGAATGGGTGGGCTCGGATGGTTTTGATTCAGACGCCTCCGAGGGCCGACTAGGGTTTGGGTAGAGTGAGCCGAATGGGCCAAGTGACAGGGGCCGAGGGTCGATTGTGGGACTCGGCCCAGAAAAGGCCACTCGGACGGCGGGCCGAGTGCGACGCACGTAAACAGCACGAACGCAAATTTGATCGATTCACAAGATGTAGGCAAGCACCATGGCCATGCACTTCCAGATCCTATCTAGGGGAGTAGAGAGAGAGATTGATATACCTGAATGGGCTGATAAGCGCGTCGGTGATGCGATCGAATCGATGCAGGCTGGAGCTCTCTCTCTCTCTCTCTCTCTCTCTCTCTCTCTCTCTCTCTCTCTCTCTCTCTCTCTCTCTCTCTCTCTTTCTCTCTTTGAAATGGCACAAATGAGCTCTCCCTTGGCCTCCTGGCTCTTATACCCCTTCCCAAGTGTGGTGTTGATGCCCCCAATCACTCACTTGCCGATCTTAGGCATCACTAGCGAGTGTTTTACCCATTTTTGCACGATTTTTGCCCTGTTTTGAAACAGTAAACACTACCCTTCTCTGATTCGATTTCCTAATTCTAACCTACGCTAAATGCAACAAAAATCGAAGGCAAAAAACTGAAATAGATTCTCCATGTTTTCCAATCATCAAGCAACCAAAATATCCCAAAATACATACTTGTTTTGAAGATCAAAAACACCCAAACTTCCTACCTATCTCAAGCTCCATTTCAGGGATGAATTCCCCTACTTCGATACTCGACATGAGGCGTGCAAGTGCTCAAGCTTGAATCCGTTGTCCCGACAATGGAACCAAAATGTAGTGGGAGCTCACGCTCAACCGCCAATACCCACGAACCGCTTATTGCTTCAAGCATTTCAAGCGAGCTCTAATGGCTATCTCTCACCTAGCCGACGCGCCGTCGATCCTACGAGTGTAGTGAGCTTACCTTGATGCCGATGTGAGTAGCCTCCTCCCTCACACACCTTGGTAGCTCCACGATTCTTGACACTAGCTCAAGCATCCTCAAGCCTCCTCCATCTCCAAGCTCCATCCTCCATAGCCGCGCGCACGAGAGAAGAGAAGAGAAGAGAAGAGAAGAGAAGAGAAGAAGAGAAGAGGAGATGAAGAGCTTCACCCTCTTGATCCCTCACTCCCACACACTCACTCCCTCATACTCTCACACTCCCTCTCTCAAGAGCACACACAAGTAAGAAGAAGAGAAGAAGAGAAGAAGAAGAGAGCTCTTGTAGCCACACACCAAAGAATGAGCTTCCATTCACTTTTTGAACTTTATATACAAACCCTAAAATCCCATGGGCACCCATCCCAACCGGCCATTGTGGCAAGGTCTTTTTTCCATTTCCCTCTTCTAGCCTTACGCCTCTAGCCTATGCCCGTCTAATATTTTACAATTGGCACAGGAGGGAGCGTAGCACTCTTTTACAAGAGTTGTCCAAGTTTTTTGAGGTGCCTTTCATTTAAAATTGCGCCTTTGGTCTCAGCTTAGCTTTTAGAGGTCGCCTGCGTGTCTTTGCTCTTCTTCCATGCTTTTTCCACTTTTTCCTTCATTTTTCACCATTTTCTGCCATTTCGACTTGGGGTTAACATACATACTAGCCAATTGGTCCAAATTCAAGCTCTACTAAGTGTTGGTCTTCATCACATCTCAACATCAATATCATCTCATCTTCATTTGATTCAAAAGCCAAATAGCCATCTCTCATCTTGATCTTCTCTTGATTATTCCCACAAGAATAGCCTACAAGAGGAGAGAGGGAGGAAAGAAAAAGACTAGAAATGGGCATTTCTGATCAAGTAACCATTTGTGAAGTCACTAACAATGATGGAGAGAAAAAATATATGTAAGAATCGTGATGTATTTGGTTGGCACAAGTATGTTGAGGTTGCCACCATGGCCATCTCACCCCCCTTCTTCCCCATCTCATCACATTGCCCCCCCTCCTCTCCTCTTTTTTTTTGTGAAAAAAATCACACCCCCTACCCCCTTCACATGGAAATTTTGGGGGAGGGAAGGACCCAGGGGTTACACCCCACACGCCCCCCCCCCCCCCCCCCCCCAATTCCAAACCCCTTTCACATTTGGCAATTTCATGGCCTCCCACTCGAGCATCCAACATCTCACACATCTAGTATCCAAATCATGATCTGAGAAATTTGCATGCTCATCTTAGACTCCCAAATTGCCTAGAACTTGATTTTTTTAGTCTCATTGCTCAAAAAAGTTTATAAAAATCTAGAATTGATGCGGGGTTCGTCTTCAAATGTGAATTTAAAACCTATCTTATGCATACACACTTACAATGACTAGATCTGCCTCTTCCCGCTTCCAATGGGCTTGCATTTCTATTTTAAAATGACAACTTTTAGCATGCTTTCGACCCTTTATCTAGCTTAAAATCCTAATCTCTCCTTAGTTGATAAAACAAACAAAATTACATGTGTGATTACTCACATGCTACTACTGCTCTACACTACATCAATGAGGCGATCCAAAATATCAATGTATATGTTACAACACATGAGCTCAATGATGGGACTTTGGACACCCTCTTATTCATCCAAAGAGGTTCACCCACAAAGTGCAACAACTATCTGTCACACTCTTATTCATTCAAGAGGTTCAACCACGAAGTGCAACAACTATCTCTCACACCTAGTCTATCGCACATGTCACAAATACCAAGATTCACTTATAATGAGGTTGCATTCCATCAAGCATGAAGAAGACTTTTGCAAATCCATGATCTATGAGTGCAATCATGTTTTTCTCAACCCTCTATGGCCTTAGCATGCAACAAAAAAGAATAAGCATAGACATGAGAGAGCGCTCAAGTGAAAGAAGAATCACTAACTCACTCACTCTCAACTCTCACTCTCCCCCTCTCTCACAAATGAAAAGCAAGCAGGCAAATACTCAAAAGTTGTGTACACATGAATAGCTTATTTTAGTCTTTCTCATCCTTTAGATACATAAAAACTAGGGTTAGGGTTTTCCCATCCCCCTTGGGCATCTTGTCCCTCTTGTGGTCCTTTCAATTAGTCATTACTCTTTTTTCATGCAACCAAACCTTAGCCTTGATGAAAAAATAAACCATATGCATGAGTTGTGATTGAGATGCTAGCTACTAAGATACAATTTTCATGGGAGGAAGCCTAGCTCTCATAAATATAATGGCAGACAAGTGTTACGAAAAATCTGTACTTTTTCAAAATTTTATAGGCCTATTTATTTATCTTCTTCTTATAGTTAATATTCATCCCCTCTCCTATAGATGAGTGCTAGTCCCATGGCTCTTTTACCAAGCGTATGGTGCAACTATTGGTGAAAGGTTCTGGGACATCCGATAAGGGGAATGGAAGGGGTAGATGGTGTGGTGTGATAGAAGAGATATGGATAGCAAGGTAAAGGGACTAAGAGACTCGAAGCATGCTAGGCTATCTTGAAAAGAGAGGAATAGATGATGGCTGATATTGAAGGGATTGTGATAGTGTAGGCCACAAATGTTGACGAGTCTTGAGGAAGCTTCACTTTATTTATCATGTCACTCTTGCTATTTCTATGGGGAGGAGTATCAACCTTACTTGTGCAGTATATGCTCATTCATGTGCAACTAGAACCTATGTTAAATTCCAAGTAAACCTAAAATGTTGCCCCACACTTGAGGACCTAGTTAGTCAAAAGAATGTGGTATGGTGCTATTCTCAAGGTGATAGATTATCCAATTAAGGTCAAATATCCCTAATGTGCCTTGAGGTTGTGATGTGGGGAAGGGGCTAGGGTGTGCTCCTAAGTGCAATGGATGTGCATGTGCTTTTCTATCTTTCTTTTCTTTTTTGGATAAATAAATATCTAACATATGAGAAGGTACAAGAGCAAAAAAAATCTCTTAGGAAGTGGCTTGAGTGTTGTCGTGTCGCTACAAGTATACTATGTAAAAAAATCTAGAGTGTGGCTTTCTTATTTATTTAGAGAGCCAATGCCATTTTAGACATTAGCGTTAGTGTCCATGGTTCAAAAATATTAGATTTCTAGACAAGTTTTAGCCTATTTTTGATATTCTAGATATTATCTCTTGTAAAAATCCATAAAATTGTAAACAACTTCTAGATTAGGATGACATGTAAAAGAAAGCATGTAGCTTTTAGCCAATTTGAGAGGATCTTATGTAAAAAGAGAGATTGACGAAATCGCACGATGCGTGATCGTTGTTTTCAGGTAGTGAATAGCACTCCAAAGTGGGAGATAAAGAAGGAGTGATCTGGCTCCTGGTATTTTACCCCCCTTTCGAAGCCAATGGAGACATCATATTGGTTATCTAAGCAGCATAGAGGAAGGTATTATTTTATACGCATTTTTGTATATTAGAGTTTTATCTTCTCATAATGCAGGAATAAACTAACAGGCTTCATCTCTGTTAGTATTCTTCTACATTTTCTAATTCTTTTTGGAAGTATTCTTCTACGTCTTCAATTTCTTCGAACCCCTTCTCTTATGTCTACTCCTCTCCCTAGATCTCCCTTCACACCCTATTGTCTCTTACCCCCGTGGTGGACTTTCAATAGCAAACACTCCAACACCGTGTTAGGGGAAGTTATGAGATAATACTCTTATGATCTTTGCTAAAAACATGCAATTGAAAGCTCTATCAACATCTTCAAGAACTTGACTTGAAACCTTCAACCCTTCTCTTGTCTCTACCATCTCCAGAGTCTAAGCTCTTGAACCCCCATACATTCTTCTCTCTCAAACCCCTGTGATTGACTATGAAGTACCTCTTGACTTTAAACATTCATTGTAATCTACTTATCTCTTGAAGACATATCTCTATCTATCTTGTCCAGTTTTCTTGCCAAACCCCTGTGACAACCTTCAACTCTACGCGCTGCGACATTGGTGAACCCGACGTGATGATCGGTGTAAGAGAACTCCAAGATGGGGGATTCTTCAGGAGATACTCTACAATAGTTTGTGCGCATACTACAGCAAACTAAACAACAAATCCAAATGTTACAACACCAACAACAAAGGCAAGACGAAGAGAAGATTGATTCCATAGCTATCAAGGCCCTAGAGGAAGTTGGGCAAGAATTAAAAAAATTTAATGGTCAAAATGTCTCTATTTTCATTTGCTTGTATGTTGAGAAAATGCTCTTCTTTGGTTTACCGCAACATGCATGGAGTCGCTATTTTGCCAGACTAGCTAAGCATGGTCTTCAAGAAAGAATCCATGGTCTTTTTCAACGAGATGCAGATTGGGCTGTATTCAAAAAATCCCTACGCGAAGAATTCTTCTTAAAAGACTCTGGCCTAATGATAAAGAAAAGTTTCATTGATTGGGTTGAGAAATCCAACAACGGTTTAGCTACAACAGCTTTATACCATGATTTTGAAAGTAAATTTGGACAAGTTGTTTCTAAAGAGGCCAACAAAGTATGGAAGGTCAAAAGATTGAATTATTCCTTAAGGCTGCAGATCCCATTCTGCAAGAGAAGCTTGCTGATCACCTAGAAGATGCTACCTCCGAATCAGGACTCAAAACTGCATGGATAGATGTTACTGATGCAATTAACGATATATATTTTTACCATTGTAAATGCTTGGCTTGGAGCTATAAAAGCCATTGCATATGTTCTTTTATTTTAAAAACCTTAGGAATCTTGCCTAGAATACATGCAACACATAAGGGCTTCAACCTTTGCTTTTGTATGGTCAAAATATTTGATTTAATAAAGGTTCAAAAGGGTGCAATTGGGGTTCTTGGGAAAAAGTGGTTGAGGAGGTTGGAGCACGGCAGATTGTGGTGCCTCTTTAACTTCCTTCTTCCCTCTTTTCCAAACTCTCTTTGTCCATCCTTCTTCTTGCTCTTCCTTTGTGCTACAACTATGGATCTTGAGTGTGTAGAGGAAGAGGAGGAGCCTCCTGATCTTGTTTCTTGATTGGTGAGGGTGTGTCTTGAGTCTTTTGTGTGTGTGTATTCATGGCAAGAGAGGCGTGTTTGCAGGTTTCATGGTGAGGAGCAAAGCTCCAAGCATATACTTTGCTGCTCGGTACCCTGGTTTTATGCTTTCTTGTGTGCTGGGTGAGAGCCAGTCAATTTTTCCTTCCATGAGGCTAAAGCATAGAAGCTCCTCTTTTGGAAAGATGAAAAAATTCATGCAGCTGAAACTAGTCTTCCACTGGAGCCAAATTTTGGCAATGGTGGAATGAAGAAAAGATTAGAAGATTAGCTATAAAGAATGCCTACGTAACAATTGATGCAACTACCTATGGGCTACAAATTGAACCAACTAAATCAAATTTGAAAGCATGTAAAGCTAATGTGAAATATAAAGTATGGATGTATGCACTAGATCAAATGGAATGTGGTAAAGCATCCAAAGAAGATATGGCTAATGCCAATCAGTGCATTCGAGGAATAACTGATTGGAAAGAATCGGTAGATTCTTTTTCCGCCTTTGCACATTTAGCTGACGTCAATCATAAAGAAGTATTGATTGAAGAAAATAGAAGAAGAGAATATAAACTAGGGCCTTCCTCTTCTAGCCCTCCAAAATGGATAACTAGAAGAATGCATGAACAACCAAAGCTTGCTGAAAATATAACCCCAGATCAAGAGATGGAAGATGCGCCACAAGCAAAGAAGACCGAAGGAAAGAAGAAAGGCAAGCAGCTAGGCTACAAATTGTAGTCTAATATAGAATCTGCCAATCGATCTCAAACGAGTCCTAGAAGAACGAATTCTGGGAAGAAAAATTGAATTCACCTTAGACGAAATTCTTAGAATTGCCAAACATGAATTCCATGATGAAATTATTAATGTAATCAAAAGAAAAATGCAATATGTTGGTGATGAAGCTGAAGAAACACTGCATGTTTTTTTGCAAGTTCTTTGAGTTTTTGTGCAGGATGAAGAGAAGCTAACTTCACAAGGAATTCATCTTGAAGTAGTTAAAGAATTAATTGTAGCAATTGAAATTGAAGATAAAGAAAGCATGAATGAAAAATTAAAGAAGTGAAAATTGAAAATGTAATGGTTCCAAACCAATTGGCCAGCCCACCTCTCAAAAAGAAGGCCATCTACAGCACATGCATGAGGAAGAAGAGTCTTGATTCATTCCAAGCAATCACTACTCCCATACGCAATAGGCAAGAGCAACAACGGAGACAGTCATCGAAATTGGAGAAAAAGAAACACCATGTATTGCACTCTTAGACCATGGCTCAGAGATAAATGTCATGGCAAGGAGTCTCTATGAAAGTGGTGGATGGCCCATAGATATTGATCTAGGTTGGCGAATGAGAGCTGCAAACAACTCTTCTGGAGAGTTATATGCTATATGTCCTAATGTGCAGGTAATTATTGGAGATAAAATACAATTTTCACTTTTTGTTCAAGACTCTTGTAGTTACCCTATCATTCTTGGGCAACCTTACATTTTTTAAGCCCGTTTGGAAGCAAAAGCTCTTGATGATGGTTCTTCCTAAACTCAAATCCAAAGCAAGGATAATGAACAAGCTTTCCAATTTCTTACTGTGTGTGTTAACCATTATCAAAACAGAGATCAACTGCATGATTATCATGTGCCTTCTAATGCCCAAGAATTCAAGGGTTTTCGGGTTGCACTGTTATAAAAGGAGGCTATGGCAGTGCGTCATGTAAAAAGATTGAACCTCTTTATGTTACATAGACTATGTCTCTAGCAAATCTATATGTATGTACATCCAATAGTATGGGTTGTTATAAGTCTCTTCAAGCCATGACTAAAGCTTAAAGAAAATATTTATGTCATGTAAAAAGGGTGCTGAAAAGACATGATGGCTGAAAATGAAGATATTTCAAGGTTTTTTTTTGGATTGATTACTACTGACACATTGGCAGAAATATATGCAACTGCTCATATAGAAAATCAAGCTGAAAATCAATCCATAGAAGTATGTACATTGGATTTTTATCAAACAATTCAAGAATTTGTTGAGCAGGAAGACATTGGTTTACTCAACAAGGCTAAAGCGCAAGTGGAGACAAAATACAAGACAGTTGATAAGAAAGTCACAATCCCACTGCTTCTTTAAAGTGAAGGGCTGGCTGATAGGGCAATAAATGACCCAAGTCTTCGTGATCCTTCCAACATTGGTTACAAGTTCACATCTAAAAGTATAAAAGAGCTCAAAATAGGTGAAAATTCTTTCCTTTCGTCAGCAGCTGAAAAACACTCTTTTATGCAAATGCTAATGAAACATGGAAAAGCTTTTGCATTTCAACCAAGTGAAATAGGCTATGTGGATCCAAATATTGTGGCTCCTATGGTTATTTTTATGGTCCCACATGTACCTTGGAACCTCAAGCCCATTCCCGTTCCAAGGATGCATTTGCCCAAATTATTGGAACTTCTAAATGAGAAGATCAAAATGAATATTTTAGAACCTTCTTCAGCACCTTACTCAAATCGATGGTTTGCCGTACCCAGTTTGCTAAAGCTTTTGCAGGTAGACCAATTTATTCTATGGGCGACCTATATTCAGGATATGACCAATCTCAGCTTTCATTAGAAAGCCAAGACATTACCACAATGAAGACACCTCTTGGATTGGTCCACATGTGCACTCTACCACAAGGTGCAACAAACTCTGTAGCCCATATGATGAATGCCATGCACAAAGTCTTAAGGGACTTTATTCCACAACTCACTCTTTCATTTCTTGATGATACCTATCAAGGGATGTGAATTCAATGAAAAGAATGAGGAGCTTGATGAAGATGGTTGCATGACATTTGTATTTAACCATGTTCATGATTGTGACAGGATTTTGACAAGGCTAGAAGAGGTACATCTTACCCTTTCTGGAGCTGAGTCGATTTTTGGAGTAGAAGAAGTCCTAGTGGTCGGCCCCTACGGACGTAAACCTTCACCAATCAAGATAGATGCCATCAGTAGAATGCAAGAAAAATTCACAAATATCTCAGAGGTGAGAAGATTTCTTGGCGCATGTGTATTCTATCTCATATGGATACCACATTTTGCTCATGTTGCCGAAAATCTTTATTAATTATTAAGAAAAGGCCAAAGATTCTCTTGGGGGAAAGAGCATACTCTCACTGTATGCAAACTAGAGAAGTTGTTAATTTCAGCCCCCACTCTCAAAAGGGCTAATTATTCAAATGGTCAGCCCATCATTCTTACTGTGGATACAAGTCCCATTGGGATAGGATGGGCTGTTGGCCAAGAAGACTTTGAAGGTAACAGGTATGCAATTCATTTTGGAGAAAAGGTTCTCAATGAATCTTAAAGAAGGTATGCACAAGAAAAAAGGGAATTGTGGGGAGTTGTAACAACATTAAAGTGTGATCATGAATACTTTATAGGTGCTTTCGTAATGGTAGAAATTGATTATCTTCCACTCTTGGGCATAATTGCCAACTGCTCTACACCCGACATTGCTATGCTAAGATGGATTGCATATATTAAATCTCTCAACCCCAAATTAAAGCGTATTGTAGGAAAGGTGAATCCAATTGCTAACATGCTCTCACATGCAAGATATGACAATGAAGAAGAGCTTATGGAAGAAGATGAAGCTGAAGAATCTATACTTGCTGAATTTCATTCCATGGCTGCTGAAATGTACCTTTTCAGTTGCTTCATATACAAACCCAAAGCTAAATCTTGCAGGTGAAGCTAATATTTTTAATAGTATACCATTAAGTATAGTAAGAACAGGAAAAGGTACTGTTGTAAATCAACATACAGCAACAAAGATCAAAGATTTATCTATGGAAGAAGGGTGATCAACTAGTAGCCAGCATACACATTGCATTGCTCAAGTTCTAGTTCATTTCCTTGAAGAAGATTATGAAGAAGATTGGTTGAAGATTGGCCAATATTTGAGCACAATGAAGAAGGAGGAGTCTTGGACTGATGAAGAGTTCAAGCATATTAAGAGGAAAGCTTATGGGTTTTTTCTTAAAGAGGGGCATCTATGGAAGCACTCAAAGAAGAAGAAAGGAGCACCTGTCTGAGTTTTAGATAACAAAAGATTGCAACAACAGGTAATGAAAGAATTTCATGAAAGCCTGTGGGCTGGCCATAGAGGCATATGGGGAACCTTTAGTAAAGTCAAAGAAAAATATTGGTGGCAAAACATGTATCAAGACATAGCACATTTTGTTGAAACCTGTTATGTGTGTCAGATGTATTCTATGGTCAAGCATCGAGACGGGTTACAACCGACTCATCCCTTATCTATACATTATAGATGGGTTAATTGATCTTGTAACCATGCCTACAAGAATATGGAATATGAAATATTTAGTGCTTGCAAGAGAGGATCTAACCAATAAAGTTAAAGGAGGCAAAGCCTTAACAACCAAGACCACTCAAGCTGTTTGTCATTTTTTGCTTGAAGATGTGTTTTGCAAATATGCTTGTGTGGGTAAAATAACTGCAGATAGAGGAGAGTTGGATGCTTATGAGACACGCAAATTCTTTGCTCAATTGGGTATTAAGTTGGCTTTAACATCAGCCTACAACCCTGAAGGCAATGGGAAAAGTGAGAGAGGGCACTAGCCTATTCTCAAAACTCTAGCAAAGTCTTGTAGAGGAAAGATCAAAGAATGGCCTAAAATGCTACCTTTTGCATTATGGGCTGACCGAACTACTCACAGTACAGTGACTGGCTATATGCCTGCTGAACTTATGCATGGACAACAACAAACTATGCCAATTGAAGAATCTATCCTCACGTGGAGTCTTCTACCTTGGGAGGAAGGCATCAGTAGAGAAGAGTTGCTAACTTTGTGCATATGGCAGCTAGAAAGAAGGCCTAAAGATGTTCAAGCAGCTATTAAGAAGTTAAAAATAGCAAGACTAAAAAACAAAAGAAGATTTGATAGGCAACATCTTGACTTTGGCCAAGAGCTATCTAAGAAAATGACTGGGTGCTTGTCTATGACAGCAACATAAATAATCAATGCAGTGCTTCTAGGAAGATAGTAAAGCATTGGTTTGGCCCGTATGTGGTAAAGGTTGTTCATGACAATGTCACATATTCATTGGCTGAATTGGATGGGACAAGCATGAAGATACCCATAGCTGGAAAAAGAATCAAGCTCTTCAAACGAAGAGAAAGTTCAACATATGAGTTAGAAGACTTGGATATAATTCAAGAGCATGAAGACATAGAGGAAGAAGAAGAGGCAGAAGATGAAGACATTGACATTGCAGAAGATACTTCTTCTAACACTGCAGATTCGTAAGACTTTGGCACATGCCAGAGGATGTGCAAGTTAGGAGGGGGTGGATATCATGCCATTGTGCACACACCGTGTTAAAAAATCTAGAGTGTGGCTTTCTTATTGATTTAGAGAGCCAATGCCATTTTAAACATTAGTGTTAATGTCCATGGTTCAAAAATATTAGATTTCTGGACAAGTTTTAGCCTATTTTTAATATTCTAGATATTATCTCTTGTAAAAATCCATAAAACTGTAGATAACTTCTAGATTAGGATGACATGTAAAAGAAAGCATGTAGCTTTCAGCCAATTTGAGAGGATTTTATGTAAAAAGAGAGATTGACCAAATCATGTGATGCCCGATTGATGTTTTTTTGCAGTGAACAGCACTCCAAAGTGGGAGATGAAGGAGTGATCTAGCTAAATTTTGGCAAGTGTCCTAGTATTTTACCCCCCTTTTGGAGCCAATGGAGGCATCAGATTGGCGATCTGAGTAGCATAGAGGAATGTATTATTTAATACACGTTTTTGTATATTAGAGTTTTATCTTCTCATAATGCAAAAACAAATTGATAGGCTTCATCTCTGTTAGTATTCTTCTACATTTTTTAATTTTTTTTTGGGAGTATTCTTCTATATCTTTAATTTCTTCAAACCCCTTCTCTTCCGTCTACTCCTCTCCTTGAATCTCCCTTCACCTTGTTGTCTCTTACCCCTGTGGTGGACTTTCGACACCAAATGCTCCAACACCGTGTAAGGGGAAGTTTATGCTATCATCAGAGGTGAATTCCGGAAGATATTTGGGTTGATTTGGGGCTGATATCTTCAGCCATATTTAGAGAATTGGCTATAGAATCATTCTTTTAATTCATTTCTTACTCTATAGAAGACATCTTGTCAAAATATGGAAGTATTATGCATCCCTATGGCAGGGCAATGTTTGTAGATCAATCATAGATGCTTTGAGTTGAATTAAGAGGAGATTTTTCTCTTATTTCTTGGCTGTGGTAACTTATCCTTATCAGGAACTCAATTTGAAGTGCTCTTGAAGCAAGTCTCTTTGCCCTACAAGCCTTGTAACTGACCCATAAGTTTTTGTCCCTAATAGTTTGCATTAAATGTAATCATGCAAAGTTGATTCATGCTATGGCATCATGTATGAATGATGGGATGCAAAGTTGTTTATGATACATGATAGCATATTATACTTTTTTTTATAATTTGTGATTTATCTTACAATCAAGAAAACAAGATTGATTTGAGTTGGAACTTATGAGATAATACTCTTGGGATCTTTGCTAAGAACATGCAGTTGGAAGCTCTATCAACATCTTCAAGAACTTGGCTTGAAACCTTCAACCCTTCTCTTATCTCTACCATCTCCGAAGTCTAAGCTCTTGAACCCCCATACATTCTTCTCTCTCAAACCCTTGTGATTGATTGTGAAGTACCTCTTGACTTTAAAAATTCACTATAATCTACTTATCTCTTGAAGACACGTCTCTATCTATCTTGTCCAATTTTCTTGCCAAACCCCTGTTGTGACCTTCAACCCTACATGCTATGACAACGTGCATTGAAGTCCACCTTTATTGAGAAGATACTCATTGATGTGCTATTACAGCTAAAGTGAAGCCTCTAAGTAAAAATGACATGTACACATGTCGAACATGCTATTGAGCATATTCTCTAGTAATGAGGTACAATAAGTTGGCAATAGTAGGGCTCAAAGATGAAGGTGAATCATTGCCAATTGATAAATTCCAATGTTGATGTCAAAAAAAAGTGGGGTTAATCGATATTCATAAGGTGTTACTAGTTGTCAGAGGAGCTTGATGAGGAGATGGAGACGCTTGCAAGTAGTGATGAAGGAGGGGTTTGATCAATTAGCAAATTCTCTTGTAAAATTAGCAAAGGAAGGGAACATGTCAATGGGTTAAAATAGGTAGGCCTTGTTGACTCGGTTCACTTTGATATTAGGGATCTTACAAATGTTGTACCTATCATGCTTCTTTTCATGATATTCTTGGCCATGCCTTCTTGGATAGGAACTAAAGAGTGAATCTTCCTTCTCTTCTTCCTTAGATTAGATGAAGGCTTCCCATGCCATTTTATTGCCTTCTAAAATGGGGTAGTGCCATTTTGGCAATCTTGGCCACATTTCCTTAAGCTTTAATTTCAAGTATGTCCCCCTGCTTCCTTATAATCTACATGACTTTTTGTAAGCTTCAATATCTAAAGGGTCTATTTTTTCATAGTAATATTTTTAGTTGTTCATATGAGTTTCCATACAATGTGTAATGGAAGTGGCTTTCTAACTTGCTCTCCTCATTGATCTTGAAATCAAACTTCACAACAAGGATGGTCTCCTGCTTCTCTTGATATTTTTACATAGTCTTCTCTAGGTCTTCTTTCTCTTCTTGTGGTAGGAGATTAGGGGGAATGGAATTCTTTATTAATCTCTATAACTAAGCTCATAAAGCCTAGATCATGGCCCCATGTAAGCCTCCTTTTGTTTAAGATCTTCCTCTTCATCTGTTGAGTATTCTTTTGACTCCCCGGTGTCAAAATCTAGCAAGTTTAGCATATCCATAAGGCATCCTCATGACCATGGGTGGCTTCTAAGGTGATGGCATGAGAGGTTGGCTAATATGTTTCAGATTGTATCAAACTTGTTGTCTTGAGTTCATACTCATAGTCCTTTTGCCTTGACTATTGGATTAGGTTTTCATTAATTTGCCCTTTTTTCATTAGATTGATCCCTTGAATATTTTATAAACTTTCTAGGATATTGGAGAGTAATGTTACTTGGGCTTTAAGCCCTTTTGGATCTTCATATAGATTCATGTGGAGTGATATTACAGATTCCTCGATTAGCCCTTGCTACTTCACCATAACCAATTTGCATGCCCTCCAAGAGAATTCTATGTTGGTTTTCACTATACAAGGCTACTCCTAGGTCATTGGAGAGCTTCATCAGAGTATTCTCATAAAGTCTTTGTGTGTCATTTTCTACCATACTTACAATTCTTGACAAGCTAGTGGAGATGGTGTCTTGTAGCCCTACATATGAGGCACTCTATTGGATCTATATCTACTAATGCTCTAGATGATCTATCTTTATCTTCTCATGGGCTACTTTGATTTTAGTAAGCATAAGCTAGCATATGCTTTTTCTTAGTTGTGTGCTTAGCTCAGTAGTTTTTGTTATGTGGTCTTTAAGCAATTAGTCTTGCTTCTAGAGTCCATCTCTTGGGGGGGTCACTCATAAATATATATATGGATCATGTGAGTTCAAAAATGGGTTTCAAAAATACCATTTTTATCCTTTTTTTTACATACAGAAGGGTGATATGTAAAGGTAATGACCATAATACCTACATCATTCTCATATATATAAAGTGAATGATCAGCTTATGCTTTGTGAAATCCAATGCTGACAAGTTATTATGTAATCTTTCCATGACATACAATGGGCTCTTACTTCACAGCCCATACATGGCCTTACAAAGCCTCCTTACATAATTTGAATGTCTCTCATTCACATAACCAAATGGCTACTCCACATAAAATTCTTCTTGTAGCTCCCCCTCCAAGTCGGCATTCTTATCACTCATTTGATGCATAATCCAATATTCTGATGCAGCTACTACTATGATAGCCCATATGGTGACTATTTTAGCCACTAGAGAAAAGGTCTTGTTGTAATCAATAATATGAGTCTGCATATATCATTTGGCAAAAATCAATCATGCCTTATAGCACTCAAAAGATACATCTAACTTATGTTTGACCTTATACACCCATTTGCAGCCAATAGCTCTCTTGCCATCAGGTAAAGACACCAACTTCCATGTGACATATCCTTAAGTATAGCCATTTCTTCATCCATAGCACAACCCCAATACTCATTATCCACTACATCCTCAAAACAAGTGGATTCCACATCCTCCACAACCTTAGCTATGTATGCATAGCGATGAGCCACATAGCTATCATATATTAATCGTTGCCTTGGCTTTTCTTATCATACTTGATCTACATGGACCTAGATCACTACGAGGTGCTTTAACAACCTCTTATATCTTATTCACACTAGGTATTTTAATAAACAGAATCCCAAACTCCTCATTCAAGCTCTACTCAAAGCAATCTGAATCAATATCAACATGAGAGAAATCTGATGATATACTATCATAATAGATGAGTTCCCAACTTTCTCTTTACCTTTTCTTAACATCTTTGATGTACTTGGTGGAGTAACATGTGACCTCAATCTACCACTCTAAGGTTTATCATAAGAACCATAACTAGGAGACTCCTATGATCCACTCAATCTCTCGTACTATTGACATGTTTTCTACACAACCACTCTCGTGGCTTATCAGTCCCAAGTGCATCATTACTATACCAACTACTCATTTCATCAAAAATAACATCCTTACTAACTCTCAGCTCACATGTAATAGGTTTATAATATCTATATCCCTTCTACTCAAGAGAATATCCGACAAATACACATCTTCCTACTTTGGGATCCAATCTACTATGCAACTCATCAAGAATATGCACATAAGCAATACATCCAAATACTTTCAAATGGGATACGTTTGGCTTTCTTCCTGTAAAATTCTCTTCGAGTGTCATACCATGTATAACGACTGTGGGTGTCTTGTTCATAATATGTACAGTAGTAGCAATTGCTTCAGCCCAATAGTAATGAGGCAAGTTTCTTTCTAACATCAATGCATGATCCATCTCTATCATATACATATTTTTTTGCTCAAGAACTCCATTTTTCTATAGTGTATATCTACATGTATATTGTCTTTATATACCATTTTTTGCAAAAAAGTAAATTGGAAAGATATTATTTCCCTCTATTCAAGCTTAGACATTTAATATGCAACATTGTCTCCTTCTCAACCAAAGCCTTAAAGCTTCTCAAGAGTAAACACCTCACTTTTCTCATGCATAAAGTAGACCCATAATTTGCGACTATAATCATCGATGAAGGAAACATAATACTTACAACAACTCAAAGTTGTATTCTTTGTAGGAACCCACACATCAAAATGTATCAATTCAAGTGGCTTCTTGCATACATGCTTTTCATGTGAAAATGCATGCCTTGTTTGCTTTCCAAATTGACATGATTCATATACATTATGTATCCCATCAACTCTAAGCTTAGGCAAACCATCCACAATCTGTTTTGACATGACCAATACTCTTATGCCAAATTTCAATATCAACCACAACACGTGAACCTTATGCAAACATGACAGCATCCATTTCAAGCAAACTTACATTTAGAGTAATCAATTTACCATCACTTTTCACTTTTGCAATCAACCTATAATTATTTTCAAGATCTTCTACATAGCAATCATCAAATGTAAACCAAACCTGAAATTCCTATTCTACCATCTAACTAATCAAAACTAAGTTTTTTGTAATATTTGGTACATATAGCACATCAGCCAAGTACTTAGTTTTATTTTCTTGCCACTCAAAGGAACATTTTCAACATGAGTAATGGGTGAGTTGTATCATATCCTATCTCCACATATCCTAGAGGCTCTAAACTATGCATCTCTCGAAACCACTCTCCATGAGAAGTCATGTTGGTTAGAGACACCTGCATCTACATACCATACATCATTAATTGATGAACCATCAATAGTCATAGTATTCATAAAGTACTGCATAACGAATAACTATTCACTTTTGTCATCATTGTTTCTATTGCTGGTGTAATGAAGGAGACCTAGGAGAGAGAAGGAGAGAAGGGAGAGACTATAGAGAGGAGAGAGAAAGAGGAAGAAGATGAAAGAAGAAGAGAGAGAAAGACTGGCAGAAGAGAGAGAAAGACATGAAAATAGAGAGAAAGAGGAGGGAAGCCATGAAAGCTAGAAGGAAGGAGAAAAGAGACTTGATTATTGATAAAACCAATGCCCTAATTGGGTCTCTCAACACCTTATATGCCCTGTCAGTATAACTGGGTATTCCCATGCTAATCCATATCCTACCCATCTATCCCCACTCTTTTACATTCCATCCCAACCCCGAAGGTTTTTGCCCTCAAAAACAAAAAGAGGACCTATGGCTCACAGCGAAAAAAAAGGAGGGGGGTTGCAGAGTACTACTCTGCTCAGCATTACAAAGGAGAATATGGGTATGGTGAAGTATAATCTCATGTGGAATTGGGGCATAGAATTGTGTATATGATGTATATGACATGTGCAAGTTGATAGCATATGAGTTTGGCCTCCAATTCTTGATGATTAGGGGCTGACAAATAGTGGACAGCATGCTGTCCAGAACAGGCCTGTTGGAGAAAACTGGTCATAACTTCCTATGGGCAGCTTCGATTGAGGCGTGTGACATGTTAAAATGAAGCTCATGAAGCGTACTTTCAGGCCATATAGGTGACACTTGACTGTCATTAATGTAGGGTAAAAATTGTTCTGAAATAGTATGATGTCTGTAAGTTGTCTGCATTTCAGACTGGGGCAAATTTAGCTACTGCTCAATCAAAATTGCATCCTTGGAGTAGGGAAAGAACTGCACTGGTGAAATGTTGATCCAGCATAGGGCTTTTCCAAGACCATTCCGTTCCCCGGGATCAAATGGATAACCTCCATAATAAGCATCAAGAGTGCAAGGGTCATCCATACAAGCATGGGTCACCATACTACCACCGAGGTCAAAAGGATAATTGTTATCCAATGCATCCACTATATCATAGAAGTAATTCATGGTGTCATCGTGAAGCACTAATGGTGGCACAAGATCCTTACCGAACCATACAATAGCATGCATTTACTTGTCCATAAACTCATTGGGAACCACTAGGTCAAATCGGACTAGAGCAGATGAGGCTGCAATCGATACGGCATTCAATGCATCAATCCCTAGGCATTTCATGTCCATGAGTTTCACATGCGTGGCTATTACTGGGCATTCAAAGGTAAGGGCCTTGGGCTGATGGGGCATCTGCTCATGAGCCTGTGGCAGTGAGATGCTCTCATCATGGCATCGTTCTTGAGAAATATCATGTGGCTCATAAGGATGCTCATGTTGCTTATAGTAATAATCAAGTGGCCGATGATATCGAGCACTCCATTGCTGATAATGATGTTGCTCCCCATGTACATACTCATATACATTTGCATGATGTCCATGTACATAATGCTGTCTAGATGGTTGTCCATGTATGTGACCAAAATGTAGTTCATAAGAACATATATAGTCATCAGATGCATGCTGCTCAAAATATTCACACTCATCATATACATGTTGACCATAAGTAGGCGCATGTACTTGCCTTTGTACATCGAACCCATGCCAATTGTCATGGTACTCATAATGTCCATGAGAATGCCCATACATGCCTTGCTGACCAAAATGTCCATGGGTGCCATGCTGTCCATGCACTATATGTGGACCAAACTCATTATTAGGGCCTTGCTGCCCAAAATTCCCATGCTGGCCATGTGCACTTGCATTAGGGCCTTGCTGCCCAAAATTTCCATACTGCCCATGCAAAACATGCAAACCAAACTGAACATTGGGTCCTTGCTGCCCATGTGCACCCTGCATACTATGCTGCCCAAAATTTGCATTTTGCCCTTGCATATAGCTTCCACTATGGGGGAGTTGTTGTCCCAAGGATGGACTAAAAGGGTTCGTCACATGTGATAGGAGAATGGGTTTATCATGTCACATAGGGGGATCACCCAGCTCATAGGTGCTATGGGAAAGGCCATGGGTGCCACCAAAACGTTGTGGGTTACGCCCGGTCTCCAAGGTAGGAGGGGAGTTGGCCTCATGGGGAGGGACATGCTCCTTGGGCTGAGCCGAGGAGGGTGCGATGGAGAGGATGAGGGTGCCCATGCACTCTATGAGTAATTCCATCTTGGCCATCAGCTCAGAATGGCGGTGATCTTGGCGGGTTTCCATCTCCCTATGGCGTTGTTCCATCTCTTGATGTCATTCAGCATGACGGGTCTCATGTTGGCATAGGGTTTGGTTGAGCATAGATAAGCAGTCCGTCTCGGGGGTACCCTCTTCAAACATGTCTTCACGATCCTCCTAGGCTGAGCTAGGATCGTTCATTGAGGCACAGGAGTCCCTTATTTCACACTGGAAGTCCTCTTGGGCCTTTGCTTTACCCTTGTGGCCTGCCATCCCAAGTGTAGTCCACCAGACCCTTTGTTATAGAAATGACAATATCTTGAGCTAAGAAGCTTCGATAGCCAAAATTTTTGATTCAAATTAAAGCTCTTGATCCCCTCTATATGGCTATGTAAAAATATCTCTGACAATAAATGATTAGGACTTTGCTGTAAATGACTTTTGTGGGCTAACTGTGTAGGACTGCTGCCTGTCCCACAATACCTCTGAGCGCAAAATTGGGCGTATCTCCCAAATCTTAAGGCGGAATTGGGAGCTTTTTGGCTCAGATTGAAGGGGACGATGCCCTCTTTGAATCAAGATATGGGGTTTGTTCTCAATCACACAAGAAGGCTTTACTTTAATTGACTTTTGCGGGCTGACTGTGTAGGATTGGTTGTCTACAATACCCTGCCCATCACTGCATACATCCACCATACATTCATTATACATCCATCAAGTCATACAGTTGCTGTCCATACATGTGCAAATAGTGCAATTCTTGCAAATCCTTCATAATTATTTCATGTTGCATTGGCTACCACAAACACTAGCACTTTGATGGTTGCAAGATACTTGAATTTGCGAAGGATATTCCCATTATTATGATGTCGGCAACAGAAAATATGCCCATGATGGTGAATTCAATTTCTCTTGGGACTGTGGAATTCTTGCTCATTCCATTATCACAAGACAAGCTCAAAAATATTTGGCAACATGTTGTTCGAAAGGCATTGGACTCAAGAGATACATTACTACCAGGTTTTCTTGAAATAGGAAACAGACCTACAGAGTTCCATCAGGCAGACATCTGAAGTGAATGAGGAGGAGAAAGTGTCTGGTAAAACTGCCTCTTTAGTTACTGAAGTGCCAAGTGCTCAATGCTTTGTACTTTCTGCCCCAAATGAGAAATTTGTTGCATCATCAACCCCTCAGTTGGACCATCAAAGAATGGGCCTTGACTGAAGCTGTCCACTGACGAGTCTTCCCAATCACTTGACTCTATGCAAGCTAGTATCCATAAAGAAACAGATTGTGATTTCTTTGGTCATGGGAAGCAAGAAAAGAAGACATCAACAAGTAGCTTCTCTACTGCATAGGCTCGCAGTCTTCATCCGTGGACAAGAGTTCAGAGTGTGAGTTGAGTCAAGATTTGAAATCTGATGTTACAGAATTTGAGGCTGATAGCATCAGTCACAACTTGCAAAACCAAAACCTCGCAAGGTTAACCCTACCATTGTGCCCAAAGAGCTAGATTCTCATGTTTCTAGCCAACACAATGCTCAACAAAGCAGAAGTAATACTTCCCTCACCCCTCAACCAGTGTCATCAAAGTTCACTTACATGTACGATCAACAAGATCACGTATGGCAGGCAAATGGTAATTGGGGTTATCAACCCTGGAGTTATCCTGCCCAGAATCCTAGCTTGAGTCAAGAAGAAGTATGGGTCGCAAAGGCACGTGCTTGGGCTGCATCAAAGGCAGCTCAAGATGAATCAAAGCCTACTCAGCCGGGAGCAGTTACCCCTCAAACCTATCCAGATTATGCTCATAAGAGGGAACCTCAGGCACTTGATTCAGATGATGGTTAGCCATCCTCAATTCAATCTGAAGCCCAAGAAGCAAGCTCAGTGGTTTAAAATTAGAGCATCTCAAACGAAGGTCAAAGTGTGCCAATAAAACCATCAAATCAGCTTACTCAAGGAATGACAAGTTTAGATCACTGTGCACATTAGATAACTCAACCATTGGAGCCATTGGAGAAAAATACTGTGTCAGAGACTGGGCAATCACAACTAAGCGATAGGCACTCTGTTTCTAGCAGCTACATAGGGGACTCCACTTCAAGATTTGGAATAGACAGTGCAAACACAGGTCCCCCAGGTACTGACAGACTTGATTTTACATCCCAAGGCACTTTGGCACCATCTGTAAGCCTCCCTTTCAATCAACAGCCAACCAGTTTAATCACACAAAGTTAGGCATCCCCACATGTTTCTTTACCACGCTTCACGTACCCTGAGCAGCCAAGTACACTGGGCTATGAGCTTCATCAACACATCAAGTTCCTCCAAGCTACTCGCAACCCCCCCCCCCCCCCAATAGCATCTTACACCACATTCCCAGTCATTACCACACATACAGTCGCCATTGCTATAGGCCAACAAGTGCAGTAGCAACATCCACAAGGGTTTTTCCCAGCATCGGTGACATGCTCCTCCTGAATTGAACCCGAGCTAATCAAGTACTGCAGTGATGTGGCCATGGCAGATTCTTCTCGCCTTCCTGCTTCTGTCAACCCTGGTGCATTGCAAGGTCCTCACAAACGTGGACAACAAGAGCAAAAAATTCCAATAACGAGAAGCCACTGACGATTAGCTCCCTTACCCTGTCCTGGATGGAGTTCACAAAAGCTGAAAGCAATATGAATGACTTGGTTTTTGAATACCAACAGTATCAGGATGCTAGTTCAGATATTGAAGTGGATTATGAGGTGAGGATATTTTTTTGGTTTGGCACTCTGGCAAGAGCAGTCCTTTCTTGTGCTCAATTTGGGCAGAAGAATGACCCCATTGATGCTTCAATGGCAAACACAACTGCCTACTTCAATCCAAAATTAGGTGGGTTGGATTCCAGCTTCTAGGGTTCCTCAGAGAGCAATCTGAAGCTCAAGTCTCCATTGTTGGCACGGCCTGCTGTGCACAGTTGCGCCCTCTCATTCCCAGGTGCACGTGCCCAAGCTATGGCTCCTCCGATGCCGATGAACGAGATAAGTGCTGGGGCCCCGCTTTTCTTTCCAGCATTGGTAAGGTTTATCAAGAAGTTTTGTAGCAGATATCTTTGATTAACGAAGCTAGAGCTGGGTCAAAGAGAGAAGATAGTGGTGGCAATGCAAAAGCAGCACCAGCAGGATCAGTGCAGTCAACTGCGAAGGTACTACTGCGAGAGAAGGCGAGGATGATCTTTGCAATGCAGAAGCAGCACCAGCAGGATCAGGCACAGTCAACTGTGAAGGTACTACTGCGAGAGAAGGTAAGGATTATCTTGAAGTTTGTCCTGCAGTGCAGTATGTAAATCCAGTGTCTATACATGATGGCACAAGTTCTCATTGGTGTTCAGAGCCTGAATATTTTCCTGTAATGACTAGTGGAGATGGACTTCATCGTCAAGCTAGCCGAGATGAGAGTGCAGTAGCTAACTTCTTCTCAACAAGGGCTCCACGTCTTGCTCACTGTACACATGTTTCACAGGTTGACCTTGAGGGAGACTGCCAGGACAGTGCAAGCTCTGAGGATCTTGCAGGCTACTCACGTGGCCTGAAACTTGCCAAAATGGTGCTCTACGTCTTGTATATGACGTCTAGGATCCCTTACACAAGCCATTGCTCCAGGAAGATGAAGATCTTGAAGGCAAAAGAATGAAGTTGTTAGCATAGGTCTACCATGGAAGCTTGAAAGAGAGCTTGGGAAGAGGAAAGGAAAGGCCTCTCTTCAAAAGTAACCCTGACTTAAGCCATCCCTAACTACTGTTACCACTCTTTTTACCAAAATACCTTCAAAATTGGCCTGAGCTTGCAAAACGAGCTGCCATCTTTGTCTGTCTGCCTCCATTTTTGGTCCAAGCTCCATTTAAGACTCCAAGAAAGGCTACCATGGTCTGTGTGGTCTTCAAGAAAGCTATCATTAATGCTCCTACCTGCAGTCCTTGTGGTCCATAGATCTTTGGAAACTCCCCTACTACTCCCTGTACCTGTGTACCTGTGACTCAAAATTCCATGTGACAAGAAAGTTGTAACTCGGTAAAATGAGGGACTAACTAAGACCAAGAACCTATGCTCTGATACCAACTGTATTGAAGGAGACCTAGGAGAGAGAAGGAGAGAAGGGAGAGACTGCAGAGAGGAGAGAGAAAGAGGAAGAAGATGAAAGAAGAAGAGAGAGAAAGAAATAAAAATAGAGAGAAAGACATAAAAATAGAGAGAAAGAGGAGGGAAGCCATGAAAGCTGGAAGGAAGGAGAAAAGAGACTTGATTATTGATAAAATTGATGCCCTAATTGGGTCTCTCAACACCTTATATACCCTATCAGTATAACTGGGTATTCCCATGCTAATCCATGTCCTACCCGTCTATCCCCACTCTTTTACAGCTGTTGCCTTGCTACTTTTTTCCATTTCTAATTTAAGCCTTCTCTTTGAATCAATTTTTAGAAATGTGGCCTTTTTTACTGCAATGCTAGTACTCTTTTTTGTTACCAAAATTTTGTTGCCTATTAGAATATGAAACTTTTCCTCTTTGACTCCCCCTTCCTTAGGACTATCCTCCTCTAATTTGCTGTGTATCATAACCTTGACCATGACCACCACCTTAGCCTCTACCATGATCTCTATCTCTCCTAATAGAGTAAAACACCTATTCATACTTATTTTTACTTTGAGAAGAAGAGGAATCCAACCAAGGTTCTTCTTCTCAAGTATCAACATAGAAATCAAGTCTACAAAATCAAGGATATCATCCCTCATGTTCATAGATGACCTGAAGCTCTTATATTCATCTCCAAGTCCATCTAAGCATGTAGAAAAAGAAACTATTTTTATAAAAAAATTGGCCTCTATCTCTCTTCTTGTATTCTTGAGTGAGCTTCCTCTTATGTTGTATGGTGTGTGTGGTGCAGTAGCTCAACCAAGTCCCCCCACCATGCGATTCATAACATGGTATCAAAGTGGCACCACTAAGAGGTTGATTTCAAAGGCTGAAGTGAAGGAGAAGAAGGTTTCCAGTAAACAAGCAACAAGTAAAAAGCTCTCTCATTTTGTCACTCTTTCTCTTGGATAGTGCCATTGGAGGCACCAGAATCAGGGCAAAGAAAAAATATAAAATTATTGTGAGATTTGGTATGCAAGCAGAGCATTGTATATTGTGTAGACAAGCTTATCCATTGTTTTTTTTGCCATTTGAGGCCGTCTCGAAATCCCGATTTTAGATCTGCAAGGTTGCAGACAATAATTTCAAGGTATACTATGATTTTGATTATGTCGATCAAAAGTGGGTGTATAGGTTACACATTTTAAATCTATGAGTTCTAAGGTGTTTTCTTGGAAGAAAACACAAATTTTATATACTAGGAGGTTGCAAATTACATATACTATTGAATAGTGTGAGTGAAAAAAGCTACTTGGTGTGTTATTGTGCATTTATTGTGAAAGATTGCAAAAGACTTGATTGCTATTTTATATCAATTTTTTTATAATGACAGAGAACAATGAAAATCCCATCCATGAGAAGCTAGACGACAAGAACAGTTATCCATCATGAAAGTTTTGTGTGTTGAACTTCCTTATTGGGAAAGGTCTTTATAAGTTCGTTTCAAGTGAAGAAAATGAATTAGAGCAAAGTAATCCTACTATGACTACAAAAAAATTAAATTTGTGCAAAGAATGGAATTCAAAAGACAAAAATGTGATATATTGTTTATCTCCAGTCATTGATAATACCATGCTAGGATATATCTAAAATGTAGAAACTTCATATCTAGCTTGGACAATATTTGATAATATGTTTTCAGTAAATACAAAGGCACAAGAGATTCAAATCAAGCAAGAGTTGAATAGTTTGAAGAAAGGAAAGATATCTGTAAATGAGTATGTTTTAAAAGTGAGAAGCATTGCAAATACTTCGGGTGGCCTAAAAATTAGAAGGCATGGAAATCATTTTTTACTTCTGTGTATATACAGAAGTCATTTTCAAATTTTGATGAGTTGGTCTCTCTCATGATTATAAAAGAGATCAACATAAAGGGTGAATCATGTGAAAGAAGTGGTGAACATGTTTAAGCATTTTACTTAAGTCCAAGAAGAGGATGTGGTAGATCCTCTTCAAGAGGCCGTGGTATGGGATATGCTAGTAAGTGAAATGTAGATTTCAGGAGACCATGGAAACTTTTGAGGTAGGGGGAGCCCTAGAGGAAGAAGTGAATGGTAAAATAGACGCTCCAGCAATTCTAGTGTTAAAACAAGTCATGTTGCAATCTAGTGTTATACTAGGAAGGATAATATCCGCAATGGTAAATTACAGCAAGGAGACTATGCATCGTCTTCACAACAAAACGAAGACAAAAATGAGCATTTGTTTGTTATACAACATATTATGAATGCTATTATAGGAAAGGGAACACATGACGATGTATGGTATGTTGATTCAACTGTATCTAATCATATGATCAACCATGCTAAATGGTTTGGAGAGATGCAAGATTTATAAAATCCAAGTTATATATAGACAGATAATGATTCATGCCACCCAATTTCATGCATTGAAAAAGTTTCCTTATCCTTGCACGATAATCAGACAAAGAGTCTATCAAATGTATTGCATGTGCCATACATCACAAAGAATTGAGTGTTTTTTTGCCAAATGATAGAGCAAGGGCTACATGTTTGATTTAATGCAAAAGGTTTTTTTGTGAAAGACTTTAATGATAAGTGTAGGTTGGCCACAAAAGTAGAGTTGGTCACATGTTCACTTTAGATATTGGAACTCTTGCTATGAATGTTGTTATATATGCTAAAGGAAAAGGAGTGGTTGCACATATTGAAATATGGCACAAATGTATTGGACATGAAAATGTGCAAAGGTTGAAATGTAGTCTAAAGGATTAGTTACAGGGTTTCCTGCTTTTAGAGTTGCCAAATTTCATAAAGTGTGTGAAGCATATGTAAGTTTGGTAAGCAAGCAAGATGACCTTTTTCTGCATGATAGAGATGTGAGCAAGAATATACTTGATGTTGTGCATACAAATGTTTGGGGATCTACATAAAACATATCTCTTGGTAGTAGCAAATATTTTGTCACATTTATTGATAATTATTCAAGAAACTGGGTGTATTTCATAAAGGAAAAGAGTGATGTGTTTGAGCACTTCAAACCTTTGAAGGCTGCTATTGAAACAAAAATAGAATTGAAAGTTAAAGTGCTTGAGGTTATATGGAGGGGAAGAGTACCTCTCTAATGATTTTAATGAGTTCTTGAGGTCTCATGGAATAAAGAGACTAATTACTTTGCAAGTATACTCCATAACAAAACGAGGTTGTAAAAATAAAAAATAGGCATATTGCAAAAGTTACACATGCATTGATGGTTGAAAAGAATTTTTTTTAATATTTTTTGTTTGAAGTTGTGCATACTATCCTCTATAATATGAACAGAACACCCACAACTATAAATCATGCAATGATCCACAAAGTATACTTTATCGCTAAGAAGCCAAATGTGTCCACTTGAACGTGTTTGGTTGTATTGTATATCTTCATTTTCTAGATAGGCTGTGTGAAAAAAGCTTGATCTAAAGGCTGAAACATATATTTTCATTGGATACTCTTTAGAGTAGAAAGGGTATCACTATTATAACCCTATCACAAGTGAGTTCAGAGTGAGCAAAGATATTATTATTTATAAGACAAGCTTAGTGGTATGCATCTAGTGATGGTGATGCATTGGATGATGATAATCTGATGATGATCGTAATAGTTATGTACAAATAGAAAAGTAAGAATCATGGAGACTTAGTGGACCAAAAACATCATTTGGTACTACATCTACAATTAGCCCTTGATTTGGGAGACTAAAAAGTAACCCCACATCTTCATGTGTATCTACAAGTATTGAGGTAAAGGCAAAGGAAAGAAGAAAGTATCAGATGGTAATGATGCATCTAATAGTCATTTGTGGTTTGATGGAGATTCGAGTGGTTCATAGGGTTTGGATGATGAGCTTGGTATTCCTTCAGTCATCAAGACACTATGTCTACAAAGAGCACATAATAATGTAAAGGCTTCACTAAGTGATCCAGTGGTACACATGTCTAGGAGGGTCAAATACCCTATTAAAAGATTTGGTTTTCAAGGTTATGGATCTCACCATTATGCTTATATGGTAAAGGTGGTTAAGGATGTTGACCCCACTTTTTTTGAGGATATTGTTGTTCATGCTCATTGGGATCCAGCAATGGATGAGGAGATGGCTACATTAGAGACCAACAAGACTTAGGATCTAGTACCATTACCTAAGGGTAAGAAAGTAATATGACTGTAAGTGGGTCTATAGATTTAAGCGTAAATCACATGGATCTATCAACAAGTATAAGGCTATGCTCAAACATATGGCATAGATTATGAAGAGACACTCAGTTCAGTTGCTAGGATAGCAACTATTAAATATATGGTTGCTTTAGCAGCAACCAAAGGTTGAAATTTGTATCAGCAAATGGATGTGAAGTATGCCTTCTTACATGATGAATTACAAGAAGAGGTTTATATGGAGCATCTAGCAAGTTATGAGGATATAGAGCATCCCACATATGTGTGCAGGTTAAAGAAGACACTCTATGGATTAAAGCAAGCACCTAGAGAATGGTCTGACAAGATTAGAGAGTATCTTCTCAACTTTGACTTTTATGTTTCTAATGTTGATTACTCACTTTATGAAAGAAAGGGAGATGTAAGTTTAGTTATCATTGTTATCTATGTGTATGACTTGATTATTACAAGTGATAGCGATAGTGGGATCACTCAAGTCAAGGACCATTTTAAAAAGAAGTTTGAGATGAAGGATTTGGGTGAGCTAGGTACTTTCTTGATATTGAGGTGATTAGATGTGATGATGGTATTGAGCTCATTAGCATTAGCAACATAAAAGCCAATGTTGATAAGATCAAAGAGTGATCTTATCAACATTGGCTTTTATGTTTCTAGTGTTGGTCGCTCACTTTATGTAAGAAAGAAGGATGCAAGTTTAGTTATCATAGTCATCTATGTAGATGACTTGATTATTACAAGTGACAATGACAGTGGGATCGCTAAAGTTAAGGACCATTTGAAGAAGAAGTTTGAGATAAAGGATTTGGGTGAGTTAAGTGCTTTCTTGGTATTAAGGTGATCAGATGTGATGATGGTATATGGCTATCCCAAAGGTAATATGGCTTGGATATGTTATCCAAGTATGGTATGATAGCATATAAGTCTCTTATAGTGCCATTGGAGCAAAATGTGAAGTTAAATGGTGATAGTGGGGATGAGATAGAAGACCCTATTATGACGATAGTAGGAAGTTTGATTTACATTACTATCACAAGGCCAGACTTGAGTTATTTTGTTGACCTTATCAATCAATTTATACAAATGCCTAGAAAGTCTCATTTAGATGCAGTTAGATGTATATTGAGGTATGTGAATTTCACTTTGCATTATGAAATTTTTTATGAAGAAGATAAGGATATACAGGTGTTTGGATACACAAATCCAGATTAGACTAGTAGCATGTATGATAGATCTACCAGTGGATTTATGTTTTCCCTTGATAATGCAACAATTACATGGAGTAGCAAAAAGTAACCTACAATTTTTTCAATCGAGTATACAGAGGATGAGTACATGGGTGCTACTATGATAGTATGTGAGGTTTTATGGCTACAAAATTTATCCGGTGATTTGGATGTGTAGGGAGATGGTCCAGTTGTCATTCATTGTGACAAAATGAGCAACATATAGTTAGCTAGGAACCCAATGTTCCATGCTAGGGCAAAACAAATTGAGATGCATTACCTTTTTGTGAGAGAGAAGGTTGTTGTAGGAGAGATTAACTTGGTATATGTCAACACATAAGATCAAATAGATGGCATTTCCACAAAGGCATTGGGTGTAGAGAAGCTTACTTGGAGTTGCAAAGATACAGCTTAAGGGGGAGTATTGAGATGGCAATCTCAACACATGCGAACATTGATGATGGACCGCCTAGTTAAATGGATCCATAGGTCTACACTTAGCACATCGGTTGTCATTATGATCCTCACATGGCCACTAACTTATCACTTATTATATTTGATTTGTTGCACCTACCTACAACTAACATAGTTATAGTGCCAGTCAATTAGTATAGTTAGTTATGCATTGTTTGACTTAGTAGGCCACTTTCCTTTAAGTTGGATCTTATCTATACTTTTTATTGTGTGTAAAAGAAGAAGAAGAAACCACTAAGAAAACTTTTTAGCCTCCATATTGTGTTCTTGAGTGAGCTTCCTCTTGTGTGTATGGTGTGTGTTTGGCGATGCAACAACTCAAAAAAGTCCCCCCACCACACGTGATTTGTGACAGGTGATACAATTGCCTATATTAAGAGGGCTATGAATGAATTCATAGAGTACAAGGACCAAAGATATCTAGGGTTATTCTTGCTTGAGCTCAAACTACATAGAGAGACCCTCCTAAGGGAGATGAGAGTAGCACTTGGAAACCTACCAGAACAAAGGGTGCTCATAAATTTCCTCACCACAATGAACACTAAAGTATCACCCTCTCTCTCAATGATGAACTCTCCACATCCAAGTAGGTTGCAGAATAAACCTTCCACATCCAAGTGTGAGTCACCTTTTTTACAGTCACCTTGGAGCAAGCTAGAGCCCTACATTAAGCAAGGCATCCTCAATCCCCAAGATGATGACCCCACTAGCACCGCTACTAAGAAGTTCAACCCATTGTCACCTATCACAAAGATGCACATTGAGATACTTCATTCTCCCTATATTGGAGCATATGTCGCAACACCCTATGAAATTGTGAGATGAATTTTTAGGATTTCTTTTTTTTTTCTTTCATCTTTTCTTCATTATAGGTTTCTACAATTTATTTCGCTTCTAGCCATACTCTGATTGTACTTTATTACAAGACACCACTTCAAGCGTTTTTTGTGATTAGGTTTGGGCCTTATGTAAACGTGTGTGTGTGTGTGCGTGCGTGCGTGCGTGCGTGTGCGCGTGCGCATGCACAATTGCAATAAGTTTATAGCAATGCCTTTTTTGTTTAAACATATGTATACAACAAGAACTTTTTGCCCAAAATTATGTAGATTATGACTTCTTTTTCTCGTGCAAATAATGAATTCTAGTAACAAATCATGGAATTTGGGGTGGGCAGTAGTAGATTGCATAAAATAATATTGACATGATAGCAAGATGATTGAAGTAAATGAATTTGTCAATCCTAGGTTCTCCAATTGTGGAAAGCACCTTGAAAATGAAAAATTGGAGATCAATAATATGGCTCTTACATATAAGGATGATAAATCCAACCTTAGTGTAAATAATTTCCCATACAAAGAGAATTTTTTCATTACAAATAGCATGAATGGTATTTCAATTGATTCTATGACAATATGTCAACCTACATTATGTAGTACAACCTCATAATAAGATGTGATATCATGAGTACGAATCATTAGGGCCAAAAATGCTTCAAAAAATGTACTTTTGTTAATCATGGGATTGAAAAAAGGGCCAAAGAGAGTTTGCCATGTGTGCAAGAATATGGTATTCTTGCCTCCTCTTTTTTGGAGATAGTAGAGTCCACTTTATGTCTCTCCTCCTTTTTAGCCAAAATCTCCAAAGTCTAACATGTTTTGATTGTCGTAAAGTCCTTATTTACTTATAAAATCTGACAAAGGACATGATAAAGATTCTATAAAGTTAATAATGGCTTTTTTGAAATTTGAGAGCTTTTTGGCACCCAATATATTTTCATTAGTCTTCTTAATATTCATTTTTAGCTCATTCACCTTTCTCGATGAGCTTCTTTCCCTAGTATTCAATCTACATATATGGCATCTAGAAGGTGCGCTTCTCGTTTAATAATCTCTTATATTGTCTATAGCCAGGGAGCTAATGAAAATTAGGAGCCAAAAACCTTTAGCATAAACAATTGGGTTACCATGCTGTCCTCTTGCAAGGGCTCTCATAAGGCAAAAAGAAGAAAACAAGAGGATATAAAACATCACTAGAAGGAATGTATCATTGCTTTCAATATTATGCTTAAAGGGTGGTTTGTTAAAGTGCAACATGTTTACATAGCCAACGATATGCACTTGCCTCCAAACAAATGTGTTTTCCAAGAAACACATTGTAAGTCTTGATTTGATAATATATGTAATATTTTTTTCATTTAAGCAAGCACTAATAACAATTTATTGGTTGTCGACATATTTCCATCAACAAGTACTGAATGGCAACCTGTGGAAAGCTTAAGTGGAACCTTCCATGTGATTCATAAGGTGTTCATAGACATTATTTATGTTGATCAGACTATGGGTTCTTTTAGTGAGAGAAGGGTTTTAATAAATTATGCGTATTATGTGGTTCCCTCTAGAGCAGGTACATATGGACATATCAAGGATTTGCCATTGCCAAGTTTTTCATCTCTAAATTGGGAGATCCCTAATAAGGAAATAATGCACAATTTTAAATTCAAAATATGTCATGATATTCAAAAGTCCATGACAGCTGAAAGGATCTCAAGAAGAATACGCCTATCATGGTTTATACACTTGCATATCTTTGTGGCATGCTTCAAAATAGCACATTTACAAAGGACAAAGGTATCTTGCCTAAGTAGAAATTTTGCAAAAGAGGAACTAGACAACATTATAGGAACTTTGAAATTCTAAAGAGTATGACCATAAGGGCAATACCATGAGATGTATTGTGTGTCCCCAATCCTTATCTTTGTCTTACAACATCACACGTCAAACTCTTGCTTTGGGATTCGTTTATAAGAGATACAAACTTAAACTAGGCATTTGGATTCTGATACAAATTGCATGCATTTTAAACTTAAGGTGCAAGTTATAACACATGAAGAAGAAAATGAGATAAATATCACTTCCAATTGGAGTCTAAAGGATGTAAGGGACACCTTAGAGTTAAACAATACATCCCCTGGATATAAGTTTAAAGTGAATTGTAAAACAATTGGAAAAAGAGCTAAATGCTCTTTCTCTTATAAGAGTTGTTTGCCTTCCACAATTTTTTGTTTTAAGACATAAATATAAAAATATTTATTACATTTACACATGATAAAAATATTTTTATTAAATGAAGAGTTACAAAATTGAAGTGAAGATGTACGAGGATGCAAAATAACAAAGGAGATTCCTTCAAGTTTTTGTTTGCATCTATTTATCTTCTTCTATCTCTGACACCTTCTCATTCTTTGGCATTATAACTTCTTCATTGCTTTCTACAAAGATCTCTAGTCTCCTCATGATGGCTTTTTTCTTTGGTTGCTCAACAAATTTGGCTTTAACAAGTACTCTCTTCTCTTTAGGGGTTAAAGAGGAGACGGATGAAACTTCATGGGAGAAAGTATTGGCATTCCTTGCAACAAGTTGGTAAACTGAAAAAGGGTCCCTCAAAAAACAAACAATATGAAAAAGAGTTACATTCACCCCATGTGTATCGAGTATCTTTGAATCTATTGTCTTATACAGACATTTGAAATCGCTCTCCATCCATAAGTATGTGTATCACTTTGCCATGGTACTTTTTGCTAGAGAAAGTTATACGATTTTCAGAATCAGCAAATATTCTTATATGTGGTATCCAAGAAGGTAGTCATCACAAGCCTGCTAGCACTACAAATGGAAATATGTAACTAAAATAGACAAATAAATAAAATAAAAATTAATTAAAAATCAAGAAGTATTCCATTCAACGCACATTTTTTCTTTGCCATGTATACCACTTAGAGAGTTCATGAGGATAATTTCTCTAGTGAGTATATCCGATGTAAGGAAAAAAATATGGCAGTTTGTGATGGAATCAAAAGCTTTGAAAAACATTGCTATGTTTGAGCCAGATCTTGAAAATAATTCCATTGATAATAGTGGATCAACAATAAATATACTTTTAGAGATTTCATGGCTAAGAGAAGTAATCAATGCCCTAAAGCCAATAGCAAAAATAAAGGTGTTATTTACACAATCAACGGCACAATCATTCTATATACTAATAATTTTGAGAGTCAATATATCTTACCTTATGCAACAATAAACTACAGAATTTGACAGTTGAATATCCTTTTTAACTAGCATGGACTTATCATCAAGGGATATGCTAAGATAGTTCTCTTCCTCAAAAGTGCAAGAAATATTGGCAACCATTTATCCATCCACCTCACCTATCCTCTTATAATTAACACGGCCAAGCACAATGAGTTTTCTCTTGTGAACATCATCCTTGATTTCTATGACCTCTTGCGTTTTTTCTTCTTGCAAAAACTCTTATTGGGATGCAGTCCCCGTTGGGTATAGATGTGTCACATCCTCAATCTTTGGCCCCTTTCACTTTCTTAGACAATTTTGAAGGAATGTTAAGGATCTGAAAGGATTTTTTATCAATAGTAGCCAAGGGCCTCAATACATTGGCAGACCTGTACCTAATTCTACTAACCATACTAAAATATTTGTTCATCAAGATGATCCTATGAGCATGAGTAGCAACAATGTAAGCATCATTCATAAAGTCAATAACAAAGTCTTCAACTACCTCCTGAAGACAAAGAATTGCTACAAGTTGCCACTTCTTTTAGTTGCAAGTCAATTTAAGTTGGCACTCTTGATAATCTATCTCAGAAATATCCTTGACAACTTTAATAAAAGTTGTCTTTGGAATGACATGCTGTGTAGCTCTTTGGGGTAGCTCTTTGGGCCGTCCTTATCTCACTAAAATACTTCTGCATATAGTAAAACCTAGATCTTCTCTTTCTCCTTGGCATGGAGGAAGGCTCACTTCCTTGAGCAAAAGAGGATCTAGGTTGACATGTTGGCTGATCATGTGCTCTAGGGGAAATTGGAACCTTAGCAAGTGTAGGAGAGGACTGTCCAGCAAGATCATAGGGTTTGTCATTAACCGCATGGACCTTGCCTTAGGTAGGAGGAGAAGACATAGTCTCTGCACTTGATTGCTTTGATTGCAAGGTAGGAGAGACTGGGGAAAACTAGGTGTAGGAGGGATCCCAGGAGGGACAGCAACTTGTGGAACCTCTGATGGCCTTGCCTCTTGTTCATTATCCTTGCTCTCTATGTAAACTTTCCTTGTTGTCTGCTTTGTCCTTGCCCATCACTGCCTAATAGAAAATGACAAGAATAGCAATCCAAAAAATTTTGTTGGAGGTATCTTCGATATGACACACAGAGGATAAGTTGATATGATGCGAGAGCAGCAAAGCCAAATCTACGTAGGGTCCTATTTACGTCGTATCGTGGAGCAGCTAATACAATGCAAGCGCGACAAAGCGTAATCTCGGCACGATCCTTTTCACTTAGTATCATGGAGGAGTTGATATGGCATGAGAGTAGCAAAGTGAAATCTCCACAAGGGTCCTCACTCCGTTTCATGGAGGAGCCAATAGGCATGCACAAAGGACAACCCCCCCTATTCGAGTCATTTTGTGATTTTCTATTTTTTGTGAGACCTTACATCTATCCAAAAAAAATTAAAAATTCATAAATATATTAGACTTTGAAAAAAAATAAGAAATTTTTAAAGAAAATTTTCGCTTATTTTCTATTTTAAAATAATTTTTAATCCAAAAAAATACCTAAATGATCAAAAAATCACAAATAAATCACAAAAAATAGTCCATCACACAATGGTGCAAATAGGAGGGTTGGGAATCACCCAACCCCTATTCATGTCGTTGTGTGATGGCCTTATTTTTTTTGCTTTTTTTATCATTTGTAGTTCTTTTTGGCTTAAAAGTAATTTTAAAATAGCAAATGAGCTCAAAAAAGTCTCAATTTTCTTTTACCTTTTTTTCAAAGCCTAAGAAATTTATGATAATTTTTTTAAAAAATTTGGATAGCTATAAGGTCTTACTAAAAATAAAGTTCATAACATTATCATAGAGTTACATGTGACCATTACTCTAAAGCTTTAAATTTTTTGGACTATTCCTTTGCTATTTTTTCTACCTATCATTACATAATTTGGATTCAAAAGAGACTATCTTTTTTAATAGATATTGCTTTAGTATACATTTACTATATAAATTTTATCTTCTTTAGGAGCTTTAAGAATATATAAAATATTTTGAATATGTATATATTTTTTAAATAATTTCTTTATTAATCATTATGTCAACTTGCTTTTTTTTTTAGAGAGTATCTTTTTGAAGAGTTACGGAATATATTTTATCTTTGCTAAATAATATATTATCCTTTTGAGCTATAAAAATATATTGAATAATTATATCTATTATCATATGTTTCAGTATTTATTATATAAAAGACTCTACTAATAATTTATTTATCTAACTCCGTTAACTTATTAAAAGTTGATGTTATTTCATATAGAGGACTTTGTATAACATCATATAATACTCTTTAAATCATTTTTTAAAAATAAATAAGATTGTGAATGCTATAGAGTAAAGGAGATCTATAATAACAATGATTATTTTGATGGACATTTTTTGTAAAATGTGAGATATATTACATTTAAAGAAAGATATACAAGGATAAGGTATCAATAATGTAGTAATGCTTTCAATCATAAAATCAATCTGCATTAGAATTAGAGTTCCAAGAGGAAGAAATAGAGTCAAATCCTTTCTATTTCTTCCTACAAATCAAGCGAATAGATCTTAAGTTATTACTAATATGATAACGTGAGTAGTATCATCCCATGACATCAAGCTACCATTTAGGTATTAAAATCTTATAGTACCATTAAGAATTGTAATCGAGGATATTGAAAATCGATAGTGCTCTTAAGAATCACAGTTGAGGGCATGATAAGAAAAAGACTCCTATGAGTTAATATCAAGTAAAAAGTTGTATCATTCATATTCTCTGAAGCATTCTACACACATGAAATCTTCTTAGTCCTAAAGTTGATATGATACACAATATCACTAATACTTTTATCTATTACTAGGTTAATGTTTTTTATATTTTAATAAACTAAAAATTGAATAATAAACATTTAAAAAAATAGAAGATTTACCAATAGTAGAAAGATTAATTGAATTAATGTTTCTATCTCTTAGAAATCAAAGTACTTCTTTTCTTTTAATTATAATATATTACCCTTGTCTTATCCATTAGTGATTGCTAAAAAGTTGATATTACAACATTGTATAATGAAGATATTCTATTTTCAAGTGCCAAGATCAGGGTGAAATTTTTCACTTTCTATTCTATTAGCTTGAGGTTCATCCTCTGTATGTCTATCCCTACCAATTTGTATCAACACCATGAGTTTGTTTTAACCATTTTCTTATTAATCAAATTGAAGAGATGTAAGAAAAAGCTTGGATTTGGTTGAAACAAAATCTTATAGAGCAGATGACTTAGGGAACAACATAAAGATGCGGCTTGGATGTCCCAACCTAGTTGGGTCTACTGAAAACTGATGAGCTAATCTCATTCATGGAGGACCTTATCTCTATAGCTCAATTAGCAAGCAAGTGGCGTTGGTCCTATGTGCAAAGACTTTTGATTGTTGATCACCTTCTCAAGATTTTGTGAAAGGAGATGAAGAGAGACCAATGTAGACTGCTAGTAAGAACTAGATGTAATTTTGGTGAGAAAATTTACGACAGAGTATAATCTGCTTTAAGAACTAATAAACAAAGAGAAGAGGAGAGAACAATAGTTTGAATGAACATAGACGAAAAACAAGTGTAATTTTGGTGGGAAATGTGATAGTAAAATATTTAACCATTCAAAAAGAAAGAATAATAACTAAAAAGTGACCCTTGATATGAGTTAATGTCCTTAGGTATTTAATGACTGACCTCTTAAATAAATAATATATTCTCTAATTAAATATGTCTAAATGGCCAAATTTGGAGGGCTCATACTTTTAAAACCTCAACTAATTAGTAACTTAATCATTTTCTTACAAGTGTCGTTTTTCAAACATTTTTGGTCCTAATGGATCTAATGTTATAAATATGCACAAACCAAATCTTGGAAGATAGGTTATTTGAAAGCCTATGGATTTGTCAATTGCAAAACAAGATTTGGCTTTCTTTCTACCTACTTAAAGAATAGAAGTAATAGGTGGAAAAAGAAAAGTCATTGAGTATTAATTGAGTTTTCTTTTTCCTTTTAATGCCTTGACAAACTCCCAAACATTAAGTACATGGTAGGAGTGCATTGCTAAAGCACTTTGTGCATGAGCTTAGTGCTTCAAGTTCGTAAAAGCTTATTGCTATCATACTACATTTTGCTACCTACTACATTGTGTTAATGCGATCAAACCAACCCGTGTTTTGTGCTAACATCAATATATTGCATTGCTTGTCTATGTTTTGCAGAATATGGCATTCACAGTGAATCTAATTTAAGCAATGATATTCAATGGTTCGCATTGTATGGAATGACCAACTTAGAAGTGATCCATATTTCATACCCTAACTTAGAAGTGGTTTTGTATTTCATACCCTATAGCCAATGATCGACTAGACATCGAACATTGTACAAAGCTCAAGTGCAAAATTTTCAATGGATATGCTCTTGAAGAAGCCTGTGAATAAAGGGGAGAGAGCATTAGCAACAAGTATCACTTTTAAGGCACTTTCTATGGTGCACACATCTCATCCATCAATCATCTTTGGTGAGTTTGAAGAAATTGAAATGGCACACATTTTTATATTGTATACTTGATATGCTTGCCTTGGTTGAATTGTCCATGCAATTAGAGTGGGCAAGGGTGGTACATTCCCAAATGCTTCAACCTATCAAGAAGTAAAAAAACCCTTGAAGGGTGTTGCATTTTTCTATGCTTCAACTCATCAAGCAAAGAATCAATTAAGGGTGTGTTTACAAGGGCTCACTCAAGAGTACCCTCAAGACATCAAGACTCATTTGAGGATATATTTATTTAAATAATTCATGGAGTCTCTTCCACCAAGTGGGACTTTTACCTGCATGAAACCACTTCACATTTTTCTTCATCAAAGGGAGAGACCACAAGAAGTGGTGCTTAAGAGGGAGCAACTAGTTCTCCCACCAGAAATATAACATACAGATCCAGGGGAGCACTTTGCGACCATTAATCTACTCCAAAGGTGTTTCTAGTGAACATATTTCAAATTTAACCAAAAAACGAAAAAAACTAGAACATTGCTTATACCCTATATTCGTAGGGTTGTTACAGGCAGGAGGCATAGAGAAAACAGGGATTCCATATTCACAATGATTCAAAAAAGAACAGGGTTATAGATGGGAATTCACCTTACAAAGATATGCTTGCATGCCAAAGAAAAGCAAACCAATGACCCTCAATGCTTGCATGAATTTCAAAGTTACTGAATATGTAAATACCAGGTACTGAAGCCAAAATACGAGTACTGAAGCCAAAATAAGAGTAACCAATCATAATTAGAGTAGATTAAAGCCAAACAGCTTCTTTAGTTCTACACATTGTGAATATTCACGTAATCTCAAGCTTGAACCAAACCAACAACCAAAATATCTAGTTTGAACTGAAATTTATTCACTCTCAGATGAATCCCCTTCAGTGCTCCTCCATTTAAGGTCTATTCAGAACATACATACAAGACACTGCATTTAAACGCCACAACGACATGCTAAGATCATCCAGGTTTTAAAAAGGTCAAACTTTCCATCTTAATCCACCTCCACAATCAAAAAGCACCCAAGAAAAAAGACTTAATCCTCAAGTAACAGCAATGCAGTTTTATGGTTGATAGCTTCTCATTTCCAAGTAGCATTAAAAGCTTTTATAATCCAAGAAGTTTGATACAGTATTCAGCCATGTCTTCGTTTTTTTGATGGCAAGGAAATCTTTCCGTAAGCTATCAGCCGGGACTCGGACAGTGATAAACCTTTCTTTCTTCTCTTCCTCTTCTTCTTAGAATAACCTTCAGCACCTTCTGCATTATCAACATTCAAATTTTTGACACTGGAAATGGATTGAGACATCTTCACACTGATATCCTTATTGGACTCTGTGTGATTGGCACCCTGTGAAGAAACATGCTGCCGCAGAGCTCTCTTTTTCCTAGCCTTTTGACTGCCTTGAAACCGCCACTTTGGTTTGAACTCTTCCGTGACATATGGAGCCAACTTCTTCAAGGAAACATACTGGTTCAATTCTTTGTCATCCGCTGATAATATCTCAGATGTAGTCAAGCCAAATGTATTGGGCTTTACTTGGCGATATTTGAATCGTGTAGGCAGGTCACCAATCACATCCTCATAGTCTAACTTATAATACTCTTCTAATTGTTTATCAAAAGCCAACTTCTCCCGTAAAGAAATCCTCGCTTTCCTTTTTCTCTTAGACAAACGTTCAGATGACTTGTTTTCTTCAGTGTTTCCTGCAGTTCCCTCAGAATCTTCATCTTCTTCAATTTCTGTGCTTCCCTCCAAATCCTCCTTTTCTTCATTTTGCTCGGAACCTCCTGTTTGTATCTCCTTTACTTTTGCATGGACAGAGACAAACCCAGACTTTCCTGTCTGCTCATCTTCATCCTCAACCCACCCTTTAGGCAAGCCAAGAAGTTCATCCTCTGCTTCAAAGTCTGGTTTTTCCATGTCTTCATAACCCTGAAAATTCTCGTCCACATCATCTGCTCCATAATATTCCTCTCCAAATGCTTCCCTCATTTTCCTATCATACTCTTCAGGATTGAAGTCCTCTTCAAGGTCCTCACTTTCAAATGACTGTAATAAAGTTGTATCAGATTCGTTTGCACCTGCCACAATCCTGATTTTTTCCAGCTTTTGCAGGATCTCTTTCTTCTTGATATTCTTGAGACGTTTAAGTTCTTGTTGCCTCTCAAAGGCAGCTTCAAACAACCTCTCCTTTTTCTTCATTCTCTTCAGCCTCCTTGAATCATCTTTCCTCCTCACAGAATCCTCAACAACTCTAGAATGACCCATCACCTGCCATCCATGATCTCCTTCATGCCGAAAATTGTACTCGGCCTCAAATCTGTCCTGCTTCTCAAGCTCCTCCTCATCCTCCCTTATATCACCCACAATCTCATCATATGACGGGATCCGATCATCATCAGGGACAATCCAGCTCTTCTTCCGCAAATATTCCTTCAAAAACTTTTCATTATCATCCAGCTTGTCATCCGCCCCAAAGTATTCTTCCAATCTCCGAGCAATGGCAGCATCTTCAGTCTGCTTCTCTTCTTCCCCCTCTTCTTCCAGCCCATTACCTATGTCAGATGATTTTTTCCTGAGCTTGAGAAACCCTGCGTCTTCCTCGTCATCTTCGGCCCCAGCTGCGCTTTGCAAAAACTCATCCTTCAAAGCCTGCTGCTCTTCAGCATAAGTGATAATCCCCTTCTTAATCTTACCGTCGATGAAATCAGGGCCGTTTTCAATAAGCTGATGTGCAAGGGCATCCTTGAGATAAACAGGCTTGGGCTTCTTCTTATGCTGCTTGTTTTCCTGTGATCGTCCCTCATTGGCATCATCTCCATCCTCTTCTTCCATGTCATCGAAGAACTTGGTCTCCTGCGAGTAGATGGAAGGGTCCCTGTTCTTGATTTTCGCCAGTGCTTCGAAGAACCGAGCCTCGGTCTGTGCGGGGAGGAGGCCGTTGTCATCATCGTCATCAGAGGATTCGTCTGAGGAGGCCACAAGCCCTTGCTTTTGAAGCTCTTGCAGCCTGTGCAGGGCCTCTCGCTTCTTGTTATGCTCGAGTCTGGCTGCATAAGCCTTGTTAACCTTCAATACTTCGCCTGCTCCTTCCTGTGCTTCCTCGTCATCCTCGTCGAGCGGGAGCTTATGCTGAGGCTGCCTGTTGCTTCTGGCGTTCATGCTCTCAGGTTCTAGTTAGGAAAGCACTCATCGGGAGAAGTTAACTGAAGGCTTATGACCTAATGCTAAGAAAAGCAAACAAAGAGGACCTAACACTCATTCATATGGTCGTGGACGATAGAAATCTGTATGTTACATATAGGATGAAAGGTTTTGGTAACTTTTCCATGTGACCAACAGGAGAAGCTTTTCCCCCCATAAGAGAGATGGTGCAAAGCGAGAGAGAGGAGGTGTTGTAGATTCAAACTCCATTTTTCCAAGAGAAAGAGGAGTAGAAGGAGGAGCAGGACTAGGAGGAAGAAGAGAAGAGTTTTGGTGTCATTACAGAGAAAGTGGCCAACCCTTGGCACATACCCCTGAAGCAACAACCCAATTGGTTTGGTATGTTGGTGCATGCGTGCAGGTTGACTATTCAAAATCCAAGCTAGGCGACTCAAGGGGTTACCATTTGCCTACATGCGAAGCTCATACCCTTAATGAGTGAAAGATGGGTTAAGTCATAAATTAAACTTTACCATATGGCAGCAATAAAAATGCATTACCAAAAACCCTTAGCACAAGAAGGTTGAGAACAATGAGAGAGAGAGAGAGAGAGAGATTGTGTGTGTGTGGTTGTTATTTACTAACATTTGCAAAAAGCCCAATATGGCATATGAAGCCAAGCATGTAATACAAGTTTAATGAAATCTCATCATACAATATACACAAACTTACAAAAGTGCATTTCTAAAGGGTAGTATGAAACTATGTAAATTATGATCAGAAAATGAAATGAAAATCAAAACTCAAGTTATGAAGCAAAGTAACCAATGATGATGGAAGGATCCAATATAATTCTCCCTCAATGAATATGGAATCACAAGACCTACCTAGCCTCTATTATCCATTTCATGGGCTATTGCAGTATTTGCTCCACTAGGTGAAAGGATAAGGTGTCTCATTGGACACCTTCTCTGGCAGGCAATGATGGTTTGGACCAATACATTGGTGGTAAGGGACCCAAGGGTTCTAGAGCTTTTTGTACCCTATGAAGAGACATGAGCACTCCAAGGTGGTACCTTGTGGTGATGAAGATCTCATCCAACCTAGGGATATTGTCACTTTGTTGAGGGATGGTAGCCATGCCACTTATCCCAATAAAGAATCTATTAGTGCTCTCTATCTAGGTGGATCCAAGAAGGATCCTCCTTTGCATCTCTAAAGCATCTCCTTATGTTAAGAGAAGAGCTTCTCAATCCTCCTTTACATCTCTAAAGCATCTCCTTATGTCAAGAGAAGAGCTTCTCAAGCATGGTAAGAACAATCCCAAGATACCTTAAGGTATATTCCATTGTTTAAGGTTTTGAACCCTTGATTAGAAACACTTGCACTAACCATTTAGCACTATAAAGGCAAGAAAAATTGTAATGCAAGGTTTTCGTCTTATTTAGACCACCTCATATATTTTCTTTTATTAGTGAGAGAGAAAGGAGGGACATTAATAAATAATAAATAATATGATCCATGAAATATTAAGTAGATAACATGCATTTGTTGATGAATATTGAATAGATATAATATTGGACACTTGATTTTACATATGGTGAGATATAAGTGTTTATGTATGTTGTTATTCTTGAATGATTTCATAATTTGCCTTTGAAATTTTTAATTTTTAATTGTTTAGTGTAAACATATACAAAGATTATGGCTGTAAAAAACATTTATGTAAACTATATACTAAAGAAATTTTTGGAGGCATAACACACACTATAATCTTTAGATAGAGTATTCCTAAGTAGACACAAAATTGATCTAAAAAACTACGAGTGCCAAGCTCTTGTTTGTGTGTGTGTGCATGTGTGCGTGTGCACATGCGTGCGGGCGGACGGGAGGGCGGGCGGGCATGCGTGCGCATGTGTGTGTGTGTGTGTGTGTGTGTTTGCATGTGTGCGTGCAGGCATGCATGTGTGTGTGTGTGTGCGCGTGCGTGCGTGTGCGTGCGAGCATACATGCATGCGTTCATGCGCATGTGTGTGTGTGTGCATGCATGCACACACGCACACACACACAGAACAATACAAGGGCCCTCTCTCTCTAACAATGTTGCTAGGACTTGTCGTGATAGCAATCAAAGATGGAGTGCATGATCTTGAGGGAGGCATGCTATAGGAAGGGATAGAGATACACATGACTGGGGATGACTACTTGAGCATGTATGGAATGGAGCATGAGGGAGGTCTTGAGCTAGTTTGTATTAAAGGATAGTCACATTCCAAATAACTAATGAGATATACAAGGATCCTTTTTCCTAAGATATTTTGTTTTGGAAGCCTTGTAAGCAATATTTTACTTTCTTATCAAACTAGTTTCACCAACTCAAATCGTTATATAAAAACTTCTTATGTGTAGTAATTCTCATAACTTTAAGATCCCCAAGGTAACCTAGAACACTTGCTGGTGCACAGATCGGATGCCTAAGCGCGTGTAGTGAGCGTCCGAAGGTCCCCAAGAACAAAAGAACTCTACTTTTTGCACAAAACTCAAGGTAGAAAGCATGCACGACATGAACAAGAGACCAATTGGGTACAATCTCTCCCCATGCCTTGTGTGAGCGCTCCACAAAGCATGTATTTTATGTATTAACCATCTTCAAGTTCAAATAATAGCCCAAATTACAAAATAGCACGCTTTTGGCTTTTGAGTTTGCTTTAGTGCTAAATAGAAATAAAGCTAATGGACGGGTGCCCAAGAAGTCAGGCATACCCAATACAATGTCCAAATACAAATATCATAATCGTGCGCCCATGCGCATACAAAAATAATAAATAAATATCCAACGCCTTAATAAATAGGTGCGGCAAAATATAGGCGCCATGCCTAAGGTATGTGCCCATCAAAATATAAGTGATAACTCGAATACACGCTATCCTCCAATGCTTTCCTCCGCCACTGCTACTATCTCTACACATCAACTGAAGCATTCACAATCATTAGTAAAATAATGCAATTAAACCGACAAAAGTGAATACCTAGCAGTCTTCAGCTATATAAATAAATCAATTAGTTAGAAATCAATCCTAACCTTAATTTATCACGAGTGCGCACTCTAAACTCATAAACGTTTATTAATTTAATATGTATTTTGCGGAATCGCCTGCTATGGAATCACCCATGTACACACTAAATTAACGAAACTCTCGAAAAGGATAGGCGTCCCCATCGACTTCTCGCACAAAGAATCCACTTTGTGTATGAACCCCGGTAAACAAAGTTTATGGAATCCACCATAAAACCTCACGGAATCCATCGTGGCATGGAATCTACCGTGAAATATGCCTCCTGGCATCATACCCCCGGGGTGGGATAGCAATTGTCCTCAATTGCTATTAGCTCAATGCGGAGCTAACAGAGTGGGGAAAGCATTTAGGTCTCTAGCGTGCATCCATTGGGCCTCTTCAACAGGATGGTTTTTAAACTTGACCAAATATCTAGAATATCTATGACTAGTTCTAGTGGTCATAAAGTCAGTATCTATGATAGCTTCAGGCTCAAGGATTTCAGTCTCTTCATCTAGCAAAGGTGGGTTTTCATAAACAGGGTGTACAGGTAATTGGCCTCTAAAGGGCCGTAATAAACTAATGTGAAAGGTGTTGTGAATTTTCCAATGTGGTGGTAGTTCTAACTTAAATGCATTGTCATTGATTTTGTGAATGATCTTAAATGGTCCATAGAATATAGGTGCTAATTTCACAACTGGGTGTTTATCTACACTTTGTAATCTACGTTTTTCTATTCTTAACCAAACATAGTCATCAACTTTGAAATTCATGGCCTGTCTTTTCTTATTGGCTTGCTTTGTATATGATTGCTGGGCTTTGGCAATCATATCTTTAACTTCATAAAAAATAGTAGCGTGCATGGTAGCAATATCATCAGCACTCTGAATTATCATATGTAGAATATTTAAGTTCGGATGGTTTCAGTTTACAGCTAGAATAGGCTATGGGATGATTATCTTGCATAAGTACAGCTCCTATTCCAGATCTGCTAACATCAGTAACTACTAAAAAGAATGGTCTATTGAAATCAGGTAGTTGTAATACAGGAGCATGGGTTAATGCATGTTTTAATAAATCAAAAGATTTTTGTTGATTATCAAACCAATGATAAGCAATATCTTTCTTTAAAAGTTTAGTCAAAGGCAAAGCAAGTAATGAAAAATTTCGCACAAACTTCCTATAAAAACTAGCAAGACCTAGAAAAAAACGTAACTCATGCACATTTTTAGGTATGGGCTAGTTTAATATTGTTTCTATCTTCTTAGGGTCAACCTTAATACCTTCTGATAACACAATATGACCTAGATATTCAATTTCTGTTTGAAAGAACTCACTCTTTTCTGGATTAGTATACAATTGATTATCTTTCAACAACTTGAAAACCAAAGAAAGATGTTCATAATGCTCTTTCTCATTTTTATTTAATACCAAGATATCATCAAAGAATACTATAACACAATGCTGATATTTCAAGAATATGCGATTCATCATTCGACTAAATGTAGCATGTGCATTATTCAATCCAAAAGGCATCACTAGAAATTCATAATGTCCAAATTGTGTTCTAAATGTAGTTTTGAATATATCAGATTTATCTAATCTCACTTGATGATAACCAGATTTAAGATCTATTTTATTGAATATGGCAGAACCTTGTAGTTTATCCATAAGATCATCTACCCTAGGAATTGGATATCTATTCTTTACAGTAATTTTATTTAGGGCACGATAATCAATGCACATGCGATAAGTATTATTCTTCTTCTTTACCAATAAAATAGGTGCGCCAAATGGAGAACTACTAGGTCTAATTAATCCGCGATTTAATAATTCCTCTACTTGATTTTGAATTTCTTTCTGTTCAATCTGGTTATGCCTATATAGTGCTTTACATGGTGGCTGTGTACCAGGAATTAAATCTATTTTGTGATCTTCAGGACGTGAAGGAGGTAGTGCAGGTGGTAAATCTTTAGCAAAACAATCTTTAAATTGTGCAAGGAATTCTTTATGCCTAGGGTGCATATGTTTTTCTTTAGCTTGAAGTTCATTGACCCAAATTAGATAAGATTTACTACTTTTACATAATGCACGTTTAGCTTGAGTATGAGTAAGCACTGGAAAATTATTAGATGCGTGCATACCATGCAATGTAATTTATTTTCCTTGAAAATGAATTTTAATTGAATATTTGGAATAATCTATGTCAGAATTATGCTGATGATGCCAAGGCATACCTAGGATAATATCACTGGACTATAAAGGTACAACTAGGAAATTCCTTCGTTCAGTGTATTCACCAATTTGAATTTCTAAATCATGCACCTCTTGTGTTCCATTATATCTTGTGCCTAAGAATGCTGCTTTAATGCGATAATGCGTAGAAACAGTTTTTAATTTCAATTCTTTCACTAACTTTGCAGAAATAAAATCATGTGTACTTCCATCATCATACAAAATAATCTTTTCTTTTCCATGCACTAAACATTTCATTGTCAACAAAGAATGTGGAGTTGGCATACCTAGTAAAATATCTGAAGGAGTAGCAATGTCGTCCTCATCTTCCGTAAAGTCAGGCTGTTCCTCACATTCTTCATCTTCCATTGCTCCAAGATAATTGATATGGACAGGTGGTTTCTTCAATTGGCAATTGGCTGATAGATGTCCAGGTTGATGGCATTTGTAACACACTATAGGTTTGGCTTTAGATACATTGTTGGTAATGGCAGGAAGTCTAGAAATATTAGGATTTGGCTGTGAGGATGGCTTAGGATTTTGATTGGTATTTGATGGCAAAGCAGGTGGTTTTGTCCAAGACTTACGGAAAGATGATGAAGGAAAACGACTTTGATTGAATCTTCTAAAATTTGAATTGAATTGCTTGGAACCATAGTTACCATTTGCTTGAAATTGTTGTGGACACTTGTCTCTTCCTCAAATCTTGTGTTCAATGTCATGAGCCAAAGAAATTGCATCTTCAAGGGTTGTAGGCTTGAACATATTGACTTTAGCATAGTAATGACCAAGTAATCCAGACATAAACTTGCACTTGTGAGTCGCTTCAGGTACGTCTTCAAGCATTCGGAGTTGCAGTAGGGCATTCCAAAAACGTTCGGTGTACTGGGAAATAGGTTCACGATCTCTTTGCTGAAGAAGATCCCATTGCTTTATGGCTTTTTCATGGAATTGAGGAGGAAGGAAATTCTGCATAAACTTCTTTTTGAAACTCTCCCAGGTAGTGGGACAATCTATGCTCTTACGAACCACAGTCCACCAAAGAGATGCTCGATCGACTAAGTGATTAGTGACACATTTAATTTTGTCTTTTTCAGCGTATGTCTCTTCATGAGAGTAATCATCAAATTGACTGATGAATCCAAGGACAGTCTTTCTATCTCGAGTTCCATTGAAAGTACGGAATTTGAAATTTCTTTTACTTATTTTTATTTCTTCGCGGATGGATTGAGCTTCGAGAGTCACATCGATGGTTCGTCAGATAAGATCTTCGGGTTGTGGTCCATCTTTGTCGGTGGTGGTCGATCGTTGTAAATTGGCCAATTAAACTTGCAAAGCTTGTCGGGCTCTTCATTCTTCATCAAGCTGCATCATAATTAAATCCAATTTTTGTTCCATCGTAGGTTCGGGAAGATCGCCTTTAGCCATTAAATCGTCCATGTTTTGTTCCGTCATCCTGTAAAAATCCAAAAGACCTCACACTCTCAAAATCCAATTAGCGGGATGAGCGTAGCTCAAAGTTGGGTATACAAGGCTTATAGATTTTTGTTTGGCTTTCACGGTCTTCATCTTTTGCGGTTGCGGAATTTGTAGTCTTTGTAAAATCTGCGTATGACCTTCTGCCTGTGCTGAAACTGGTTCAGCATATGCGAACAGAGTCTTCCAGGGAACAACCTTGTAGTTCTGTGCTTCTGCGCAGGAACAGTCCTTATGGAAGTAATTGAGGTAAGTCAGTTTTGATATCTGCTGACTTGCAGGACTTTCAGAGTAGGTAAATTTAAACTTGCAGAACTTGCAGACTAGGGAGATTAATGACTTGTGGCTTAGTTGATTAAGCTTAAAACTGATGAGTCGACGATTTTTTTAGGGGGGCGCCGTTTTTCTGCGCCGAAAATCATGCCAGTATGCCGCCCGTTCCGAATTCGTTGATTTTAGGGGTCTTAAGCTTTATAATAAGCTTATCAAACTTTTAAGATAAAGCTTTTAAACTTTAAAGATATGGAACTTATCTGTCTTCTCTGTTCAAAATGACTTGGAGAGAGAGATGTAGGAGTGGTCCTCCGCTTCCTCAGGCCGGTCCTTCGCGATCAGAGGCTGTAGACAGAGGTTCTTGACCGCCAGGAATCCACCTGTATCGACCGTTTGTGATGAAACTGACTGTAGAGCTTGATAGTTCCAGGAGCTCCGCCTTCGCGCAAGATGGGTAGCGATTGGAAGCTCTCGATCTCAGCTTCACTCTGATACCACTGGTGCACAGATCGGATGTCATAAGCGCGCGTAGTGAGTGTCGGAAGGTCCCCAAGAACAAAAAAACTCTACTTTTTGCACAAAACTCAAGGTAGAAAGCATGCACGACATGAACAAGAGACCAATTGGGTGCAATCTCTCCCCATGCCTTGTGTGAGTGCTCCACAAAGCATGTATTTTATGTATTAACCATCTTCAAGTTCAAATAATAGCCTAAATTACAAAATAGTACGCTTTTGGCTTTTGAGTTTGCTTTAGTGCTAAATAGAAATAAAGCTAATGGGCGGGCGCCCAAGAAGTCAGGCATACCCAATACAATGTCCAAATACAAATATCATAATCATGCGTCCATGTGCATAAAAAAATAATAAATAAATATCCAACACCTTAATAAATAGGGGCGACAAAATATAGGCGCCATGCCTAAGGTATGCGCCCATCAAAATATAAGTGATAACTCAAATACATGCTATCCTCCAATGCTTTCCTCCGCCACTGCTACTATCTCTACACATCAACTGAAGCATTCACAATCGTTAGTAAAATAATACAATTAAACCGACAAAAGTGAATACCTAGCAGTCTTCAGCTACATAAATAAATCAATTGGTTAGAAATCAATCCTAACCTTAATTTATCATGAGTGCGCACTCTAAACTCATAAACGTTTATTAATTTAATATGTATTTTGCGGAATCACCTGCTATGGAATCACCCATGTACACACTAAATTAACGAAACACCCGAAAAGGATAGGCGTCCCCATCGACTTCTCGCACAAAGAATCCACTTTGTGTATGAACCCCGGTAAACAAAGTTTACGGAATCCACCGTAAAACCTCACGGAATCCACCGTGGCACGGAATCCATTGTGAAATATGCCTCCTGGCATCACTTGCACCCTTCCCAAGTCTCAAGGCGATTTAGGTCACATCGATCTTAGAAGCCTTGTTGATATGCATGTTGCTAAGTGGTGGTCACAATTGCATATGAGATCCAAGCATGCTCGATGAGATCTTGTCATAAGGTAACAAAATCTAAAACAATTCATATCCACAAGGTAGTATGGAATTGTGTAAACTTTGATAAGAACATGAAAGGAAAGTGGTACATGTAGCATCCTTGTCTTTGAGGGGTCTGGGGCATCTTAACCTATGGAGACCCCTGGCTTGCTTCAAGGTACCACCTCTTGATGAAGATCTCAACATGCCTACCATGTTGTGCATGTGGGGGTGCTAGTCATGTTGCTTATCCCAGTAAACAAGGCTATTAACACTCTCTCTCCCCCTCTAGTGGATCTGAGGAGGCTCCTTTTTTGCATCTCAACAACATCTTCCTATTTCAAGAGAAGTCTCTATTCATCTTAGGGGTGCAACTTAAAAAGAATATAAGTGTACCACATGTGAGCAATAAAAGGGTTATTTTATTGAGTAAAATCTACAGTACTATATTGATAAAAGGGGTTTTTAATAGCAATTTGGAAAAAAATCGTAAGTTTCTTAAGGAAAATGGGTCCTTTTATTGCCTTAGAAAATGCAAGGAAATGATATTTTCTAATACCCTTCAAACGCATGTTACATGGATGAGTTATTGTATATGCATCCCTCATTATATATTGTTGTTCTTGAACAGTTGATAATTTTCATTTATAATATTGAATTTAAATTATTTAATGTAAATAGAGAAGGGATATTCATGATCTAAGAGAACTAGGGGGAGTTAGAGAAGGGGGGGTAGGTGGAGGCACAAAGGTATCTAGGTGGCAAAGCGAGCTACGAGAAACAAACAAGGGAAGACATGCTATATAGTATTATGGAGGCACAAGAGAGAGGTATAGAGTATAACAAGGAGGTTTGGCATGCGAAGGGCATGGTGATATTATTATTGGATAGAGTTATGGATCCCTTATGAATAGGGACAAATAAAAAATAGGAGAAAATAGGTACATGGAGTAAAGGCATGGACTCAAAGGCATCAATAGGGGATAGATAGTGAAATAGAGAGTGGAGATAGAAGGCATTGGTCAGGGGTGAACTGATAGAGGAAATGAGTAGTGAAGGTATAAATATAGAGGCATTTGGAGACTTGTGTATTTGTGTTTTTGCATAGCCTTTATGGTCAATACATATGCTCCTTTGCATAAGGGATCCAATTCTTCCCACATGTAATTTTTATGCATGTTTGTATGTGCATGTGCACATTGAGAGAGTTATTTATGTGTACACCCCTTTGTCTACTTTTCCTCAATATGTGTGTGTCCCTATTCTCCCCCTCTCTCTAATTCTCTCTAAATATTTGTGAGCTTAGACTCTAAATCATTCGAAAATTAACAACCTTCTTCTGATGTAGAATTTGACCTAATAAACCTCATACATAAATTCAAAAGGCTAAAAAATCCTAGGAGTCCCTATAAATATGGGGAGTGATCTTGTTTAAAATGTTGCCCATGATAATCAAGGATGACATTAGCTAACACATCCAGCATGCAATTTGCACACCAGTGGTATCAGAGCGAAGTTAAGATCAAGGGCTTCCAATCACTTACCATATCGCACGAAGGTGAAGCTCTTGAAATGAATGGGCTCTACAGTCAACCATCAATACCAGCGTGTTCTTGGCGGTGAAGAACCCTCTGCTATGCTGTTGGATCGTGAAGGACCACTCTCTGGAGGCGGAGGACCACTTGGGAAGCCTTCATCAATTCAAATGTTTGCGGCGACGGCATGACATACTCACAGTGTAGAATCCGGCATCAACATGCCGCCGTCCTGTCACGTTAATCCTAAAAAAGTCAAGCTTTTTCTTTAAAGCTTAAGATTACTAAGCTTTCTAAAGCTTCAAAATTCAATCTTTAAATTTCTCCTTAGTAGTCGTTCACACGAAGCTCTTTCCCAAATCAATCTTGAACTGGTTTTGCGACTCCAGCAAGCCCCTGTTCGTACCTGCACTCTAACAGAACCAATTTCTAGCAAATAGATTGCTACATGTAGTCTACAAGGATGAAGTATTTGTTGGAAGAAGGACTTCATCAATTTTTGTACACGTAAAAAGAAGTAAGATCACAAAAAGCCATATTTAAAAAAAGAAGAAGCAAGCCTTGTAAACCCAACCTTGACCTAAGCTCATCCCGCTAACAAAATTTTGAGTGTGTGAGGTTGTTTGAAATTTTGCAGGATGTTCGATCAAAATATGGAAGATTTTATGGCTGAAGGGGATTTACTGGAACCAACGATGGAGGAAAAATTGGACCTAATTATGATGCAACTTCAAGAGGAACGAAGAGCATGTCAAACTTTGCAAGCTCAACTGGCTACTCTTCAATGATCTACTGTCGATCAAGATGGACCACAACCCGAAGATGTTATATGACGTATGATCAATGCGACACTCGAAGCACAATCTATCAGGAAAGAAGCCAAGATAAATAAAAGAAGTTTCGTTTCGTACTTTTAATGGGCTATGTGACGGGAAAACTGTTCTCACTTTTATCAGTCAATTTGATGATTATTTCCATGAAGAACAGTATGCCGAAAAAGACAAACTCAAGTGTGTCACTAACCATTTAGTGGACAGAGCATCGTTATGTTGGACTATTGTCCGCAAAAGTATTGATTGTCCTACTACTTGGAAGGCTTTTCAAAAGAAATTTTTGCATATTTTTTTTCCACCCCAGTTCCATGAAAAAGCAATCAAACAGCCAGATCTTCTACAACAAAGAGATCATGAGCCTATTTTGCAATACACTGAGCGTTTTTGGAATGCCTTATTGCAACTTCAAATGCTTGAAGACGTGCTTGAGGTGATCCACAAGTGCAAGTTTATGTCTAGTTTACTTGGTCACTTCTATGTGGAAGTGAACATGTTCAAGCCAATGACTCTGGAGGATGCGATATCTTTGGCTCATGATGTTGAAGACAAAATTCGAGGATGAGAGAAGCGACCACAACAATTTCCAACTAACAGTAACTTTGATATAAAGCAATTCAATTCTAACTTTCGAAGATTCAATCAAAATTTCTTTGTTCCTTCTTTTCATAAATCTTGGACACGACCCCCTACTTTACCATTAAACACAAATTCAAATCCTAAGCCATCTTTCCAACCAAATCCCAATATACCTAAACTCCTAGCCATTACCAATAATTTTTCCAAAGCCAAGCCTATAGTCTGCTACAAGTGCCACCAACCTGGACATCTAGCGGTGAATCGTCAATCCAAAAAGCCAACTGTTCACATCAACTACACGGGAGCGACTGAAGATTAAGACCATGAAGAAATGCTAGATTTTATAGAAGATGATGATGATATCGGTACTACTTCAGATGCTTTACTAGGTATGTCAACTCCTCATTCATTATTAATGATGAAATGTCTTGTGCATGGTAAAGAAAAGATCGTTTTGCTGATACCAACACAAATAGCATGATGATGGGATCATATATAATTTTATTTCTGCAAAATTGGTCAAATAATTGATTTTACATACTGTTCCAACTCATTATCGCATCAAGGCTGCATTCTTAGGTACTAGATACAATAGTACACAAGAAGTTCATGATTTAGAAATTAAAATTGGTGATTATGTTGAGTGTAGAAATTTCTTGGTTGTGCCTTTGCAATCTAGTGATATTATTTTAGGAATGCCTTGGCATCATAAATATAATCCCGAAATAGATTATTCCATGCATTCAATGAAGATTCATTCTAATGTTAAACAAATCACATTACATGGAATGCACACCTTTGATAATTTTCCATTGCTTAGTCACACACAGGCTAGACGTGCATGAAGAAAATGTAGCAAATCATACTTAGTATGGGTGAATGAAATTGAAGCTAAGGAAAATCATATGCATCCTAAGCACACACAATTTCTTTCACAATTTACAGATTGTTTTGCTACTGACTTACCACCTGGTTTACCACCTACACGTCCTAAATATCATAAAATAGACTTAATTCCTGGTTCTCAACCACCATGTAAAGCACCTTATAGACACAATCAAATTGAACAGAAAGAAATCCAAGCCCAAGTTGAAGAATTGTTAACCCAAGGACTCATTAGGCACAATACTTCTTCTTTTGGTGCACCTGTCCTATTAGTCAAGAAGAAAAATAATACCTATAGGATGTGCATTGACTATCATACCCTAAATAAGATCATTGTCAAGAATAGATACTCGATCCCTAGGGTAGACGACCTCATGGATAAACTACAAGGAGTCACAATATTTAGCAAGATAGATCTTAAATTTGGATATCATCAAGTACGACTGGATACACATGATATTTTCAAAATTGCATTTAGAACTCAATTTGGTCATTATGAAATCCTTGTTATGCCTTTTGGTTTGACTAGTGCACCAGTCACATTCAGTCGTATGATGAATCGCATATTTTTGAAGCATCAACATTGTGTAATTGTTTTCTTTGATGACACATTGGTTTTCAGTAAGAATGAGAACGAGCATTCTGAACATTAATCTTTGGTTTTCAAATTATTTAAAGAGAATAAATTATATGCTAACCTTGAAAAGAGTGAAATTTTCCAAACCCACATTGAATACTTAGGACATATTGTTTCTTCTGATGGTATTAAAGTTGATCCTAAAAAGATAGAAGCAATTTTAAATTAGCTGATTCTTAAAAATATGCATGAATTACGTTCTTTCTTAGGTCTTGCTAGCTTTTGCAAAAAATTTGTGATAAATTTTTCATTGCTTGCATTGCCTTTGGCAAAATTGTTAAAGAAAGGTATTATATATCATTGGTCTGATAGTCACCAAAGGTCTTTTGATTTATTAAAATATGCTTTAACCCATGCCCCTGTTTTGCAATTACCTGACTTTAATAGACCATTCTTCCTAGTAGTCACAAATGATAGCGGATTTGGAATAGGAGTTGTCCTTATGCAAGATTCACATCCCATAGCCTACTCTAGCTACAAACTTAAACCATCTGAACTCAAGTATTCTACCTATGATAAGGAATTGCTAGCTGTAGTACAAGCTTTATGTCAATGGAAACACTATTCAATAGGATTTGAATTCACGATAAAAATTGACCGACAAAGTATTGAACATCTCCTTAGTCGGCCATAAATCTCTGACCGTCATGTTAAATGGGCTACTTTTATTCAAAGTTTTCATTCACTTATCCAATATCAACCTGGAAAAGAGAATGTTGTTGCCGATGTCTTAAGTAGAAGACCAAGTATCCATAATATCTCCGTTATATCTTTTGATTCCCTTATCCCTATGACCAAGACCTTAGTTTTCAAGCTGATTGGAATAAATTAGTTGCAAATAACTAGATTCCAATAGATTCATTGTCTTATTCTGATGGACTTATGTTTTATGAGAAAAGGTTGTGTGTCAATGTTCCATTTAGATAAATTGTGTTGCACGAAATTCATTGTCCCCCATATCAAGGCCATAGAGGTATTATTTCTACTTTATGTACATTGGTTGAAGATTTTTACTGGCCACATATGGAATCTGATGTTTCTAACTTTGTATCAAAGTGTGTAATTTGTCAAAGAGTTAAGCGACATCATGGTAAGCAATATGGTTTGTTAATGCCTTTACCAATTCCTAAACAACCATGTGAACATATTTCAATGGATTTTATAACTAGTTTGCCTAACAACCAAGCTAATCATGACATGATTTGAACTATTGTAGATCGATTTAGCAAACAAGCATATTTCCTTCCATGCAAGAAAACATTAATTGCATTTGAAGCTGCTCAATTGTTGATTTGCCAAAAGTTATTATTTCTAATCGTGATTCTAGATTTTGTAATAATTTTTGGACTACATTGTTTGCTAACTTGGGCACTAAGATTGATTTCTCATCTGCATTTCATCCTAAAACTAATGGGCAAACAGAAGCTACTAACAGTACAATATTAGATCTTTTGCGTGCATATACAATTTCAAAACCACATACATGGGATACACACTTGCATTTACTTCACTTTGCATACAATAATATACCACATAGAGCTATACAGAAAGCACATTTTGAAATCATCTATGGACATAAATTACCTACACATGTTACATCATTGTCAAACAAAGTTAAAGCTGCTAATGATATTGCCAATACGAATGCTACTATTTTTGCTGAAGTCAAAGACATGATTGCGAAAGCCCAGCAATCATACACTAAACAAGCTAACAAGAAAAGAAAAGATATGAGTTTCAAAGTTGATGATTATGTTTGATTACACATTGAAAAGAGAAGATTGCAAAGTGTTGAGAGACACCCAGTTGTTAAGTTAGCTTGGGCCGAGTCAGTAAGGCCGAGGGTAAAATATCGGGTTGGTCCAAATGGTTGACTTGGACGGGCCGAGCGATGAGTGTTCGAGTCAAGTGGGCTGAGTGGCCGAATGGTAGAGGGCGGAGTAGTCAGGTGGGCCGAGGGCTGATTCTGGGACTCAACTGCCATCACTCGGACGGGCCGAACGCAATGCATTTTTTGCCATACTTGCACATAATTCGTCATGTCGGACAATCAAGGCCTTCCTATTGGTCAAGCACCTCCAAATCCTAGCTACTCATGCATGAGAAGGTGTGGGAGTACCTGTAGTGGGCAAAAAACTCCTCGGTGGCAAGATCAAAGCAAGTCCATGCAATGAAGCTCTCACTCTCCCTCCAGCTCCCTGAATCCCAGAAATGCAATATGAGGTCTCTCCTACCACTCTTGGCCTCTTATTACCTTGGACAGGCCTACATTCACCTTATCTTGCTCCCCTTACCAATATTTAACCCAAAATTTCATTTTTTGCCATTCTTTTTCATATTTCAGCCTATTATACAGCAATAGAAAACCCTACTGCGTGCTCCAATGTTTTGCTCCTATCCTATCTAAATGCAAGCAAAAATCATAAAGGAAATATCTACGCTACTCCAACCTACTTTTCCAAATCCAAAAAACCAAAAACCTACTTCTAAGGAGATCGAATACCTCTTCAAACTCCCTCACTTCCTACCTATCTACCTCAAGCACCGGTTTGCGGAAAAGCCTACTTCAATGCTTGATTCGAAGCACGCAAACGCTGAAGGCTTGAATCTGTTGGTCCCGACAACGGAACCAAAATGTGGAGGCAATCAACCGTCGACACCCACGGACCGCTTATTGTTTCAAGCATTCCAAGCTAAGCACTAATGGCTACCTCTCACATCGATGTGCCATCCATCTCTATGGGTGTAGTGAGCTTATCTCTATGTCTAATCGAGTTACCTCCTCTCCTGAGCACTCCGGTAGCTCCATGATCCAAGTGCAAGGTTCAAGCAAGCTCCATCCTCAAGCTCCATGCTCCAAGCTCCATTGTCGCGAGCAAGAGAAGAGAAGAGAAGAAGAGAGGAGAAGATGGAGAGCTTCTCTACCATGGTCCCTCACCCTCATACACTCACTCCCTCACACTCTCACACTCCCTCTCTCAAGCACAAGCTCAAGCAAGTAAGCAAGAAGAAGAAGAAGAAGAAGAAGAAGAAGAAGAAGAGTTACTTTTGGCCACACACAAGAATGAGCTTCTCATTCACTTTTCAACTTATATACAAAACCCTAAATCCCTTTTGGGCGGTCATCCCCTTATCCCCTTTTTTACATGGCCGGCCATAACCTAGGCCCTTTTTTCCATTGTCCTCCTATCTTCCTAGCTTCCTTCCTACCACCCATTTACCTTTACAAATTGCATGGGTGAGAGCCTGCCAGCTCTCTTAAAATAAATCATGATGCGCCTTGCGCTCTTTTACAAAAGTATTGACTTGCACTTTTTCTTGTGCGCCTTTTCCTTAAATTTAGGACTTTTCTACACGTGTTTCCATATTTTTCTTGGCATGCCTTCGTCTTCCGCTCCACTTTTGCCTTGGCCTTGTCCTTCGCTTTAGATTTTCTAGATTTTCTAGCTTGTACGTTTGAGGGTTAACAATTGTAGAACCTTTGGGCATGGCACGAGTAGTAGGAGAAGATTGGTTCTGATAATGCTGAAAAGAATTGTCCTAAGATTCTAGTATATGTGGATGAAATATTAGTGGAGCATGCTATCGTGGACACTGGATCCTCCGTCAATATCATGAGTTTAGACTTGATGGAGAGGCTAGGTCTAGAAATCCAAAAAGACAGCTTCACACTTCTTAGGATAGCTGATGACTGTCTAAGGCAACCAGAAAGTTGCATCACTAACGTCCACGATACTATTGCAGGCATGGAATGCTATTTGGACTTTAGGGTGATAAGGTTTGGAGGACGTCCTAGCTATCGAGTTTTGGTAGGTAGGCCATGGATCTTATGAACAAACTGTCAAGTCACTATATCTGTTGGTCGAGTGATTCTAGGTAGAGGTTCCAGTTGTGTAATAGTGGATGCTTACCTTGAGTCTCCTCAGAGTGAGAGAGCTTCTTTATCCTCTAATGAACTAGAAACAGTAGATGATCCATTTGGTAGCGAGACTTCATCGAGCGATGGATCTAAAGAAGGATCCACTATAGAGGACATTTATTAGATAACTTTGAATGGGCCGATAAAGCCGTAGGATAGGATAAGAGATGTGGATGTAATTGAGTTGAACCTTAGTACACCAAACGATTCACGGCCAATCAAATTAGGTTCCATGCTCAGTTTGGAAGAAAGAGAGGACTATGTGTCCTTAATTCAAGAGTTCTGTGACATATTTTCTTGGAGTTATGATGAACTTAGAGGCATTCCTCCCAGCTTGTTGGCTGTGCATACCATTCCTCTAAAGGAAGGAAGTCGGCCCATACATCAGAAAGTAAGGCACATGCCTTTTGAACTAAGGGACGAGCTATTTGAGGAGCTACAAAAGTTGCGAAAAGTAGGTTTGATCTTCCCTGTTTAGCATACTGAATGGTGTTCACTAGTTGTGATCATGAAGAAGAAAAATAATCAAATCCGGCTTTGCGTAGACTTTAGAGAGTTGAATAAATACACTGTTAAAGACTACTACCCATTGCTATTTATTGTCCAAATTTTGGATCAACTAGCGGGTAGGGAAATATATTCATTCATGGATTGCTTTGTGGGTATAACCAAATGGCGATTGTTGAGCAAAACAAGTTGAAAATAACATTTATTACTATATTCAGCACCTTTGCGTACCATGTGATGGCATTTGGTTTATGTAATGCACCTGGTTCATGGCAAAGAATAACCGATAAGACCTTTGGTGACATCTCCCCAGAGGAGTTGAAAGTATTTATTGATGACCTGGGGGCAGCCACCATAAGAGAAAAGCAATTGATTATTTTGCAGAAGTGTTTTGAGCGTTGCAGACAGTTTTGCATGGCTCTTAACCCATGGAAGTGCATCTTTGGGGTGCCTTATGGACTATTGTTAGGCCATGTGGTTAGTTCAGTAGGGATCGCGATTGACCCTAAAAAGATCAAGGTCATAGTTGCCATGAGTCTGCCACATACTCCAAAGGAGGTACATAGATTTTTGTCATCAGTAGGATATTATCGAAGATTTATAAATGCCTCGGCAAAAAGAATGTTTCCATTGACAAACCTATTGTCCTTTAACTGTCTGTTTACATGGAGTGATTCTTGTAAAGTATATTTTGATGATGTGAAGCAGGAGATTGCCAAAGTACCTAAAAGGGAAAATATGTTTTATATATTTTAGCAGTAACACTGCATAGCATTAACTGCTGTTTGGCCCAAATTTGGGAGGAAAAATGGTACCATCAGATAGCCTTTGCTAGTCAAAAGTTGGGCATATTAAAAATTAACTACACCTATATGGAAAAGTTGTGCCTTGCGATGGTATTTGCGACCAAAAAGTTTAAGCACTACATTCTTTACGAGAAGGTGGTTTTTTATACGAAGGCGGAAGGGCTTCTATTGTTGTTGAACAAGTTACAACTGCCTAATCATTTAGCAAAGTGGTTAATCACTTTGCAGGAATTTGATTATGAGATTAAGAGCAAGCCACTGAAGCTACAAGGGATTGTAGAATCCCTTGTGGATTTTAAAGAGGCAAAAGAGGTCTTAGTTGAAGGAGGCGAGATGGAAACACTGTTTAAGATTGATATAGCTTCTATTCCCTCTTGGTATGCTACTATAACACTATCTATCTACAGGAGAGACTGGAGCTACTCTATCAAAATCCGAAAAGAGAAAAATTAAACAACAAGCTTTAAAATTTGCGTTAATCATAGGAACACAGTTTCCATTTATCATGGAGGAGTGCTACGACTCCAATTGTGGGGGGCACTTTGTTAGGCGGTTGACGGCACAGAAGGCTTTAAGAGCTGGATATTGGTGGCCATCTATCTTTCAAGATGCATTCAAGTATGTTAAGTGTTGCGATACCTGTCAATGGCATGATAGTAGGGAGAATAGGAAGCGACCACTTACCCCGATTATGGATATGCTTCCATTTGAAAAGTGGGGTGGGTCCTATTACTTTGTCGTCCACTATGCAAAAGTGATATATTATCGTGGCGACTGACTACTTTACAAAGTGGACGGAAGCATGAGCGACAAAGAAGGACGATGCAAAAGAGACTGTCAATTTCCTATTAGAGCAGATTATATGCCATTCTGGTCCGCCAAAAGAATTAGTATCAGACCGTGGAACCCATTTCCTAAAGAAGGTGATTAAAAGCTTGATTGAAGCATGGCAAATTAAGCATAATAAGACATCTCCTTATTACAAACCATAAGAAAATGGGCAATTTGAAAGCACTAACAAGCAACTTGTGGGTATTTTATCAAAAATAGTGTCTGAAAAGAAGCGTGATTGGGATACAAAATTGTATATGATAGTGTGAGCGTATAACACGACATTTAAACGAGCCATTGGCCACACCCCATTCAAATTAGTTTATGGGGAGGAGTGTGTCTTGCCCTTAGAGATTGAGTTGCTGACCATAATATTTGCAATCAATCATTCTTTGGGTGATGAGGATGCCCTATTCGAGCATTTTACGACTCTGGACTCTGGCCCTTGGATGTGCTCAAATTCCATAGTCTGTTTCACCAAGAAATGGCTAAGCGTCGGATGAAGCGGCTGCATGATCTAAAAGTGAAGAAGTATACCTTTAAGAAGGGGTAGTTAGTTCTTTATTATGATGCACCGAGAGAGTTGTTTCTAGGAAAGCTTGAGCCCAAATGGGATGGTCCCTACAAGATTGTAAGAATAGGAAAGAATAAATCCATGACATTACTAGCTGATCTTGAGGGAGTGGAATTCAAAATAAAGTTAATCTTAATAAGATTAAACCTTATTATTTCTAAATGCACTAACAAAATGAATGTCTTGTAGGTCAATATTGGGCTGATTAAGAACCTGCAAGAGACAAAAGAGGTTGATGGGGTGGCCAATTTTTTATTTGGAACACCCATACTTGGAGTAGTGATATCATCAAGGGAAGCTTATTTGGTGGAGTAAAGGATATAAAGTGATTGAGTAAGAGGTTGGATCATTCATTTTGGGAAATCAAAGTCTTCTATCATCACTAACGAATCTTGACGAGCATCATCCCTTCTACATTCAATGAAGAGGGTGGGATGGGGCCTTCAGTACATCCTCTGAACATGCTAAAGTTTGACTATCATAACTACGAATAGAGTTGACGATGGCTGAATGTGTGAACCCATTGTGGACGTACACAATGTACTTTGATGGGGAGTCCAGGGGCCCCAACAAGAAAGGGAGTATAGGGGTAGTTATTAAAGACCCTCGAAGTAGAGTCATAATGAAATTAGCAGCTTATCTCGGGGTTGGATTTACCAATAACATGGCGGAATACCAAGCCTTAATCATGGGGTTAAACATTGCTAAGAAAGGTGGTATCTGTCAGTTGTTAGTAAAGAGTGATTCCCAGTTGGTATTAAACCAACTAAATGGGACATACATAGTTCGAACTCCTATTCTCTCTATGTATTATCGCACTACTATGACCCTGCTTGATGATTTTGAGAGAGTGTCTCTTCAGCTGGTTCCATGTTATTGGAATCAGTTTGCGGACTCATTAGCAAGCTTCGCTTACGAAGAAGACCTTTTCTTTAATTGTGGTCCTAATTATCTCTATGGATGATGCAATAGGACCCGATCGATTATAGGGGCTTTTATTCGAACATGCCCTATATGGTAGGTGATGGTAAGTGTGGGTAATGCAAAGGGTGGCCGAGACCCATTTGCCTTTGTTATCATGGACCCACATGTTGATTAGACGACATGCTATGCATAACCCTCTTGCTATTTATGCAGGAGGTATGGGTCATAATTTGATGCATTTAGTTTAGGGCAGGAGCCCTATTTTCTCCTTGGGATGGAGCATCATGTTGTCCATTAATAAGATTTTCTAAGGGGGGATGTATATGAGTTGGTTTTCTTGATTTCTTTAGGCCAAGAGGGCCGGCTAGTTTGCAATGAAATGTGCTATTTCTTTAGTCCAAGAGGGCCACATGTCTATTTGGTACATGTACATTTAATGGTTTTCTGTTTTAGTGGTTGCATCATGTAGGTTGACGAAGTCATTGGAGAGAGCCTTTACTGCAAAGGAGCTTCTTATGGCCATTCCAAGTGGTTTTTCCCCCTTTCCGAGTCTTTTCCCTTCAGCAAATAATAATATATGTGTACGTTAGGGTTACTTTCTTTTTGTTTTTTGGGGACTGCAATCAAGGCATGAAGTCCCAAGTATAGGTTAGTATGTCTGAGGGAGGTCTGAGTAGTCGTTGCCTCCTGTAAAGGCATTATCAAGCCTGAAAGACCTATTTTCGACGGCAATCATAGTGACCCTATTCTGTTGACCTGCTAGGTGGCCGTTCTTGGAGTTTCTATTAGTTGTGAGGGAGTTAGATAAGCCAGCTAGAATAAATATATACAAAGAAGAAAAACCGTGAATGTTTGAAAGAAAATATCTACATATACGGAGGTGTGTAAAAAGGGGTTCTAACTCCTTTAAAAATAGAAAAGGAAAGAAATAAAAATCCTTGAGTAGTTGCTCATAGCCTTGTGAAGATTTGGTAGGTTCCTGGGGATGAGTCAAACCCATGGCCAATGCCTTGTCTTCCTAGGGGTGGCATCTCATTGAAAACACAAAAATAAGAGAAGGTTGGAGCGAAAATAAAAGTGAGCGTCAGAAAAGGATTAATTGTCGCCTTGTGAGGGCTTGGTAGGCTCTTGGATACCGAGATAGGACCTGAGGCCAATGCCTTGTCCTCCTTGGGTCACTCTGCTCAGGTCCCTCCTTTTTACACGCCCGAGTATGTCAAATAAAGACCTAAAAGGAAAATGTGTTAAAAGACAATATTTCTTGATTCGGCTATATGAGTCCTCGCCTAGTAGAGGCTCTTGGTTGAGTTGTTCTCAGTTAGGAAGGTAGTTCAAACCACCACTTAGGATGATCTCTTTGATAGTTCTTTTTAGCTTGGCTATGATGTAGCAGTTGGTTTGTGACTAGCTTTAGGCTTTCTATCAGATTATGCTCGATCTACTTCTCGTGGATTTCATGCTTGGTTTTGACAGGGGGTAGGGTGAGAGCTGTCATGTGTTTTGTTAAGTATTTTCTGTATTAGCTTGATGCTCTTTGTGGTTGTGTCGATATGTAGATTTGTTCGTGGGATTCGATGGGCTGAGTCACCCTATCTCGTGGTCGCCAATGAGCGGTGGATTTTTGCCCCAAAAAAGTGCTTAAAATTTGCAAAAAAATCCAAATTTCAAGAGAAAAATAAACTCAGTCGAAGGTGGTAGAGGAAATTGGGTTAATTTTGTTGGTTTCGGGTGGGAAAAAGAGATTTGCATGGAATAAAATTCTGATAAAAAACATTTCTCAGCCACCATCATAATCAGCCACTAAGCATAGATAAGAAAATAACCCATTTTTATGCATAAATAAATAGTGAAAAATAGCAAAAAGAAAAAAAATAGATTTTTGTGCTTTGAAAAATAGAAAAAAATATGATTAATGTCCATGAATGTTTAGCAAGGTTGAGGCATGAGGTTAAGCCTAAGCTCATCCTTGTTTTTATGTTTTAGTGCATTTTTATTGCTTTACACATAAAAAATGATAAAAAATAAAACCCTACACCTATGCACAATGCAACATATAAGTGGTAGGGGGAAAAAAGGATTGTGGAAGTGTTTAAGTGCTGAAAATGAAGTAAAGTTAGATATTTTGGTTGTGCACGTCATATAGGATGATAAAAATTTAAGTCTAAAGAGGCTAGTAGCACGAGGTAACTCGATGCTAGTCTCTAGCAACGCAGCAACAACGAGTAGATTGAAAAAAATGAAGGGCTGATTTTTTCACTCCACTTTGCTAATTTTTAATGATAAATGTTTGTGCACAACAAGCATCCACTTTTGCATTTTTCATGCTACATGGTATAATCTCCTAGATGCATAGTACCTGTATGTCGAACATTGACCAACGCTGAGTGTGAGGAAGTCTTTGCTGTAGGTTAGACGAGTGGCTCCTTGGGGTAAGTTTAGTGAGGAAACATAAAATCCTAGATCCTTCAATAAATCAAAGAGTTGAGCTTGTACGCTTATTCTTTATGTTGAAGTAGCGCATCTTGGGGCCAATCCGTGAGATGTAGGAGAGTTGCAGTGAGGCCGCAGTGTTTCAGCCCAAGAGGTTGCCTCCTGTGTATGTGATACGAGGTATTATACCTATATGTTAAGGGATCTTCCTCTGAGGAGAAGGGAAGGAAAATGTTGGATTATGTCCTATTACAAACACAAAATCAATATTAGAGTTTAGTTGACAGATGATTTTTGATGCCGAGAAGTGCTTAAAAATAGTCAAAAATTACAAATATTAGGGAAAAAATAGACTTCATCGAAGGCGGCGGTGGCAATCAGTACAATTTTAAGTGGCAAGTCCCTAAAGCACTAGTGCTAATTTTCATGGGAAATCAAATGATGGTGGATGGTCGAGCTGGAGTTTTCCTAGATGCAAAATGACATCAGGAATCCAACGCAAATCTCAGATCTCAATTTTGAGAACGTTTGATTCCCCATTTAATCCCAGCAAGGTTCGGGGTTGTGAAGCGGCTACTCGATCTGGAAGTTGAGAAGAGCGTGACGGAGCCCAGCTTTGTAGATTTCAATGCCACGGAGCCAGCCATCTAGACGGATCTCGAATCGGAGTCCATTTGCACCCCTAAACAGGTTGAAAACCCTTCCATAGTAGTGTGAAAGTGGTTTTTTTTTAAAGTGAACATTTTATAAATGAAATGAAATGAAACTCTAAATAAAGAAAATATGCAAAATCATGTCGTGATGCAGGGAGGTGCATTTTTTGATTGACGCCCCATTTTTTGAGGACGTATGTGTCTCTTGGATACTCAATCATGTAGAGAGAGAAGGGAAGATCCCTGATCCATGCAGAGAGGGCAAGATTTTGATGGTAACCACGTGCAATATGATGAAGGGAATGAAATTCTGATTTTTAGTCTTTCTCTTTCCTCCCTCTCTCTCCTACATAGAGGCAATTCATGTGCTTCAATTTTACAAAGAAATTTGATTGTTTTTGTTGTTTCATAGTCCAAATGTTGTTCATATGTGATGAATTTTTGTTTGAACCTTGTTTGCATCATGATTGAGGGCTGCAACTACAGAAATACAAAACATGTAATGATTTACAACCATTATTAATTTGTTAAAACCCATAAAATGTCATTTTTAGTAGAAATTAGTGGTTGTTTTCGATTTTGAGTTGGAGAAAAGGGATGGAAATGGAATAAGATCAAAGAAAATGTTAAGTTTCAGTCGAAATAATAAGCTAATACAAAATAAATCAGAAAATACCTATTTTCCATGAATAATAAATAGGGAAAAATAGCAAAAAATAGAGAAAATTGGGGTTTTCGTGCCAAAAAAATGTGGAAAAATAAGATTCATGTGCGTGAATGTTTGGCAAGGTTAAAGCATGAGGTCAAGCCTCGGTTTGGCCTCATGCTTTGTGTTATAGTCCGTGTTTATTGCTTTTTACATACAAAAAAGATGCAAAACAACCATTTACACCTATGCACCGCAGCAACACCTAAACGGTGAGGGGGGAATGAAGTTTGTGCGACAATCTAATTGTTGAAAAGATACAAATTCTGATTTCCCTCTTTGTGCATAGCATTTAGGGATTTTTCTATAATTAAATATAGGCGACTAGTAGCACGGAAGTTTCGGTGCTAGTCCCTAAAGTAGCACAACACGTAACGACTAGTTAAAATTCATGAAAGGGCTGTTTTCTGCACTTCACGTGGCTGGTTTTTTAATCATAAAATGGTCATGCACAATTGTCATACACCTTGCATCAAGCATGCCACGTGGTATCTCCTGGAATGCATTGCAATTGATTGATAAACTTTGACCAACGCTGAGAGGACAGGAAACCTAAGCTGTAGGATTAGACGGGTGTTTCTGTTGGGGAAAGTTTTGTGAGGCAAATCAAAATCTCATGGAACGCTGAATTATGAAAGAGTAGAGGTTATGCGAATGTTATATGTATTAGCGACGCATCTTGGGGTCAGTCCCCGAGGTGTAGGAGAGTCGCAATGGAGTCGCGGCAATCAGCCGAGAGGTGCTTCCTTATGTGTGTATTACGAGGCATTATACCTATATGTTATGGGATCTCCCTCTGAGGAGAAGGGAAGATGAATATTGGACTACATTGGATACAAACGCAAAATCATTATAAGCATTTAGTGCAAAGTGAGTTTTAGATGCTCCTAGCCTACGAGGCCCTGTGGTGGGGTTGTCTGTCGTATGCATGAGGTCTGGCTAGTGCCATAGCTAGTGCCAGCCCATTTTAGGTCCAATCAGTGGTGGGTCTGCTGGGAGCTGCCTATAAGTGGCGGTCTCTGAATCTAGGTTGTAAAGGGACCTAAGTTTATAATTTCCATTAGGGGTATGCTAAGCTAACCATAAAATGGGGCTTGTTCAAGGATGGAAAACCTTGGCTTTCCCTATACAAAACTTACTGATGGACTTAGTTAGTTATGTGGAGCATGATTCCTCTACAGAAGATAATTTAGGTGATGAGAAGAGTAACTAGTTAGTGGTTACCCCATCCTCTAATGCGATGGCATGGGCCAAGGTTCGCCTTGGTGTGGTCTCTACCCAAGAGAAATCATGTATAACCATCCATCAACCTAGAGGGCATGAAATATGTATGTTGGAAGCTATGGTGGTGGTCATGGCATCAACAAGTGATTATGCTAAAGCCGTAGTGCCATGGGAAAAACTTGACACACAGTGGAGTGCAGTTATGACTGAAACATCCCATGTGGTGGGACATCGTGCCAAAATTTTAAGTATCACAAGGATGTTAGAAGCCCTAGATGTAAAGGGAAAACCGTTGCTTAAAAGATACGGTCCCCAGGTCCTAAGTATTAAGGATAAGTTTGCTTTTGATGAGGGGCAGAAGCTCCTAGATAAAGCCATCATGGAATTGCCATCGGAATGACATGCTAAGAGCTATAGGTCTCTCTAGACCACTTTATGAGTTGGTAGAAAGGGACATTAAGGATAATATTAACCTCCCTACACCAGTAAAGGTGGAAATGGAAGAGGTTGGAGACCCTAAGACACTAGAGTTGGGTTATGATTACGAGGATTTTAATGCCCCAGTGCTGATCCCGAAGGAAAGTACTAAATTCCCTCCTCCTTATAGGGATCTCCCAGTATGTCATGGGCTGGTTAATGAGGATCCGATGGTGCATTTACGAGAATACGGCCTAGCTTGCCTTGCAAGTGGGTTCAATGATATTCATTGGATGCTCGTATTCTCAAGTACCCTAAAGGGAGAGGCTAGAAAATAGTACTGGAGCCTCCCAAGGGGGTCTATTAAATCCTTTGAAGAGTTGAGTGATCGATTTTTAGATGAATATGAGAAGAAGGTGCCTATGACCCAAGTTTTAGGTAGCTGATGCAGATTAGGCAAGAGTCCTATCCTTCTGTTAAAGAATATGCTAGTGCCTTTGATGATATTCTAAGGCTTTGGCCAAGAAGAGCTACTGTATTGCCAGGTGATGTGCTATGTGAGCTCTTTTTGAGTGGCTTAGAGATTAACATGCAAATCCAAGTGGGACTGCAGAATCCTAAATCATTAAGGGAAGCAAAGATGCGTGCCATTGATTATGAGGGACATATTCAGAGATGTTGGGAAAACTTTTGGAGTTTTCCCCACTCAGTACAAGCGCATCCTAGCTTTCAACCATTTCTACAAGGAGACAGCTCACTTGTTGATACCAAGGTAGCCTATGAGAGGAACCTTGGTAGCCAAAATCTCCAAGCAGGAAATGGCAATAGTAGGGATAATATACCCCCTGGGGATAAAAAGATTCCAAGCCCAGTAAGTCCCATCAAGGCTTGCAACACTTCCATGAGAGGTAGTTGTGACGGTGGAATTGATAGAACCATTAGGTCTACAAGATTAGATGAGTGTTCTATGAGTGGTTCTAGTTGTGCTCCTACTAAGGCTCTTGAGAGACCTTTCCAATTTATAGATGAATCATACTTTCGAGTAGATGCTATTCCTTTTAGTAAAAGCATGGTTCCTATGGCTAAGCAGGAGTGGACAAAGGAAAGGGAAGACATCTCATATGAAGAAGATGCAGCATGCCAAAGGTCCACCTGTACTAAATATAAGCCATAAGGCTGTGAGGCCATCTGGTAATGGTGATAAATCCACAGTGAGTCCATTGGACCAATGTGGGCAGATGAGGCAGTCTGAGAATATGAAAGGAATATGAGATGGGTTTGGAGGCCCAAAATTCCTAAAAATATTGTTGGTGTGTCAGATGAAGGGCCACGAATCGCATGTGGACATGCTTTGATGGATTCCCAAGAGGATGAGACTAAAGGCCATAATGCGACATTTGACAATAGGGACCGCCGCCCTGGGATGCATCTATGTGATGGGTCTAGGCTTGAAGCTCGATCTAGTTTGGGTCGTATCATTGACATATGGAATGGCCCAATTAGAGAAGAGTTGAATGATCATAAATCCATGATTCTCCCTGTAGTAGGAGGAGTTACTAGAAAGTTGGGACAAGCGATTCGTTTGAATGGCGACCAAGGGGATGAGATATATCAATCAACCTAATGATATCATTCATTCAGCTCATAGTACCCAAGAAGAGATGGCCATTATTACTGAGATATTAGTAGAAAGACTTGGGCTAGTGGATCTACAAAGAGTGTAGATCAAGCTTTTAGTTGACTCGTATGAGTAGCATGAGGCTAGTCCTCCTATTTTATGCTATCCTGATTAGTTTGATAGGATGTGCCGTATATGCCAAGGAGATCATATATTGCATGGATTAGAATGAACTATCCATTTTAGGCCAAGAGAGCCAGCTAGTTTGCAGTGAAATTGCTATTTCTTTAGGCCCAGAGGGCCATTCGTCTGTTTTGTGCAGGTACGTTTCATGCTTTGTTGTTTTAGTGATTGCACCATACATGTTGATGAAGTCACTGGAGGGAGGTGTTGCGTCAAAGGAGCTTCTCGTGGCCCTATCCAAGTGATATCTCTCCTTTACGAGTGCCTGTTCTTTCATGTTATATGTATCTGTGTACTTGAAGGGGGTTTTCTTTCTTGTTGGGGACTGACAATCAAGGCATGAAGTCCCAGGTTTAGGTTAGGTATGCCTGGGGGAGGTCTGAGTAGTCCTTGCCTCGTGCAAGACATTGTCAGGCATTGAAAGACCCGTTTTAGAAGGCAGTTCTAGTGACCCTGTTCTGCCAGCCCGCTAGGTAGCTGTTCTAGGAGTTCCTTCTAGTTGTGAGGCATTTAGAGAAACCTATTAAAATAATGATGGAAAGAGACAAAACCCTAAAGATTTGAAAGACAATATATGAATATACGAAGGTGTGTAAAAAGGGTTCTAACCCCTATAAAAATAGAAAAGGAAAGAAAGAAAAATCCTTGAGCTGTTATTTATCACCTTGCGAAGGCCTGGTAGGTTCCTGGGGATGAGCAAGACCCGGGGCTGATGCCTTGTCTTTCTAAGGGTGGCAACTAGCTGAAAAATAAAGAATATAAAAAGGTTGGAGCGAAAATAAAAGTGAGCATTAGAAAAGGATTAAGTGTTGCCTCGTGAGGGCTTGGTAGGTTCTTGGGTACTGAGACAAGACCTGAGGCCGATGGCCTGTTCTCCTTGGGTCATTACACCTCAGCTCCCTCCTTTTTACATGCCCGAATCTGAAAAAATAAAAACCTAAAAGAAGAACTGTGCTAAAAGAAACTATTTCTTGATCAGGCTATAGGAGTCCTCGCCTAGTAGGAGCTCCTGGTTGAGTTGTCATTAGTTAGATAGGTAGTTCAGACCACCACTTAGGATGACCTCTTTGATAGTTCTTTTTAGCTTGGCTGTGTTGCAACAGTTGGTTAGTGACTGACTTCAGACTTTCTATCACATTATGTTAGGCCTACTCCTCGTGGATTTCATGCATTGGTTTTGTCAGGGGGTAGGGCATGAGCTGTGATGTGTTGTATTGTGTATTTTTTGTATAAGCTTGATGCTCCTTTTTGTTGTTTATATGTAGATCTATTCGTGGGATTCGACGGGCTGAGTCGCCCTATCCTATGGTCACCAATGACAAATGATTTTTGATGCCGAGAAGTGCTTAAAAATAGCCAAAAATTACGAATATCAGGGGAAAAATAGACTTCGTCAAAGGCGGCAGTGGCAATCAGTATGATTTTAAGCGGCATGTCCCTAAAGCTCTAGTGCTAATTTTCATGGGAAATCAAATGATGGTGGATGGCCAAGCTGGAGTTTTCCTAGATGCAAAACGACGTCAAGAATCCAACGCAAGTCTCAGATCTCAATTCTGAGGTCGTTTGATTCCCCATTTCATCCCTACAAGGTTCGGGGTTGTGAAGTGGCTATTGGATCTGGAAGCTGAGAAGAGTGTGACGGAGCCTAGCTTTGTAGATTTCGATGCCACGGAGCTAGCCGTCCAGATGGATCTCGAATCGGAGTCTGTTTGCACCCCTAAACAGGTTGAAAACCCTTCCATAGTAGTGTGAAAGTGGTTTTTTTGAAGTGGACATTTTATAAATGAAATGAAACGAAACTCTAAATGAAGAAAACATGCAAAAATATCTCGTGATGGAGGGAGGGGCATTTTTTGATTGACGCCCCATTTTTTGGGGATGTATGTGCCTCTTGGATACTCAATCATGTAGAGAGAGAAGGGAAGATCCCTGATCCATGCAAAGAGGGCAAGATTTTGATGGTAACCACATGCAATATGATGAAGGGAATGAAATTCTAATTTTTAGTCTTTCTCTCTCCTCCCTCTCTCTCCTGCATAGAGGCAATTCATGTGTAAGAATTCAAGAAGAAGAGGGGCTAAAGAATGCTTGTCCGATTGTGATCGGATTGCTTCAAGATGAAGAGGAGACTGAGAAAAGAGGTTCAGCACTAAAGAATGGTTGCTGGCCAGTCTGTGGGCTATCGAGAATAATTATTAAAAAATCCGCAACACGCAAGACACGCGGTATGCTTCAATTTTACAAAGAAATTTGATTGTTTTTGTTGTTTCATGGTCCAAATGTTGCTCATATGTGATGAATTTTTGTTTGAACCTTGTTTGCGTCATGATTGAGGGTTGTAACTATAGAAATACAGAATCCATAATAATTTAGAGCCGTTATTAATTTGTTAAAACCCGTGAAATGTCATTTTTAGTGGAAATTAGTGGTTTTTTTCGATTTTGAGTTGGAGAAAAGGGATGGAAATGGAATAGGATAAGAGAAAATGTTAAGTTTCAGTCAAAATAATAAGCCAACACAAATAAATCAGAAAATACCTATTTTTCATGAATAATAAATAGGGAAAAATAGCAAAAATAGAGAAAATTGGGGTTTTCGTGCTAAAAAAATATGGAAAAATAAGATTTATGTGCGTGAATGTTTGGCAAGGTTAAAGCATGAGGTCAAGCCTTAGTTTGGCCTCGTCCTTTGTGTTATAGTCCGTGTTTATTGCTTTTTACATACAAAAAAGATACAAAACAACCATTTACACCTATGCACCGCAGCAACACCTAAACGGTGAGGGGGGAATGAAGTTTGTGCGATGATCTAATTGCTGAAAAGATACAAATTCTAATTTCCCTCTTTGTGCATAGCATTTAGGGATCATTCTATAATTAAATATAGGCGACTAGTAGCACAAAAGTTCCGGTGCTAGTCCTTAAAGCAGCATAGTACGTAATGGTTAGTTAAAATTCATGAAAGGGCTGTTTTTCGCAGTTCACATGGCAGGTTTTTAATCATAAAATGGTTGTGCACAATTGTCATACACCTTGCATCAAGCATGCCACGTGGTATCTCCTGGAATGCATTGCAATTAATTGATAAACTTTGACCAATGCTAAGAGGATAGGAAACCTAAGCTGTAGGATTAGACGGGTGTTTCTGTTGGGGAAAGTTTTGTGAGGCAAATCAAAATCTCCTGGAACACTGAATTACGAAAGAGTGGAGTTTGTGCCAATGTTATATGTGTTAGTGACGCATCTTGGGGTCAATCCCCGAGGTGTAGGAGAGTCGCAATGGAGCCATGGCAATCAGCCGAGAGGTGCTTCCTTATGTGTGTATTACGAGGCATTATGCCTATATGTTATGGGATCTCCCTCTAAGGAGAAGGAAAGGTGAACATTGGACTATATATTGGATACAAACACAAAATCATCATAAGCATTTAGTGCAAAGTGAGTTTTAGATGCTCCTGGCCCGCGAGGCCGTGTGGTGGGGTTGTTTGTCATATGCATGAGGTCCGGCTAGTGCCATAGCCAGTGCCGGCCCATTTCAGGTCCCATCATTAGTGTAGTGCGAGCCCTAGACGCTCCCATTTAGGTGGCTTAGCTTTCTCCCCTTATTCTTCTGGTTGTACCTGTGGCTAACAGAGGGGGCCTTGGTTCCTACACTCATTCTTGTTCTTGTTGGTTTGGTTCAAAATCAAGTCCTTCTTCCTAGACCAACTCTAATGACTCCTATTGGGGTGGCTACATTTTCTATTTTGGCTCCCCAAGCCCTAGCAAGGCTAGTTTGTGTGAGGTTAAGCCACTTGAGATTAGGTGAGCACATTGCTCCTCTTCTCCCAAGCTAGTGCTAGGCTTGGGTGCCTTGGCATGGAGTTGATGTTGCAGTGCCCTCCTTGTTAGTTCTAGTTTTCTTCTTAGTTGTTCCAACGTCTCTTCTCCTCCCGGTTGCATGACATTCAATATTGTGCTAAAAAAGACATGTTGTTGCTCATTCATGTCTCGACAACCGCGCTTTGTTTTCTGTCAAGAGGCCTTCACTCTCAAAATGGGATAGCTTGTAAGCTAAGTGATTCTGTCTTTGTTCTTGATTGCCCATTCCTTTGCTTTTTTCTTTATCTGATCTAGCCCTTGATTTTGGTCCTACCTCTTTGCTTGTTGCAATAACCTGCTCCTGCTCCCACTACAGTGTGTGCATTTTCTCTTGCTCCTAGTTTTTATGTTCCACCTATTCCCTTAATATGACTTGCTTGTTGAGAGCTGATTGAAGTTGGTTGTGTAGCTCCCTTAGCTTTTTCATGGTCTCCTCATCTCTTTGGTTCCTCACCATTTGCAGCTCTGTCCTTGCCTTCTCTTTGCCTCTGCAACTCCTTTATTTTTAGCTCTAGATATTTGTTTTCATGGGAAGGTGTACATATTCTCTACGAAGATGCAATTCTCTCTTTCTTCGTCATACAACTCCTTTAGACTCTATTCTCCCTCCCTTGCCTTTAAGGTCTCTTTTAGTGCCATTACTTTCTTGTTTATGATGGTCATCACTCTTGCTTGTTCGACCTTGTAAGTTGCAACACAATCTTCTCTTTTTCAAGTTTTCTAAGCACAACCCTTTTCTTTTCTATTGCCTTGTTGAGTTGGCTTTGAAGCTCCTTTACCAATTCGTCCTGATCCTCATAGTTGCACATGGCCGAAGGCATCAAAGTTGTTGACACTTTTAAGTGGGACACCTTTGGCCCTTGTTGTGATTCTGTGTCACACTACTACTATTGGCCTCTTTTTTTTTTGCAAGGGGGGCTCCTTCACTGGGTGTAGGTGCAATTTCTTGTACTTTTCTAACTAAGTATTGCACCCATGCCATGATGTTACTTTTTTTGACCACTCCTTCCACAATTCCTTGTGTTGGGTTGATTGTTGGTGTAGCCATGACTAGTGGATTGGGTCTAGAGGGTATTTACCCTTGCCTTCGGCCCACATTGATGTTGGTCCTACCCCTTTTCTTGTTGCGCTCGTGCTTGGCACATCCTCCTGTGCTAGGCTCATCATTGCCAATTCTTGAGATTGGGAGGGCTGCTCCATGGATTTTTGAATGGCGAGGGCAATCTCCTCCTCCTCTTGTTGCCTCAGTTGTTCTTCTTCCTCTTCTTGCCTCTTCCTACGCTCTTCTTCTAGTCTCTTCAAATCCTTCTCAACCCTTTGTAGCTCTCTGTTTTCCTCAAAGGTGGATCAAGTTCTTCTTATGGGGATTTTTAGAGTGATATTTTTTCTCCCCCCTTGGCTCAACAACTCCGAGCCTTGCTGCTCATTGACTATCCTCTCGTTCAAGGCTTCTTGCTCTGTTGAGAGGGTCGATCATTCTCCTTTACATTACTAACTCTTTCCACATTGACTTGTTGTTCCTTGTGGATTTGGTCTTCCCCCTATTCTTTTGTTGAAAGTGAGATGGTCGAGCTAGTTAGGATGGGGGAGCAATGCTACTCTTGGATAGGTGATAGCTCTGAGGTCTCCTCTACCACTTCTCTTTTCAACTCTCCTAGAACTTCCTGAATGATGGCTATTAACACTCATCCAAACCCTATAGTCGAAGCCTTGGAGGCAAGTTTTTTCCTCTCGGACTCCATTGTGATAGTCAGAGATTCCCCTCGTGCCACCCTTGGTGCTATGGTTAATACCTTTGCCGATGCTTTTATTGTCTTCCAAACATAGGCATTCCAATTTACCTCATCCAGGGTATTGGTTGCAAGGCTCTCCAACAATGGTATGCCTATCATATTCATGAAAGCATTATATCTCTTAGTTGAGAAAAGAGTGTGAATCATTTCAACCTGTAGTCGAATGATGGGGTCTGGAGTATCATCTAGGATGATTCCATCATTTTTGTAGACCTTCCTTTTGTCCATCCCCAGCATCCCATACATATCCCTCTTTGGACTCTTCTCTGACTTCTCTACTAATCCCAGTGCCTTCTCCACAATCTCTGGATTAAGGGTAACTTTCACCCTTCTAAATTTTTTTTCTTGCTTGATGGTCATCATGCCACTGTTCCTTTGGACATCGAAAGTCCTTAGGAATTCTATACATTTTCTATGGTCGATGTCTTGTCCCCATACTCAAGGGTCACATAATGGTCCATATCCTATGGGTGAATCCCTACTTGCATGATATAAGTTAATACATTAGTCAAGAGGTTACCAGAGTTGAGCTGACTTGCAATGTGGAGTTCCTCCTTCGTTAGAATCTTATCCAAGTATGGGTGAAGCACGATATTGTCTTCTAATGGCTGATTCCTAGTTATGGCCAATAATCTAAATGAGGTGGGGGCCACATAGGTCAGGTTGTACTCAGAAGTCTTGATGGCATGTCATTGCTCCGCATTGATCATGATTTGGTAACCCTGCTGAGCCCATGTGAAAGACGAAAATTATACAACTTGCATAAGAAATTGGACTCAAATTCAACTAGCCATTGGAGGTCAGAAAGTTCTTGTGGTGTCATGGAAATTTTACTTTTCTTATAGGATGTGATCAAGCATTGGCTTACAGCCTTTCCTCATGAAATTTCATTGCCAATCATCTCATCTATAATAGTGGAAGTCTTAATAAAAATAAAATTGTATTCTTCACAAGAACACGGCAAGGAACATACCTCATTTGCTATGGGTTTGTCTATGACCATGCTGGATACCACTTCAAGAATGGATCATCATGGTTGTAGTGTCCTAAGGTCTTCTAGTGGGTTGGGTTTAGTTGAATAGGACAAGTTAATGCATGGTAATTCCACTTGAAGATTCTCAGTAGGTGTGAAAGTCTTGGATTGCAAGGTTTGAAGTTTGATTGGCACTTTTTCAACGGGTTTTGTGGTGGTAATAATCTTAGAGCCATTAGGTAGGAGCTCACTCATGAGCGGTTGCTTGTGTACTTTTGGTTGAGCTTTGGGGTTCGATAGGCTAGTTGAGCACTCAAGGATTGAGCACCCTTCTTCTCTTCCCCTAATTCAGTGACATTTTTGAAACTTGGTTTTTTGGGCATGAGATTGAGGATCACACATAGCAGTCAAGAGTTTAGGCCACCACAGCAAGGTGTTACCCTCATAGTATCCTTAGGTACACAATAGGGCTTTTGAAACCCAACATGGCTTAGTCATGTATAAACTATAGGAGTGCCAACTCCTTTATTTAGGTCTAGAGGTTGAGGTATGGAAACTATGCCTTCCCCATGATTGACATTTGTGAAACTATGGTCTATGCTTAGGGACCCACTTGAGTGCTTGGATTGTGGTTCCTCGATGTAAGTGTGAATGTAATATGGGAGTACCTTATGGTGTACTATCCCCTCCTTAGGGTTGACACCAGGTTTAGCTGTTGGTGGCACTACAAGCTTTGGGACAACTGTGGTGCCCTTTTTAAAAGCCGTTACTATTCTAACATAGCTGATGGCAAGGTGGATGTGCTCTGAGGCATAATCAACATTACAATGAACTTGTTTTTTAAAGATGCATCCCAACAATGACTCCTTACCAACACTTTTCTTGTTAGGTAACATGTAGAAGACAATGGGTAGACTCTCAATCTCGATAGAAATCATTAGTTTGCACTTTCCCAAGAGTGGATAGGACTAGTCCCGAAATGGGCTAAGTTTTGCATTGGTTGGTTGCAATTGGGGTTAGCGGTCTAGTGCTCATGTGTTAAGATATTGGCATCGACTCCCTTGTCAAATAGTGCATCAAGGGTATATGGTTTTTGGAATGTTACAGTGACTTGCAGGTATACTAAAGCTACCACTTTCTCATCCACCTTCTTGAGTTTGGTGATCATTGCAACCCTCACATTTGATGGCAGTTCTATCATCGAAGGTTCACAAAGTGGATGTGACAGAGGGTAATACTTGTTGATGCGACTTTCGATGAAGAAATCTATACCCTATCCTTCTAGGGTTTCAAGTTCCACATTCCCCGTTCTATTGATATTGCGAACCTTGAAAGGTCACAATCCCCTGAACTTTATTTTTTGCTTGTGTCCCTTGACAGAGTATACCAAAACTAAGTCTCCTTGCCCAAAGTCTTGTTTGACATATTTGTCAAACAAACACTTGAGGCATGCCTTTTCATAGATTAGAGCATGGGTTGCAATGAGACGAGTTTCAGATAAACATTCTAGCTCTAGTAACCAAATTTTCCATGCTTCTTGGCTCTCCCATCTCTCTTGGACTGCTATTCTCAAGCTTGGCACAAAGAATTCCACTGGCAAAATTGCTTCGATTCCATTGGTAAATCTGAATGGAGTCTGTCCAATAGTTGTTTTGTAGGCTATCCTATATGCCCATGAAGTTTCCATGAGCTTGTTGTCCTTGTCACTGCAAAAGGCAAATACCACTTTTGTTAGAATACCCGCTAAGTTCTTGTTCATGGATTTAGCTTGACCATTGTCTTGAGGATAATATGGAGAGGACTTTGTGTGGATTATTAAGAAGGTGGATAACAAGTGAGCGATCACTTCATTGATGAAGTGTGTATCTTACTTACTAACCAACTCTATTGAGCAACCAAACCATGAGATTACTTACTCTCGAAGAAACTCGGCCATGGTTCTAGCATCATTCTTGCAAGTTGCTCGAGCTTTCACCAACTTGATGAGGTAGTCTGTGCTAACAATGATGTGCTTGGCTTGAGAGTATTGAGCTGTAGAGATTATTGGACCGATGAAGTCAATTCCCCACTTCTCGAATGGTTGGGACGCAATCATCAGGGTCAACTCCATAGGGACTTTGGCCCATTGGCACTCTTCACAATGCTTCATAAACTTCGCTACATCATAAAATAGCATTGGCTACCACAATCATGACTAAAGCACCTTGTGTGCCATGATGTCTCCACTGAAGTGCCCTCTAGCTATTTCCCCATGCTTCCTTGAGCACATCATATATTTCATGTTCGCATACACATCTCCTTAAATGTTCATCTTGTCCTACCCCATACGGTTGACCTACAATCAACTGATAGGGTTAGATATTCAAGATTAGTCTTTTTAATCTAGCTTTCTCTATGGGTCATTTTGGTAGTCATTCTCAAGTATGTGGACTATGTCATCTGCCCAATATGATGTGAGGTCTCCTCTAAACAATTCTCATTCACTAGATATTTTAAAAAGGTTTGAATCTAATAGATCATCACACTGATTCCTAGTCCACCAGAGCGGCTTCTCCTATGAGTATGTGGGACATATGGTTTGCTATATAATGATTTTTATCCTTGTGTATGACCACCAAGAAGTCAAATTCCAAAAGCAAAAGTAATCATTAAGCAATGCATTTCTTTGCACAAGGTTTATTCACAAGATAAAGTAGTGCTTGATGATTCACAAAGAAGGTGAAGGGTGTCCCTAGAAGATAGTGTCTAAACTTCTTTATAGCAAATACCATGGCTAACCCTTCCCTCTCCATTGTGGAGTAGTTCATTTCTATCTCAATGAGCTATCTACTAGTCAAGCTCATTGGATAGTTGAGGTTATGTTCACTAGGTTGGCATAACATTTCTCCCATGGCAAATTTTGATGCATCGATGTGCACATGAAAGATAATGGACCAATTTGGGGCTCTTAAGATAGGAGCTGAAGTTAGAGTCTATTTAAGCTTTTCATAGGCCTGTTGACATTCTTGGGTCCACTCAAATATTACCAATAACTTGTACAAGGGTCTAGCAATCAATGCATAGTCCAATACAAAATCATTGATAGTATTCTGTGTGGCCTAAGAAACATTGAACTCCGTTAAAGTTGCTTAGAGGGGAAGGCCTATAATCACCTTGAATTTAGAAAGGTCTGTGGCTATTCCATTCCTTGACACAACATGCCCTGAGATGCAACCATGCTTCACCCAAAATTGGAACTTTAAGGGGTTTAGTGAGAGACCATAATTATCGACATTGTTCAAAGACTATTCACAATTTTTCCAAGTGCTCTTCCCAGTTGGTGTGGATGCATAGGTTATTGACAAAGACTTCCAAGCTTTTCTTGAGCATATCCCTAAAAATGGCACAATGAGGTGCTACAAGGTAGTAGGAGCATTTGTCTATCCAAATGGCATGTCTATATAGGTAAACAACCCCCATTAAGTGGTGAATATTATCTTGTGCCTATCATCTAGATGGACTTGCACTTGGTTAAAGCTTGATAAGCCATCTGAAAAGCTATAGGCTTCCCATTTCATATAGTCATTGCTTGTCTGGTACTGCATCGAGGGTCATGGAAATTTTATGAGTCATGATACTCGCATCTATTCCCTTCAACTCATCTAAAGACCATGCAAACACATCATCAAATTTCCTTAAGAGATTTACAAGAACATGCTCATCCTTCTTAGTGAGGTCATCCACTATGTACACAAGTCAAGGATTTTCCTTCCCTCTCCCCAAGTTGACCTCCTTAACCTTGGCTAGTCCTTTGATGGGTTCACTTGCTTGCCCTTTCCATTTGGCTTCTACTAACACCACTATTCAATCACCCTTTAGGTACTTCGTGAAGTGCTTGGGCAAGTCCTGGGTTTTCTTCTGTCATTCGGCTTCTAAAGTCTTTCACTATTTACTTTTCTCCTTCCTTAGCCTTTTGCACCTTAGGTGGACTGGAAGATCCCCCTTGGTGCATCGGGTCCCAGGTGGTCAAGGCATCTTGGGTTCACTATCAGAGCTTGCCTCCTCTAACTCGCAATTGTACTCATCATCTTTACTAGAAGAGGTTATCTCCCTTGGCGCTTGCAACTCTGAAGCTGAATCAACTCCAAATAATGGTGTGGTGCAAGGAGGAACTAATCCGGCTTGCTCATAATCTACCATCTTTAGGCATTCTAACTAGGCTCGATTGCAATCTACCTTGGTAACTCCCTTGCTCACTTGAAACATGTTGAATCTTGGGGTTTAGTGTCCATGTTTATTTGCTCAATTACTCTTCCTTCATATCATATTCTATGGTCTCTACTTCCTCTTTGCTCCCCTCACTGATGGTACAATAGTGTTTATACTTGTTGTCAGAATCATCATACTAGGACTGTATGTCGCTTACAGGGTTCCTACTTTTAAGCTATGCCACACTTGTCATGAGAACCTAGTTATATGACAAATTTAGGTCATGCACCTTAGTCCATTACCACTCTCTACTTTCCATAAGATCCTTGATAGGCTTTAAATTGGCAGTTAGGTTACCCGCACATTGACTTGATAGGTACTCAAGGATTTTTGTGAAGTTCTAATTTGTTTTCAGGGACAATATAGTTGATTGGTGTTGGTTGACCCATGGAACTCTCGACTATCATACACAAGGGTATTGTGGGCAGGTTAGAAGTGATGCCAATATTAGGTTTGTTAGCTAAGTCTACAACTTTGTTGGATCCACCCTCATCTTGAGAATGGGTAATCAATGGTTGTCAATATGTGCATCTAGTCTTGCTCATCCTCAAGGCAAGGAATGTATCTTGTTAGAGGTCCATAATCAATTTTAGGCCTCAAGTTTCCCTTTAGTAGGGTAGAGATGGGATCTAAGTCCATTGGTGAAGTTTTCCATGTGTCCATCTCTACTCTGATCTATTACCTAAGAATATTAGACCATTATCCTAGTCCTCTATTACTGTGGCATTTCTCATCCAAGTCTCCTGAGTAGGATATCATAGTCCACTCCATGACTATGAAGTTCACTAAGAATTGGATTTTTGCTATCTTTACTAGCCAATCCTTTAGGGTGCAAAGGGTCTAACCTTCATCCGATTTGCTAGAGTGGCATTGAACCTTGGGGCCACCCAAGAAAGGAATAAGGGCATGCATAAAAATGCAAAAAGTGAACGAAGAAGATCATTCTTGTGTGTGGCAAAAACTAGCTCTCTTCTTCTTCTTCTTCTTCTTCTTCTTCTTCTTCTTCTTCTTGCTCTTGCTTGTGCTTGTGCTTGTGCTTGAGAGAGGGAGTGAGTGCGTGAGGGTGAGGGACCATGGTGGAGAAGCTCTCTATCTATTCCTCTCTTCCTATTCTTCTCTTCTCTTGTCTCACACATGGGACAATGGAGCATGGAGCTTGGAGCTTGAGGATTGAGCTTGCTTGAGCTTGCACCTTGAATCATGGAGCTATTGGAGAGCTTGAGGGAGGAGGCAACTCAATCAAGCATGAAGGTAATCTCAGTACACTTAGAGGTGCAAGAGCACATATGGCTATGTGAGAGATAGCCATTGCACTTGGCTTAAAATGCTTGAAATAATAAGCAATCCAGAGTACCTCTCTAATGAGTTTAGTAGCTTCTTGAGGTCTTATGGGATTAAAAAACATCTTACTTGCAAGTACACCCCACATCAAAATGGTGTTGCAAAAAGAAAAAATAATCATATTGCAAAAGTTACACGGGTATTGATAGCTAAAAAGAATATGCAAAAAAAAAGTTCTCTGAAGATGTTCATACTACTGTCTATAATATGAACAGAACTCCCATAGCTGTAGTTCATGGGATAACACCCCCCCTCCCCCCCGAAGAATGCTTTACAGGCAAGAAGCTCGATGTGTCACACTTGAAAGTATTTGGTTGTATTGCATATATTCATGTGCCAAATGAGTTATGAAAGAAGCTTGATCCAAAGGCAAAAAAATATATTTTTATTGGATACTCTTTGGAGTTGAAATGGTATCATTGTTATAACCATGCCACACAAGTGAGTTTAGAGTGAGTAGGGACATTATTTTTTATGAGATGAGTAGTTGGTATGCATCTACTGGTGATGTATTAGATGATGATAATGATGATGATAGCTATGTGTAGAAAGAAAAGCAAGAATCACAAAGCCTAAGTGGACCAAAAACATCATCCGATACTACACTTATAGTTAGTCCTTAGTTTGGGAGACTAAGGAGTATCCCCACATCTTCAGGTGGATCTACAAGTGTTGCAGGTAAGGATAAAGAAAAGAGGAAAATGTTGGATAATAATGATGTATCTACTAGTCATTTGGGATTTGATGGAGATTCTAGTGATTCAAAGGGTTTGGATGATGAACTTGGTATTCCTTTAGTCAATATACCAAGCGTATAGAGAGCACATAGTAATGTAAAGGCTCCACTGAGTGATCTAGCAGTACATAGGTCTAGCAAGGTTAGATACCCCATTAAAAGATTTGGTTTTTAAGGTTATGCAACTCACCATTATGCTTATATGGTGATGGTTTTTTAGGATGTTGAGCCCACTTGTTTTGAGGATGTTGTTGGTTATGCTCATTGGGATGCAACAATGGATGAGGAAATGACTGCATTAGAAGCCAATAAGAATTGGGATTTGGTAATTCTAAGTGGGTTTACAAAATCGAGTATAATGTAGATGGTTTGGTTAGAAGGTATACAGCTAGGCTAGTTGCAAAAGGCTATGCTCAAACATATGGCATAGATTATGGAAAGACATTCAATCTAGTTGCTAAGATGGCAATTATTAGATGTGTGACTACTTTGGCAGCAACCAAAGGTTGGAGTTTGTAGCAAATGGATGTTAAGAATACCTTCTTGCATGGTGAATTGCAAGAAGAGGTGTATATGGAGCAGCTAGTAGGTTATGAGGATTTAGATCATCCCACATATGTGTGTAGGTTAAAGAAGTCACTCCATGGGTTGAAGCAAGTACCTAGAGCATGGTTTGACAAGATCAAAGAGTATCTTGTCAATGTTGACTTTTATATTTTTGCTTGCTGATTTCTCACATTATATGAGAAAGGGAGATGCAAATTTGGTCATCATAGTCATCTATGTGGATGACTTGATTATTATAGGTAACAATGACAATGGTATTGTTGAAGTTAAGGACCTTTTGAAGAAGTTTGAGATGAAGAATTTGGGCAAGCTAAGATACTTTCTTGGCATTGAGGTGATTAGATGTGATGATGGTATATGGCTATCCATAAGGAAGTATGGCTTGGATAGGTGCTCTAAGTACGGTATGATAGCATTCTCTTTCAGTACCATTGGAGCAAAATGTAAAGTTGAGTGCTAACCTTGAGGATGAGATAATATTTAGAAGGATAGTAGGGAGTCTAATTTACATGACTACTACATGGCCAAACTTGAGCTATGTTGTTGCCTTGTCAATAAGTTTATGTAGATGCCTAGTGTTAACCCTAGCTTGAGATATAAGAAAAAGAAGTAAAATACAAAGGCAATGGAAGAAGCAGGATAGAGAACAAAAAAATGCACAAGGATGGCCTCTAAAATCAAGCTAAAGGCAAAATCACATTTTTAAGTGAAAGGCGCCCCAAAATTTTTGTAAAAGAGCGCCATGCTTCCTCCTGTGCAAATTGTAAAAGGGTAGACAGACATAAACTAAAGAAATAGGCCAAGTAGAAGGGAACGTAAAAAAGGACCTTGCCACAATGGCCGGTCATGTAAAAAAGGGGATGGGTACCCATGGAATTTTAGGGCATGTATATAAAGTTCAAAAAGTGAATGAGAGCTCATTCTTTGGTGTGTGGCAACAAGAGACTCTTCTTCTTCTCTTCTTCTCTCCTCTTGCTTGCTTGTGTGTGCTTGAGAGAGGGAGTGTGTGAGGGTGAGGGATCAAGGAGGAGAAGCTTTCCACTATCTCCTCTTTTATTCTCTTCTCTTCTCTTATGCATGGCTATGGAGGATGGAGCTTGGAGGTGGAGGCTTGAGGATGCTTGAGCTTGCATCAAGAATCATGGAGTTACCGGTGTGCTTGAGGGAGGAGGAAACTCATTCGGGCATTGAGGTAAGCTCACTACACTCATAGAGAGGGATACTGCATCGACTATGTGAGAGGTAGCCATTAGTGCTCGCTTGAAACACTTAAACAATAAGCCGTCCGTGGGTCTTGCCGGTTGAGTTTGAACTTACCCCCACATTTTGGTTCCGTTACTGGGACCAACGGATTCAAGCTTGAGTGCTTGCATGCTTCAAATCGAGCTTCGAAGTAAGGGTTTTATCCCTGAACTGGAGCTTGAGATAGATATGAGGTTTTGGGATTTTTAATCCATGCTACAAGTATGCATTTTTGGTTTTTGATGATTAGTTGAGTAGGAGAAATAATTTCAATACTTTGGTTTTGATTTTTGTTGCATTTGGAGTAGGATAGGATTGAGAAATCAGAGTGGAAAGCTTAGGGTTCACTGCTATAAAATAGGCCCAAACAAGGCACAAACAGGGAAAAAATGGGAAAAAGGAGTGCTTAGATGTGTTGGAATTAAAAGGGGAGTGATTGAGAAGTTTTAAGGTTGTGCCCATCAAGGGTTTAAGACCCCGAGAGGCAAGGGAAGCCTCATTTGCAGTCTTATCCTTGAGAGAGAGAGAGAGAGAGAGAGAGAGAGAGAGAGAGAGAGAGAGAGAGAGAGAGAGAGAGAGAGAGAGAGAGAGAGAGAGAGAGAGAGAGAGAGAGAGAGAGAGAGAGAGAGAGAGAGAGAGCTTGTAGGTCACGAGCTTATATCGGATCGATTGGAGCATGCCAAAGTTTTTTGTGAGATTCAGGTATATGAGACCCTTGGCCTACATCCTTAATTGAACTCTAGAAGGTCTTATAGGTGATCGTAGCTCAATCGTGGAGATTTTTGTCAAATTATAGTTGACATGTGTTTTTGGCCGCGGCGGAATCAGAAGGGCTTTCTAGTGTTCGATTCCTAGAATCGAAAGTCCAATTTTATGGAATTATTTACCGCAGCACAGAGGATCGGAAAATGGAGCAAAGGCGCGAAAAAAATGGAAGAAGGAGATAACCGAAAGGGCACAGGACAAAGGAAGGAAAAGGCACCCCGGATGGAGGTCAGACCCTGAAAATTTGAATGACGACCTCTCCAGAAGGCCTCAGTGTCGCCTCGAGAAAAGAAAAGAGCAAAAGCGCGCCATTAAATGTGAAGGTGCTCCCGAATCCTTGTAAAAGAGTTCCATGCTCACTCTTGTGCAAATTGAATGCATTACTTGGGAATGGGATAAGTTAGAACGGTGGGAAATAGGAAAAGAGGGACCAGGCTAATGGCCGGCCATGTAAAAAGTGGGGATGATCGCCCAAAAAGTAGGGCATGTATATAAAGTTCAAAAGTGAATGAGAAGCTGATTGTTGTGTGTGGCCAAAGCTTCTTCTTCTCCTTCTCTTGTTTCTTTCCTTCTTGCTTGTGCTTGAGTGAGGGAATGAGGGAGTGTGAGGGAGTGAGGGAGTGAGTGTGTGAGAGTGAGGGATCATGGAGAAGAAGCTCCCCATCTTCTCTCTTCATCTTCTCTTCTTCTCTTCTCTTCTCTTTTCTCGTGCGGCTATGGAGGATGGAGCTTAACGGAGAGGTCTTGAGGTTTCTTGAGCTTGCCACAAGGATCGTGGAGCTACCAGAGTGCAAGAGAGAGGAGGGAACTCGATCGAGCATCAATGTAAGCTCACTACACCCGTAAGGTAGGCATTGCGCGTCGGCTATGTGAGAGGTAGCCATGGCCGCTCGGCTTGAAACGCTTGATCAATAAGCAGTCCGTAGGTCTTGGGATAGAGCTCCATAGCTTCCCTCAATTTTGGGTCCGTTGTCGGGACCGACGAAATCGAGCCTTGAGCGTTGCGCGCATCGAATCAAGCATAGAAGTAGGGTTTGCAGCCTGAATCGGTGCTCGAGATAGTTAGGAGATTTAAGAGGTTTTGATCCTTAGAGCAAGTAAGTATTTTGATTTGTTGTTGAATATTAGAGTAGGGCCATCCATCTCCATCTCTGGTTTTGATTTTGGTTGCATTAGGTTAAGATTAGGATAGGAAAAAGAAGGAAAACAGAAGGGTTCTGTTGCTGCTAGAAATTGGGAAATAGGGGCACAGATTCAGATTTCTGGCTATAAGAGTATGAGGGATTAATTTCTGAGGTTACAACAGGCTGGGATGGGGCAATAAGAGGTTCAGGGAACCAGGGAACACCACATTTGACATTCTGCCTTCTGAGAAGAGAGTGATCTTGAGAGCTAGGGAGAGAGCAAGAGAGAGAGAGAGCTGCGGGGAGACTGTTGAAGTGTTGATCGATTCGAGCGCCACATCATTTCTTGGTGTGCCTCGCAACTCCTTGCATTGTCTTGCACCTATTTGGAAAGAACGGGATGATTCCAAGGAATATGCATTGACCTTGAAGCATCGTGCGCAACCCGCGGACCATCATCTGCACCGTCGGACCAATCCGTCCGACCCCCAAAATAGGACCACCCGAGTTCTAGAGTCAGACCGTTCGACTCTAAAAATCGAACCACTTTTCCAATCCGACTCCCGGAATCGGATCACTCCAAAAATCGGACCACTTTGAAAATCGGACCACCCCCGTCCAACTGCTAAAATAGGACCTAGTGTCAAAATCGGACCACATGTCCTATCGCAGGAGTCGGACCACCCTATCCGACTAGGGAAATCGGACCAAAGTAAAATTTGGCCACCCTGTCCAAGTCTCAAATCGGATCATTGCTAGAATCGGACCACTGTTCCTAGCGTGAAACTCGGACTAGCCTATCTGATTCCCAAGATGGGCCAGCCCGTCCGACTCCCAAAATCGGACCACTTCACCAGAACTTTAAATAGAGGGGTTTTAAACCTGCCTATAGTCCTGGCCACCCTGTTCACATCTTTGATCCTCCAGGGAATCCAGTTTAGCCCTTAGAAGCCAGAGGCCAGACATGATAACCGAGGATTCACCCCGAACAACTAGACACTGAGCAGACCAAATTTAGAATTCGACTTGACTTTCGGTGTGACCAACCAACCAACCCTGAAGCAGAATAGGAAACACAGCATGGACTTTCAGTAAAACCTTAGATCAGCCAGAACCTATGCTTAGAGCCATATCAAGCTACGAACATGAGGGGAAGAGTGAAATTTGCATTGAGCATTTCTTGCATCCACACCTCACTTTTTGATTTCATCACCAAAGGTGCACTACAAGAAAAGAAGAAGCTTGTTTTCGCACTGAGCACTAGAAAGCATGAAGCACAACTTGTGAATAGGATTGACAACTACTTTCAATAACAAGAAACTCATCGGGAGACATAATAACATCAAGGAACCCACTACTAGTAGAAGATCCCAGAACATAGTGGGCTACCTGAGAGCCCCATCAGTAGGACCCTAAGAGGATACGAAGATCCGGAAGGCAACAACATAGAGGATTGGGCGCTGTCAGAGCTACTCAAATTGATCAACGACCTTATGGAGCTGGAAGTGGGAGCAATGTCAGGATCACGAGGCGGACAAGGAGAGGACCAATTGGACTTGGGGGAATTCCTAGTCCTAGTGCAGGAGTTAGTCAATGAGTACGACTTGTTGACTAGGACAGTAGTTCAGGGCAGGCCAGTAGAGGAAGTGGTAGCAAACCTAGAAGAGGAAAGAAAGGCGATTAGAAAGGCTCTAGAGAGCATAATTGCCTATAACCATGAGAAAAAGGCTAGGAAACTCCAACAAGATGTAGACATGTATTCTAGCCTTGGCTGGTGCAGCCAAAGCAGGACCAAATGCAGACAGAGAGCGAGCAGCAGAGGATTGACTTATCATTGAGTGAACTTGTAGGCAGGTGGCTCATGGACAATACGTCCGTTGAGCAGAGCACAATAGCCTTAGCCACAGCATTACTCTCGGGATAGGGGTCACACAAGGGGCAATCTAGGATCCCTATTGTAGCAAAGCAGCTAGACAAGTATGAACCTAGCAATGACCCATATAGCTTTGTGGAGAAATTTGAACAAGTTTGCAAAGCAAACGGTCTCACGGACCTTACACAACTCTCTCAAGCTTTCGGGATGTATTTAGGTGATAAGGGGAGAATTTGGTACACTAGTCTAGATGAAGCTGAGCGCACGAACTTTGCCCATCTTAAAGACCATTTTATCAAGAGATTCTCTGAGGCAGGGTACTTTGACAATCTCATCGTCTAGTTGATGAATGTCAGTCAGAGGGAAAATGAAGACATAAGAGACTACGTCACTCATGTGCATGGCCTCTTCAAGAGGATCCCTGTCAATGAGCGACCTAACGAGAAGGCTGTGTTTACCGTGTTCATAAATGGAATTCGAAGCGAGGAGCTCTACAAGGATTTGGCTAGTAACTCCACTCTACACCGAGATGTGTTAGCTAAAGTCTTTGAGGAGGAAATAAGGGTGGACGATCAGCTTAGGGAGCAAAGCATGAGGAACGCCAGTCGAGACAATACAAGTCAGAGAGCTCCAGAGCGGACATTAGCTTTAGGAGAGAGAGAGAACTCTAGCATAAGAGATAAGGAAAAAGGTGTTGACCAAGGCCAGGAGGAGCTGGCTGAAGTAAGAATGGAGCTTGCATGATTGCAAGAACATATGAGGAAGCCTATGCGGTCGCATGTGCAGTGTAAACACTGTGGTGGAAACCACCTCCCAGCCAAGTGCCAAGATCCTAGATCTAGGCCGTGCTCGAACTGCGGTAGGTTCGGTCATGACGCATTGCATTGCAGATTGCCAAGGAGATTCCCATATGCGCAGCAATACAACCCTCCATACTTAGGCAACATGCCATCTAACCTCTTTGGTAGGGGAGCCCAGTTGGCGCTTCCAGCACTAAATGACGCAAGACCGGCTAGAGAACCCAACAGGCATACACAGACCATTAGGGACCTATGTAACCCAACCATCGAGTGAGGCTCCTGTTCACTATGTGGAAGAACCTAGTGAAGAGGAAACCTATGTGAACCCATACATCTCCTATGATGAGGAAGGCAATCCAATCTTGATGGACTATCGACCAGTGCCAGTGATGGCGCTAGGTAGAGGAAGAGGTAGAGGCTTTGGAGGACCAAGCCAAGATCCAATCTCATGCTAGACTTGTAGTCATCCAGGCCATATTTCATCACACTGCCCGGAAAGGGAATAGGCAAACAAGGACAAAGCTGACCTTCGATGCATTGAGTATGGAATCACACACCTATTTCCTGACTGTCCTAGACGAAAGCCATCAACTAGTTCTGCCAGTGTGCCCTTCGTAGCCTTGGGGCTGTTCGGTGTGGAGACCTTTGGCAGTGAGGATACTCCCATCCCAGTGCATGTCATGACCCGAGCACAGACAAAACAAATAGGCATCTCATTGCTTGGGCCAAGTAACCTGGATGCAGCCTCGTTGGGAAAGAAAAGCCGAAGGAGAAGGAGAAAGAGAACAGACGCAAAGATTACCCTTAAGACTGAGGAAGCTATAACTTTAGTGATAGGAAAGAGGGTCACTGATGCAGAGGCATAGACCTCAGCCCCTAAGACAGCAGATTTGGGGAGTGCCAAGGTAGGGAAATACCCCCACCCTAGACGGCAACTTCAGGCTATAGCCAAAGTCAAGGAGTGGGTCAAGGACACCCATTAACACTCTAAAGACGTGGAGCCCATATTGGAAGACCTCTCTAGTGCGAATACACCCGTTTCACTATCGCGACCTCAATCGAGGAATGTACCCACACCACGTGAGATGCCACAGAGGCAAGACCAGGAAGAAGCATGCCAACAAACTAACCACGACATATGGCCAAAGAGTGCTGACCAAGGAGGAAGGCAACCACCCAGCAACCTCCTCACCACTTTAGTAACCACTCCAGTAACCGTAAGCCTAGGAGATTTGCTTCGGCAGCACCCTCCCTTATGGCAAGAATTAAAGCACTGGGTGGAGGGAAAAAGGGAGCATACTGCTATTGACTTGCAAGAGCAGGATGCAGTCACGCAGATTCCAAGCCTAATGCTACACTCAGCTCCAAGGTTACTAGACGTCAATGCTTTCTGGGAAGGCACGGAGATGCATGCGGTCTTACCTATCTTAGCCTTGGGGGATGCAACACGAAAAGGAATCGTAAACACAAGCACTGGGGTCACTGTCTTGAGCCACATAGTTCTATAGGCCTGGGGAAACCCACCTGTGGAAACGGCTAGGTTCAATGTTACATTGGCCAACAGAATGAAGGTCAGACCATTCAAGGTCCTAAAGAACTGACCAGTGAAGGTTGCGGGAGTGCAGTTCTCCATGAACTTCATTGTCATGAAGGGAGTGGACTACGACATACTGCTAGGCCGACCCTGGATGAGGAATGTGCGAGTTATTGAAGATTGGGAGAATAAGCTCATCTTGTTGGGGAATAGAACATAAGCAATGAGGGTTGAGATGGACACCTATAAGACTACCCCAACCAACCTCGATGCTATCTCAACCATGCTTAAAGGTGATGCACAGGCAAGCAAACCCTATGGGTCATTGACTAGGTACATCCCTTGCCCTGAGGACGAGCGGGATTGGATGCATGTCTTGGCAACCGTTGACCTACCGTTCTCAGATGAAGAAGAGCTGTATAGGCAAGCTATTAAATCACCAAGCATGCCAGCAAGGGAGCCCATCATGCCACTCTGCATGATGGCAGGAACTTCACGTGATCTAGGGAAACCAGTCTCATTCCATATCCCCACCAACAAGCTCGAGCTTCAGGAAATCATAGAGTGCCTGGCCGATAAACTAAAGGGCAACATGGCTGCTAATCTAAAACCCCTAAGTGATCTCTTGGCTAGGCTTGAGTGGAAATGGACCAAAATTCATGATCTTAACCTGTTATACAATTGGGCTTTAGTCACTGACGAAGAGGAGATTGGAGAGGAAAACATGGGGGATGACGAGCAATTAGAGGGGAAAGATTTTGATAATGATGTGTATGAGGACTGTCGCTCTATTGGGGACAAGAGTGAAGAAGAGTTAGACACGATAGAATATGACACTGAAGGGAGAGCAATCGAACAGATCAAGGCAGACTCTAGGCCTAGAAGGGAAAGGGTAGGCTGGAATGAAAAAGGAGTCATGTGGATGGAGTGCAATAGATTCTGGTTGGAGCACATGGGAGCCATGGATTATGAGCAGGCAGGGGTGGCGCAGCCATTAGTAGTTCCAGTACTGAGAAGACGGATTCACCTATGAATTACAACCCCTTGGCAAAACTCCTTCCTCAAGCGAGGGATGTGAGTTTAACTCGGATTCTGAAGTCAGTGCAGAGAGTGATCCCGAAATACCCCAACCCTCTAAGGTCATATGCACCAAAGGGGACTTGCCAGTCCACCTAAGGCGCAGATGGCTAAGGGAGGAGGCCAAGAAGCAAAATAAGGACTCAAAAGCAGAGAGGCAAAAGAAGCCGCATGATCTCCCCAAACACTTCACGAAGTTTAAGAAGGGTGATAGAGTGGTGATTTTGCTAGGAGCAAAGAGACAAGGGCAAGCTAGTGAGCCAATTGAGGGACCCACCAAGGTCAAGGAAGTCGACTTGGCAGGGGAAGGCGAGAAGCCTCGACCTGCGTTCATCGCTGGTGACTTGACCAAGGATGAGGAGGCTAGACTTGTTGCTCTCCTACGAGAGTATGTCGACGTGTTTGCCTAGTCCTTGGAGGAACTTAAAGGAGTCGATCCTAGGGTTGTGACCCATAATATCCCAATGGTTCCAGATGCGGTGCGAACAAAGCAACGGCCTTACCCTATGAATCCCAAACACACCCATGCAGTGAAGGAAGAAATTGATAAGCTCATGGAGGCGGGATTTATATATGAGATTTAGCACACGGATTGGGTATCGGCCATAGTGATCGTTATGAAAAAGAATGGTAAAATTCGAGTGTGCATGAATTATAAGAAAGTTAATGCCGCTATGAAGAGGGACAACTACCCCTTACCGTATATTGAGCACGTGCTGGAGAGGGTGGCAGGCAAAGAAGCCTACAACTTCTTGGATGGCTTCTCTGGCTATAATCAAGTGCAAGTGCACCCTGACCATAGGCACAAGACTACCTTCACCACGGAGTGGGGTGTATTCGCCTACATCGTTATGCCCTGTGGGCTAATTAATGCACCTGCAACCTTCCAACGATAAATGTGCACCATCTTCAAGGATATGCTTAGATGAGAGTTAGAGGTGTTCGTAGATGACTTATGCATACACTCTAGTTGGGCCGAACACTTAGAAAAGTTGAGAGCTGTCTTTGAACAGTGTCGGTTAAACAACCTCTCATTGAACCCCTTAAAGTGCCAGTTTTGGGTAAAGCATGGATGTATCCTAGGGCACATAGTGTCAAGGAATGGCATTGCCATCGACTTCTCAAAGGTCAGGGTCATTGTCGACCTACCACCCCATTAACTACAAGGGCGTTCAGTGTTTCTTAGGCCATACGGGATACTACCGACGCTTTGTACTGAATTATGCACTGATTGCTAGACCATTGTACAAGCTGCTGATCGTATTTGAGTGGACTGATGAATGCCAGCGTGCGTATGAACAGTTGAAGAAGGCTTTCACCACTGCACCAATCTTACGAGCCCCAGACTAGAGTATAACATTCCATGTACACATAGATGCCTCTAAGTTTGCTATTGGAGCTATTCTATGTCAGCCTGTGAACATAACCTTGATTATCCCGTGAGCTTTGCCAGCACGCAGCTCACCGAAATGGAAATGAACTATTCCACTACAAAAAGGGAAATGTTAGCCATGGTGTTTGCCGTAAAGAAATTTAGGCATTATCTGTTGGCCACACCCTTCGTCTTTTTCGTTGACCATCAAGCCTTGCTTTATCTTGTGAACAAGCCGTGCGCTATAGGTTGCATAGCGAGATGGTTACTTCTCTTGTTGGAATTTGACTTTTCTGTGGTTATACGTAAGGGAAAGCAGCACTACATGGTTGATCACATGTTTTGCATACCCACAGGAGAAGCTACTGGACAAGGCATACCTGACGGCCTACTGGACGCTCATCTCTTTGGCTTGTCTAGCAAAGGAGACTTGTTTAGGGCTGATTTGATGCCATATTAGGCCGATGATGTAGTTCAAGTACTAGAGAACGGTATGCCTGAGAGACCTATTGAGAAAGCTAGACTAAGGAGACTTATCTTAAAAATCCAGCCATACCAAGTGATCACCAGTCAACTCTATAGGATAGGACAAGATAGTTTGTTGCGCAGATGTGTGTGTGAGCATGAGATGCACGATGTATTGAGAGAAGCGCATGTCAAGATAGTTGGAGGACACTTTGGTGGGGATACGACCGCCCGTAAGGTGCTACAATCCCAACTATGGTGGCCCACCCTATTCCATGATGCTGCTAAGTTTGTCAAACACTGCGATGAGTGCCAGAGGAGTAAGGTATCCATGCGCAAGGATAAGATGGAGTTGACCCGTAATAGCTCAACAGCCCTTCGAAAAATGGGGCATTGAATTCATTGGACCTATCAGTCCTACGGCATAGTACTCCCAGGCACGCTACATCATTGTGGCAACTGATTACCTAATGAAGTGCGTGGAGGCAAGAGCCACTAGAAAGAACGATGCTAGAACCATTGCAAAGTTCTTGTGGGAGCAGGTCTTTTCACGGTTTGGTTGTCCAATCGAACTAGTGAGTGATCAGGGCATGCAGTTCATTAATGAAGTGATATCCCACCTACTCTCAACCTTCCTAATCATTCATAGAAGGTCATCGCCCTACTACCCTCAAGCAAATGGCCAAGCAGAGTCCACGAATAAAATCCTAGTCAACATGCTTACTAAAATAGTATCCACATCATGAAGAGATTGGGATAATAAATTGATGGCGGTCTTGTGGGCCTATCTACAGCTTATAAGATGGTTGTAGGACAGATGCCCTTTAGGATGACTTATGGAATGGAGGCCATTCTACCCTTAGAGTTCTTTCTCCCTAGCTTAAGGATAGTAGCTCAGGAGCATTGGGAGGGAAGAGAAGCTTGGACCGACCGCTTAGTGGAGTTAGAGCGTCTCATAGAGACTCGACTATTAGCCACCCATGCTCTGATTTGTGAGAAGGCACGACAAAAGATGTGGTTTGACAAACATGTCAACCAGTGAAAATTTGATCATGGGGACCTCGTTCTACTATGCTCTGTGAAAGGTCACAAACAGAAAATGAAATTTCAAGAACTGGGACCTTTTCGGGTATGTGCAATTAGTAGAATGGGCAATGTCAAGTTGGAGACGCTCGAAGGGGATGGAATAGGCTTCTTCAATGGCAGTCGCATGAAAAAGTACTATCCTCCTTCCCATCCGTTGCACGAGCCACCTATGCTTGAGGCCCCTGTCAATGTCTGCGTGGCCACAATTACTGAACTAATAAATCAAGATGAAGAAGCAGTAGCACCCACCTACCTACGAATCATGGTCACTGTAGAACGGACGTATTCTTTTGATGCCTTGATCAACGAAGGTGCCGACTGTAATATCTTGACGCATGACCATTGGACACACATCGGTCAACCTAAATTACAACCCATAAATGCTAAACTCATCCCATTTGGGGGCAACACTTACTCACTCTTAGGAAAATGCAAAGTGGCTGTCTCCATCGAGTCTGAAAGTATCCCAGTCTTCTTTTATGTGTTAGCAAACACTAAAGGGGCCGGTAATAAGTCACTACTAGGTCGCACTTTTAAAAAGCAGATGAACTATAATGTGGACTACAACCTAGATCGCATCCATCTTGCTGTAGGCAATGTGCGCATAGTGACTACTTTCAACAAGGGTTATCTTGCACCTCCTTGCAGAGCCACTGATAGAGACCCTTACGGCCATGCCCATGAGCAAGCCTAAGGAGAAGGGCAGGGATATCTCACCCTCATGCTCAAACTGCTAGAATCAAGCTCACCTAGGCCACTCACAAGGCCAAAGAGTCCACGCTCATATGGGTGCCAAAACGATGAGAGCCACCTCCTTCTAAACCGCAGAAACGTGCTTCTAAACACAAAAACTATCAGTCGTCACAGCCTAAGAGGCAGCTTAGATGCTATTGACATAGGCGCACTACCATGCCACGATGGATCCCCAAAGATCTCTTGCGAGCACAAGCATACTATGAGGGCAACCCCTGGATATGGGTGCCTAAGAGTGGATATTCAAGAGGCTCAACTCTAAGCAACCCCACTCTAGCTAGACAGGCTGGCACATACAAAGCATAAACTGCAAAGAAAGCTGAACCAGCACTGGTGGTGATTAATGAATCCCAACACATTTATCGTCCCAAGCTAGATGCCCCAGCGTCATCCAAGTCAGAGGAGTTGCGCACCCCCATGCCGGCTCAAATAGAATGCAGCACTCCTCTTATGCCACTGAAACCCACTGCAGCATCTCAAAGTGCTCTAGAGTGCAAAGTCCCATCTGGGACCCTAGCAATGGAGTCACCACTGTCCAACCCAATTGCACCATCACCACCAGTAGGTCTTAAGCCTTTGTACGAAAGATGATCTTTCCTTTCAATGGCCAAGGATCTCACTAAGACCTCGGGAAATGATGTAGTGACATGCATCAAGGAGTTGGATGACACCTTCACCACATTCACTAGGAGCTATGAGAGGCTTGACCTAGAACTTCTTGACGAACCCCTTGCTTCTGTGTTCGTGCGTTGCCATGCACTTGGGAAGAATACGAGTTTATGACCATCAAATTTCCCAAAATTGCCACCGAATTAATTGCTAATGGATAGATCTCAAAGGAGTAAGCTGTTCTCAGAAGACTAATCACCTCTTACTACAAGCCTGCTCGCTCTACACCTGAACAAGAACTGGAGGAGCTCATGTAGCTTGCCAGCTCTACTTCTTCGTTCTTACAACTGTGGTATGCCTTGCAACTCCAATGGGAGAAAAAAGGCTGCCGTATCATGACCAATGCTGAGCAAAGGAGGGCAATCAAAACAATTGAACATGACCCTACTTATGTGGCACCTCTTTTATTTAGGGTTTTGGCCATTATATGCAACATACACTTAGATGACCAGGTGTTGGCCCACCCTTCCATTGATCAGCTTCTCACGGAAGAGGAGTTGCATGTTGCTAGTCGCCTCAACTCTGGGGACATCTTTCATGAAGTCTTGACCTACATCACTCAAGCTTCCATAGGACCATGAAAACTTGATCGTCATGCCCAGCTTGAATATAACCCTAACCTTTATACTTGGCTGTTGGCCAAGTAACTTGCCCCACACAGACCATGCGAGCCTTCCTCCTCCCCTTGCTAATCCTAGGAAGGATTCCCTTAACACTTGAGGAAAGGGGGGGAGAAAATGAGAGCCAAGTGATGAGCCAAGTGATGTAGCAAGATGTATAATGGATGAAAATGATCAACTGAATTCAAATAGAAAAGAATGCAAGGAGGAAATAGATGTTGTTTGTGGATTATTTCCAAGTTTCATTCCTCTGAATCAGCACGACAAATTGTCACACGCATTCTTTCTTGGATTTTTGTTAGTGATGAGTCAAGTTATGACGCTAATGTTGACTTGGTGTGATGACAGGCACCTACCATGGTAGGACAGAGTAAACTCCCATTCACGGAAGTGGAGCTGACAAAGTATGGAATCAGTGTCGAGAGGCATGGATTTAGCTAGTTCACATTCAAGCATACCATGAATTTAGATGAAGCCATCTGGAAGATCCGGTCATGACGGAGCTGGTGGACAAATGCAACCTCCAAAAGTACATGGAAAAGGTCGGACAGGCTGTAGACTACAGAATGTGCACAGACTTCTTAAGGAGCTTTGATAAAGGGAGGAGCTGTGGCACGGTCACAGTAAGGGTGGGTGACCAGGAAAGAAGGATGCAAGTGTCTCTTAATGCAGACATTGTTGAGAAAGCCCTGGGACTTGTGCCCAAGAAAGAGAGGCGCCCAAAAAGAGATGTGTATGCCATGATGGGAGTCAAAAAAGAGGACATGCACATGGTGGATGGAATCAGTTTGGCTGACATTCCAGACCCTGCGACAAGGATGCAAGCTAAAATGGTCCACGGCCTTTTCTTGGGCCACAGATACAATGCACTAATGAATAGAATCGGGGTGCCATTACTGGAAAGCATCGCGGTAGGAGCTCCAGAGGAGGTGGATTGGAATGACTTTGTCCAAAAAACTATTAGGAGTTCAACCGCGCTCCTGGATCTAGCCGCAGCACCAGCTAGTGGGGAATCTCTGGCCTCTACCGCACGATCCACAAGAAAAAAACCTGCCACAAAAGCCTCTACAATCAGATACGGAGGTGTCCTAACGGCAATCATAGACGAGGCTATCAAGGATGTCGGCGTAGAGGAAGAGCAAGCTATGCACCAAAGCTCACCTCACCGCGAGGAAGATGGCTCGAGCAAAAAGACGGTAAGTGACAAAGGAGAGCCGGAAATACCACCCACTCAAACGGCCAAACCATAGAAGGAAATGAAGACTGACAAGAGCCAGAAGAAGAAGGAGGAAAGAGTGAGCAAAGAGGAGCGGGCCAAGGCAAAGAGGGCTCAAAGAGAGTCAAGGATGGTGGAGAAGCAACGAAGGAAAAAGGAAGAAAAAGAACTCGAAAGAGTTAGAGAAGAGTCAAAAAGGGCAGAAGAAGAGAGGCAAAGAAGGGCGGAGGAGGAAGCCGACGAGCTAAGGATGAAAGAACTGGCTGAGTTGGCAGAGGCCACTCATAGATCTGTTGAAGAAACCCATGGGGGAGGAGAGATCAACCCTTTGAGTCCCCACCATGGGGTCGAAGCAAGTGGCAGTGTGGAAGCAGCCCTAGTGATTATAGGCAAGGGCATGTCCCTATTGCACCCCCTGCCTTCCTCCTTCGTGCCGGTGCCAACCGACACCACAACCGCCCCGCAACCCAGGCCCTCTCTGGACACGGCCCAACTGATGAGCATGATGCATATCCTTGTCAGTAAAGTGGCTGAGATTGTATCGAAAACCGGAGCGAAAAGACCCGCTACTGCAGATGCTAAGTCTAGGAAAGATCCAAAATGGCAAAAGCTAGAGGCATCAACCACTATAGCCCCTATTCCCATGCCACCAGGTGCGGACTACAATGCTTACGTGCTTGAGCTCCTGGCACAGTTGGACAAGGTAAAGAAAGAAAAGAAGGTGGCCCTAGTGGAACTGGAGAAGGAAAAGGAAACTTTGGTAGCCTTGAGGCTAGAAGTTTCAAAGCAAGGAGCCAACCAAAAAAGGGAGGTGAAAGTGCTGCAAGATCCACTGGAAGCAAAAATGAAAGAAGCCCAGGACAATGAGAGCCACCTGAGAAAAAGGCTAGAGGAAGAAGAGAAAAACCTCGTGGCAGAGCAACGGAGCTTAAAGTTGCTAGTGCAGCAATATGCCAACCTGGAACAGAGAACTCCCAAACTAGAAAGGTATGGACAGTTAGCAGCTCAAGAAGGCGAGCCAAGTGAGTGGCAAGAGGATACCATAGCAAAGCTATGGTATGAACTCGAGGAACAAGATAGACTAGAGAGAGAGATAGAGTTCCTAGCATAGGAAAGGCCGACAATCCTCGCAGTAGAAGCACAAGGGCTACAACAGGAGGCACAACGACTGCAAGGTGCATTGGAGATTGCCAAGGAAGACACAGAGGCCCTCATGGCCATGGCCTTCACACAAAGAAGATTGCACCTTGCGGAGATTCAAAGCCACGAGCAGCTAGTGCAAGAAAAGTCAGAACTAATTGCTGAGGTAGAACAGAGATTCAGCATTGCAAATCAAGCGAAAGAAATTGCTGAAGAACAGTTGGCTCAGAAATCTAGGGAGTGGAACCAACTCTGGGTCTTAAAAAGTGAACAACAGCAGGTGGTAACCACCTTGGCAAGTGAGCTGGAAGAGGGAAGAAGGAAGATGGACAAGAGAGCCAATGAGTGGGAAAAGAACAATTTTGAAAGGGTTAGGCAATTAACAGAACGCTTGGCGATGGCTGAGTGCGAGAGAGTGCTTGCAGAGAATCTAGGGCAGAAGCAGTCGATGTATGCGCCAACGCACAAAGGCAAGCCTTTCTCAGCACAGTACTACATGTCACCCAAGCGGAGGGCAATGATTCAATGGAGAAGGTAAGAAGGAAGCTAGAACTAAATACCCGAGTGCTAAGATATGGCCTTCAAGAACGGTAGCTTCCAACAGGCACAGGAATCACGAAAGAGCAGCAATTTCACTACCTGCGTCGTGCCGACCTCTCCACTGTTGAGCTTAAGGAACTTGGGTTCGAAGAACAGGAGCAACCAACACCACCACCACAAGTGGCCCCAACAGCGAGCAGAATGTCAAAGATGCTGAAGAAAAACAATGAAGAATGCCCAGTCTGCCTCTATTAGACCTCCACCGCCTGAAGAGCTCAAAGATGCCCACATGCTCGAGTGCATTGTGGCAGCTAGAAGAAGAAGGCAGGAATTGGCAGAGGAAGCCCAACGCAGAGCACGGTCACTGCCCAGACGATTCTCAGAAGAGCCGGTGCCACTACGAGGGGATCCCAACCCTATCAATTGGCCTCAGGAATTGATCATATGGCGTGACTGGGAGTTCCAGACGAGACCGTTTGAGCTTTCATTTGCTTATCCACGCTCTCTGGACCATGTGTTGCCTCTAAGCATTCTAGCCAAGATCACGGACTTGGCCAATGATCTTGCAAACATGTGGATAGAAGAAAGGAGCCTCATAATAACCAGGTGGAGGCAAGAGCGTGCAGATTACTGTAGGACAAGGTAAACAGGGTTCCCAAAACTTTCCAAGGCTATGAGCCACAGCCGAAGTGGCGGAGTATTTGGGATGCCAATTTTGACGCCTGGACCGCCTTCTGTAGCTCACTTCCTGAAGAATGCAATGACCTCATCTACATGCCCTACCCCCGTAGGCATGGAGTTGATTATGATAGAACCATTCATGGGGATTTCGACTTTCCTAGAATATATAATGTAAATTCCCAGAGTCCTGAGGAATGCCTAGTTTTTAGAATAGAGGATCTCCTCCCTCTATCAACCGCTTCCTCGCAGATTTTTCTTCTTGCTCCCCGGATCTAGCCTTCCTAACCACCTGTAATTATCTTAGGCTTATCAAATTCCTATTAATGCAGAGACCTACAGCTGAGGAAGCCCACCTCCCTCTCCTCTTTTTTGACATCAACCTAGGGATAGATAGTAGGGCCATGACTAGATTAATGATGAGGGCAACCCTGCTTCCCTCCTTTTTCCTAGAAATCTTAGAGAATATGAATGATACCTGCTTCACGAGGTGCAATCATCCCTTCTTGTCATCCACACCTCTGAAGGCCCAGGCCGCTATTAAAGAATATCTACAAAGTCGCACATTCCTATCCCAATGCTTGCGACCACCCCATACTGGCCTCAGTGTCGCCTTGAGAAAAGAAAAGAGTAAAAGCATGCCATTAAATGTGAAGGCGCTCCCGAATCCTTCTAAAAGAGTGCCGGGCTCACTCCTGTGCAAATTGTATACGTTACTTGGGATGGGATAAGTTAGAATGGTGGGAAATAGGAAAAGAGGGCCTCGGCTAATGGCCGGCCATGTAAAAAGTGGGGATGACTGCTCAAAAAGTAGGGCATGTATATAAAGTTCAAAAGTGAATGAGAAGCTGATTGTTGTGTGTGGCCAAAGCTTCTTCTTCTCCTTCTCTTATTTCTTGCCTTGTTGCTTGTGCTTGAGTGAGGGAATGAGGGAGTGTGAGGGAATGAGGGAGTGAGTGTGTGAGAGTGAGGGATCATGGAGAAGAAGCTCCCCATCTTCTCTCTTCATCTTCTCTTTTTCTCTTCTCTTCTCTTTTCTCGTGCAGCTATGGAGGATGGAGCTTAAGGGAGAGGGCTTGAGCTTGCTTGAGCTTGCCACAAGGATCGTGGAGCTATCGGAGTGCAAGAGAGAGGAGGGAACTTGATCAAGCATCGAGGTAGGCTCACTACACCCATAAGGTAGGCATTGCGCATCGGCTATGTGAGAGGTAGCCATGGCTGCTCGGCTTGAAATGCTTGATCAATAAGCGGTCCGTAGGTCTCGGGCTAGAGCTCCGTAGCTCCCCTTTAGGAATCAAATACTCAAACCAAAGACCTTGTCCAATTCAAAAAATGAGACACTTATGATTAGACCTGCTATGTCACCACTCGAACAACCCATCCTTGTCCGATTCTGATAATCGAACTTGAGGAAATCGGATATACCACCTCATCCAATTGGATGCTTTGACCCGTTCGTTCACGACAATTGGACTGTAGAATCAGACAGAATGCCCCTATGTTTGATTTCAAGAATTAGACTTATTCAAATCAAATCACCCCACGTCTGATCAAACACACCTTGTCTGATCGTGACAATCAGGCCTGATCCTTTCTGATTCCTAGAATCGGACACTGGTAAATCGGACGTCCGATTTTCAAAATTGGACTCTAGTAAATCGGACACAACCTAGGAGAGGAAATCTAGAAATTTGAGAAACCCCAACCAATGAAGAGTGTGACCGCACTAGAACTCATCGAACGCCTTACAGTCAATTACATGCCTAGAAATCGTGACTGAATAGCTAGGAATTGTTGAGAATCAGCAATCACACTCACTAAAACAGCCTCTTTGTATGGAGCTTCAGGGTCAAGGACATGTAGGCTAACGTATCCCATATGCACAATGGTGCCTACTGCAGTTTCCTACTTTCCTATAAAGCATTGTACTTGCTTCCTTTTCTTAATGCAATGATAGTACTCTTTTCTTTTTAGTGAAGTGTCAATGTCATTGTCCACATACACAAGATTGTGTTTATGAGTCCAAGTCTCAATCTTGGAACCTAATTCACTTGTGTAACAAACAGTGTCTTTGTCTTCTCCATCATGAGTCCACACTTCTCCTTTCATCCACCATAACTCACTGCCATGCTCTAGATCCCGCATTTCTCACATGGTATCAGAGCACAGTCAGGCATGGTTCAGCTCTCCTCTGCTCTCTCTCAGCTCATGTTAATCTCTGGTCAGCTTAGTTCCATCTCATGACTTCATCTCCCAACTCTACTCTCACTGAAGCTTCCATGGTAGCCATAGCCAGCAGCACCCTGTCAGATTGAGCTGCTTATATCTCACTCCACAGGTCAAATCTCTTGGAGCTTCCTTCTGGAAAATATTCCCCAACTCACAAAGCTTCCCTGTATCACATCAATCCAAGACATTTGACCATCTGGAGCTCAGCATTGTGAAAATTCTCAATCTCTGCTCTGTGTCTGCCATAGCCAGACAGGACCTACCTTACTTGGAGCTTCAATAACTTCTCAACCAGGCCACTTCAGCTCCTGATGTCTTCTAGGGAATTGTTCTTCTACTCAAGGCGCTTCACCCTGGCACATAAATCGACTACATTGCTGCGCCCTGACCCCGGCATTGCACAAATTCGTCATCGCTGTCCTGAACTGCGCCGAATCTGTTCGAGCTGCTTGCACGTGCCATACTGCCTACGATCTTGACGATTTTCATAGGGCTTTGATAGCCCATGAAGTCAGCTTCCTAAGCATGTAAAATTTTTTGAAAATGATCAAGTATAGCTCCTGCAATCTGAGAAAAACCAGGCCCCTGTCTCAGACACCCTAATTCCACCATAGCCAAAAATTTCTCAAGCTTTTTTTTCTCAGTTTTTCTCTCTCCTGACACTCAACCCAAGCCTCTGTCACTCTAATCCATTGACCTAGCATCAAAATCAAGGAGGGGAAGGACCTGAGAAGATTGAAGAACGACCGAACGATCCCGAACAAGAAGAATCAAGCTCAACATCAACATTGACATAGTGTGTTTTCACACTGTCACTAACTGTGTCTCTTGACACACTGCATTTTGCTCTTCTACTGATAAAATCTCAGAATTCTGGTGTTGATTTGCTGCTGATCTTGCAACCTCAATATGGGAAAAGACTCTCCAAATGCTCGATTCAAAGGAGTCGGGTTTCACACCTGGCAAACCCGCATCAAGCTCATCTTGATGAAAAAGGGTCTCTGGGCCATCACAAATGGCAAAGAGAAGAAACCTCGGGACGCGGACCTTGCAACTACTTGGCAAAAGAATGATGACAGAGCCCAGGCCATTATCAAACTGGAGCTAGACGACAGTTATATCCACCATGTGGATAACTGTGAGACCTCACAGGATACATGGAAAAGACTTGACACCCTGTTCGGTGCACAATCTAAATCATCAAAGTATGGTCTCCTGATTGAGTTCTTCAGGCTTGAAATGAAGTCCAGTACATCACTTGCCACACATCTCAATTACATGGAAGGACTCCTAACCCAACTTGCAGGAATCAACATTAAAATGGATGAAGATGTTTGCATCGGTGTTCTACTTAAGAGTTTGCCTCCTGAATATAATAATGTATCAATAACCTTAATCAACATGCCAAATAATGAACTTGTTGATATCCAGGCATCACTGTTAGAAGAGGAAAAGAAGCTAAAAACTAAGGAAGAACCAAGTACCTCTAGAGATGAGCATGCATTATATGTTGGCAACAGGTACAAAGGCAAGAAGGATCAGCTCTTCTGTGACTTTTGCAAAAGGATCGGACACACCGAGAAGTTTTGCCACGCAAGAAAGAGATCCCAAAAGGCCTATCTAGTCACAATCAAAGAAGAAGAAGAAAATGGAGCAAAGGAAGAAGATGATGAAGATGAAGACCACCAGGATCGGAAGGACAAGACTCATCAGTCCTTCTACTCTCATAACTCTGATAGACTATTTTAAAAGCCTTGTACTTCCTTGCCCTAATGCTTCTGGCCATAAGCTTTGTAAACTCCTTATGTAACTTGGCATTACAGTCCCTGTACACTTTGTGAGGCCCCTGTTACAGCCTCTGGATGTCCATCATGTTTTGGTGCCCACACTTAGACTTTTCAGCAACAGCCTCTGGTATCTACCATGTTTGTGGTGTGCCCACACTTTGCAGGTGGTTTTCATTACAGCCTCTACACACTTTGTGCCTTTCTAGTTGTGATTGAGGAGGGGTGTTGAGAATAAGCAATCACACTCACTAAAACAGCCTCTTTGTATGGAGCTTCAGGGTCAAGGACATGCAGGCTAACCTATCCCATATGCACAATGGTGCCTACTGCAGTTTCCTACTTTCCTATAAAGCATTGTACTTGCTTCCTTTTCTTAATGCAATGATAGTACTCTTTTCTTTTCAGTGAAGTGTCAATGTTATTGTCCACATACACAAGATTGTGTTTATGAGTCCAAGTCTCAATCTTGGAACCTAATTCACTTGTGTAACAATTAGTGTCTTTGTCTTCTCCATCATGAGTCCACACTTCTCCTTTCATCCATCATAACTCACTGCCATGCTCTAGATCCCGCATTTCTCACAGGAATCGTGTGGTAGCACATTTTCACAACCTTGACATGCTTAGTGTTGTAGGCTGATCGTAAGATCCCGTATCTTAGAGCTCGGGTGGTTAGCTCCAACTTTCTTTTTACCTTTTCCACTGGATCGTCGCCCTCAGCTTGCGTCATGTGGAGCACCGTGTTGAGGAAGGCCTGTCGCTGGGTCTTAGTGGTTATTTCTGCAGCCTCAACCCTAGCTTCGGCAAGCATTCTTTTGCATTCTGCCACCGCCAGGCGTTCGGTTAAGTCCTTTACCCTGTCAAAGTTTTTCCTTTCCCACTCCATGGCTCTCTCCTCCATCCTTTTCCTTTGTTCCTCCAGCTGGCTCGCCAGGGTGGTTACTACCTGTTGCTGCTCATTTGATAAAAACCATAACTGGTTTCTTTCTCTTAATTTCTGAGCGAGCTGTTCTTCAGCAATCCCTCTTGCTTGATCGACAATGCTGAGCCTGTGGTGCGCCTCGGCCAGGATTTCTGATTTTTCCTGCACCAGCTGCTCTTGGCTTTGGATTTCAGCGAGAGGAATAGCCTTTTTTGATTGAAGGTCATGGCCATGAGGGCTTCTACGTCTTCTTGGGAGGTCTCCAGCGCATCTTGCAATCTTTGCACTTCATCCTGTAGCCGTTTTGCTTCAGCTGTGCTGAGACTCCTGGCCCTTCATTCTTCAGGAATTCGATTTCCCTTATTAACCTGTTCTATTCTTCTAGCTCCTGCCATGACTGGGGCTCCATGGCATGTTCTTATGGGATAGTGGCTTCGCCTTCCTGAACCCCCTGGTAGAGCATTTCCACTTGGGTGACCCTTTTCTGTAAATCACTGTATTGCTGTATCAGTAGCTTTAGGTTCCTTTGTTCTGCCACCAGGCTTTGCTCCTCGTCTTCCAGCCTTTGTCTAAGGCGGCTTTCATTGTTTTGGACTTCCTTCGTTTTTTCTGCTAGCTGGTCCTGCAGGGTCTTTATTTCTCTCCGTCTGTCGGCTTCCTGCCTTGAGACCTCTAGCCTGAGGGCCGCTGATGTCTCCTTTTCTTTCTCTAGTTCTAGCAAGGCCACCTTCTTCTCTTCTTTTGCCTTGTCTAGTTGTGTCAATAACTCGGCCACATATGCATCATAGTCAATGTCGGCAGGCATGGGAGTATTGGGTGTGGTGGTCGATGCCTCCAGCCTTTGTCATTTAGGGTCTTGCCGTGACTGTGCATCTGCGGCGGTGGGCCTTTTCAATCTAGTTTTAGGCACGATTTCGGCCACCTTGCTCACTAGCATCTGCACCATGGTCATGAGCTGTGCCGTGTCGAGGGGAGGCGTGGGTTGTGCAATGGTTGCAGTCGTAGTTTCAGCCGTTGTCAGCACAAAGGAGGGAGGAAGTGGATGTAGGAGGGACTTGCCCTTGCCTACGACCACTGGAGTTGCTTCCACACTTGCACTAGCTTCGGCTTTATGGCGGGGGCTTACGGGTTCGAGTTCTCTGCCCCATGGGTCTCTTCCACTAATCTTCCTGTAGCTTCCGCCAATTCGGCCAGTTCCTTTAGTCACTGCTCTTCGGCTTCTTCTCCCGCCCTTCGTTTCCTGTCCTCTTCTACCTTCTTCAACTCCTCTCTTATCCTGGCAAGCTCCTCCTCCTCTTTCCTCCTCCTTTCTTCCTCAGCCCTTCGAGACTCTCTTTGAGCCCTTTTGATGTCAGCCCGTTCTTCCTTAATTTCTTTTTCTTCTCCTTCTATCTCCTATCACTTTTGCTTTGTTCTTTGGGTTTGCTCGCTCGTGGAGGCGGCACCTCTTGCTCTCCCTTGTCACTTATTGTTCTTTCACTTGATTCCCCTCCTTTGTGGTGAGGTGGGCTTTGATGCGCGGCTTTCTCATCCATGACACCCTCATCCTTTATTGCTTTGTCTATGATGGCTGTCAAGATACCCCCTTATGTGATTGTAGCTGCCTTTGACGCAGGTTTCTTCCTTGCGGAGCGCGCCGTTGAGGCAGGGGATTCTTCTCCTGCTGGTGCTTCCGCAGGAGTGAGGAGGGCAGCTGAACTTTGAATGGTTTTCTGTACGAATCCATTCCAGTCTATCTCTTCAGGGACTCCTACTGCTATGCTTTCCAACAGTGGGACCCCGATCCTGCTCATCAACGCATTGTACTATTGGCCCGAGAAGATGTTATGGATCATCTTCACTTGTAATTTCACTGCTGGGTCCGGGATGTCAGCCAAGCTGATTCCATCCACGGTGTCCACCGCTTCTTTCTTGACCCCCAGCATGGTGTAAACATCTCGTCTCGGTCGTCTCTCTTTCTTGGGCACAAGCCCCAGGGCCTTTTCTATGATTGTTGCATTGAGGGGCACTTCATTCTTCTTTCCTGCTCCCCTGTCCTTACTGTGAGAGTGCCACAGTTCCTGCTCTTGTCAAAGTTCCTCAGGAAATCTGCACACATGTTGTAATCCACAACTTGCCCCACCTTTTCCCCGTACTTGTGGAGGTGGCATCTGTCCACCAAGTCTTTGATCGCGGGTTCCTCCAGGATGGCCTCATCTAGATTCAGTGTGTGCTTGAAAGTGAACTGACTGAATCCTTGCGTCTCGATGCTGATGCCAAATTTGGCTATCTCTTCTTTAGAGAATGGGAGTTTGCCCCCTTTGTCTTGTCCTGCCATGGTGGTGACCTGTCAACACACCATGCCAACATTAATGCCTAACAATCGGCTTATTTCTAATCAAACTCAGTTTGAGAGAAAAATATATGTGCCCAAAATGGGTACACTTGCTTAGAGGCTTGACCATTGCTATTGTTTTACTTTGCAGTATTCTTCCATAAAAACTTACTTAATTATAACAATCTGCTAGCTAGATAGCATAACTTTTCATTTTTGCTCTGCTCTTGCTCACATTGCTGCTCTGCTCTTGCTCACATTGCTCCCCCCTTTGTCGGGGATCTTTCAAGGAATCCTTCCTAGGATTAGCACAGGAAGGACGAGATAAGCGATGTTTCGCATGGGTTGACTTATCTAGCCAATAGCCAATCATAGAAGCTTGGATTGTATTTGAGTTGGGCATGACAATCAAGAGTAGATGGTTGAATGGAGACTTGGAAAATGTAGGTCAAAACATCGTGGAAGAGATCTCCAGTATTGAGGCGACTGGCAACATGTAATTCCTCTTCGGTGAGGAATTGGTCAATGTAGGGGGTGGGCGAGCATATGGTCATCCAAATGCTGACGGGTGATGGCCAAGACCCTAAACGAGATAGGTGCCACGTAAGTGGGGTCATATTCGATGGTTTTAACTGCCCTGCATTGCTCAGCATTGGTCATTATTCGACAACCGTTTTTCTCCCATTGGATCCTTAGCCTGAACCACTGCTGCAAGAATGTGGAAGGTGAGCTTGCCATCTACGTGAGCTCGTGCAACTCCTGTTCAGGAGCAGAACGAGGAGGCCTACGATACAAAGTGATAAGTCTTTTGAGGGCAGCTTGATCCTTCGAGATTTCGTCGTTTGCTATCAGTTCGACAGCAATTTTGGGGACTTTAGTGGTCATAAGTTCGTATTCCTCCCAAGTGCATGGTAATGCATGAACATCCGAAGTGACCATTTCGTCAAGAAGGCCTAGGTCTAGCCTCTTGTAGCTTCTAGCAAATGTAGTGAAAGTTTTGTCTAACATTTTAATGCAGGTTATTAAGTCATCCCCAGAAGTTGCGGCAAGGTCCTTAGCCAAGGAGAGGAAAGGTCGTATCGCGTATGAAGGTTTAAGACCCGTTGGCGGGGGTGGTGCAACTAGACTGGATAGTTGTGACTCCCTCATTGGTGTCACGGGTTGGGCCTTGCACTCTGAAGCACTTTGAGGTGCTGCAGGAAGCTCCGGAGGCATGGGGGTTGTGCTAGGTTCTGAGTGAGCAGGCATAGTGGTTTTTAAGTTCTCTCAATTAGGTAGGTTTAAGGCCTGTGGCATTTGCTTTGGTCGATAGATGAGCTGAGGCTTGCTAGCCACAACTGGCCATGGCCTGCTGACTATGTTCTGGGCGCCACTTGTGCAAGCCTCTCTCATTAGGGTGAGATTGCTTGTAGATGTGCTTCTTAGCTGGCCATTTTTAGGCACCCAAATCCAGGGATTGCTCTCGTAGTATCCTTGTGCCCGCAAGAGATCTTTGGGAATCCAGCGCGGCGTGGTTGTGTGTCTACGGCGATAGTGCCTAGACTGCCTTTTAGATCGGGACGGTTGATAATTTTGACGTTTAGGATCATACCTAGGTGGTCTACCTAGATGTGGTTTTTGCCGTTTTGGCACCCATAGATACTTGGACTCTTTGGCCTTGTGAGCGCTCTTGGTGGGTTTGGGCCTGGGGTCGAGAGACTGGCACGAGGCCGTAGTTTCCTTCTATTCAGACTCGGGCTGAAGCGTGGTTGTAGGGGTTTCTACTGGTGGCTTCGTAAAGATGGGAGAATTAAGACAGCCCTGGCTGAAGGTCGTCACTATGTGCACATTGCCGATAGCAAGGTGTATGCAGTTTAGGTTGTAATTCACATTATAGTTGGTTTGCTTCTTGAAAGTGTGACCCAATAGTGACACATTACCGGCTCCTTTAGTGTCAGGTAACACATGGAAGAAGGCTGGTAAACTTTCAGGCTTGATGGAAATGACCACCTTGCACTTCCCTAGGAGTGGATAAGCGGTACCCCCAAACGGGGTGAGTTTAGCATTAGTGGGCTGTAGTTTCGGTTGACCAATGCGTGTCCAATGGTCATGCATCAAGATGTTGTAGTCGGCACCTTCATCAATCAAGGCTTCGAAAGAATACACCGCTCCTGCTGCGACTGTGATCCGCAGGTACGCCGGTGCCACTGCTTCTTCATCCTAATCTGTAAGGTCAGTTACAGTAGCCATGCGAACGTTCAGTGGGGGTTCTAGCATGGGTGGCTCATGTAATGGATGTGAAGAAGGATAGTACTTCTTAATGCGGCTACCGTTAAAAAAGCCTATTCCTTCACCGTCAAGTGTCTCCAACTCGACATTCCCGATCCTACCGATCATGCGTACTCTGAAAGGCCCTAGCCCCCGAAACTTCATCTTCTATTTATTTCCTTTTACCTAGTATAGCAGAACAAGGTCCCCTTGTTCGAAGTCTCGCTGCTTGACATGCTTGTCAAACCACATCTTTCGTCGAGCCTTTTCACAAATCAGAGAGTGAGTGGCAAGGAGTCGGGTCTCCATTAAGTGCTCGAGTTCCACCAAGTGGTTGGTCCAAGCCTCTCTTCCCTCCCAACGCTCCTGGACTGCTAGACTCAAACTAGGGATGAAGAATTCTAAGGGCAAAATGGCTTCAGTTCTGTACGTCAGCCTAAAGGACATCTGTCCTACAGCCGTTTTATAAGCTGTGCGATAGGCCCACAAGGCCGCCTGTTAATCCCAACACGAAGAAAGCAAAAGGAAGTGGAAAAGACGCAAGGCAAAGACGGAAAAAAGGTAGCCCGACTGAAGAAAGAAAATGAGAAAAGGCCAAAAGCGCAAGGGCAACCTTAAAAGTCCAAGGCAAAGGCAAAAGGGAAAATGCGCATTTTAAAATAAAAAGGCGCACCCTGAAATCTTGTAAAAGAGCGCCGGGGCTCTCATCCGTGCAATTTGTAAATGTAGATGGGTGGTGGAAAGGAAGCTAGGAAGATAGAAGGACAATGGGGAAAAGGGCCTAGGCTACGGCCGGCCATGTAAAAAAGGAGAAAAGGGGATGACCGTCCAAAAGGGATTTAGGGTTTTGTATATAAAGTTGAAAAGTGAATGAGAAGCTCATTCTTGTGTGTGGCCAAAAGTAGCTCTCCTCTTCTTCTTCTTCTTCTTGTTCTTGCTTGCTTGAGCTTGTGCTTGTGAGAGGGAGAGTGAGAGTGTGAGGGAGTGAGTGTGTGAGGGTGAGGGACCGAGGAGGAGAAGCTCTCCATCTTCTCATCTCTTCTTCTCTTCTCTTCTCTTCTCTTGTCTTGCTCGTGGACATGGAGCTTGGAGCGTGGAGCTTGAGAATGGAGCTTGCTTGAAGCTTGCACTTGGATCGTGGAGCTATCGGAGTGTGCGGGAGAGGAGGTAACTCGAACGGCATCAAGGTAAGCTCACTACACCCGTAAGGTATGCATTGCGTGTCGGCTATGTGAGAGGTAGCCATTAGTGCTCGGCTTGGAACGATTGAATCAATAAGCGGTCCGTGGGTCTTGGCGGTTGAGCGAAAGCTCCCACACCGCCATTAGCTTGTTGTCCCAGTCACTTCTTGAAGTAGACACGACTTTTGTAAGCACGTTGACTAGGATTTTATTTGTGGATTCGGCTTGGCCATTAGCCTGAGGGTAATATGGAGAGGACTTCCGATGAATTATTAGGAAGGTAGAGAGCAAGTGGGCAATCACTTCATTAATGAAGTGTGTGCCTTGGTCGCTTACAAGTTCGATTGGATAGCCAAACCGTGAAATGACTTGCTCCCACAAGAACTTTACGGTGGTCCTAGCATCATTCTTCCTCGTGGCTCGTGTCTCCGTCCATTTCGTTAGATAGTCGGTCGCCACTATGATGTATCGAGCTTGGGAATATTGTGTTGCAGGACTGATAGGTCCAATAAAATCGATGCCCCATTTTTTGAAGGGTTGTTAGGCTATGACAGGGGTCAACTCCATCTTGTTCTTTCGCACAGGCACTTTGATCCTTTGGCACTCATCGTAGTGATTTACAAATTTAGCTGCATCACGGAATAGGGTGGGCCACCATAGCTGGGATTGTAGCACCTTTCGGGCTGTTGTGTCCCCGCTAAAGTGTCCTCCAGCGATTCCGCCATGTGCTTCGTTCAATGTGTCGTGCATCTCATGCTCACAGACGCATCTGCGCAATAAACTGTCTTGTCCCAACTTGTAGAGTTGGCCAGCTATCAGTTGGTATGGCTGGATTTTCAAGATAAGTCTTTTCAGCCTGGCCTTCTCAATGGGTTGCTCTGGTAATCCATTTTCTAGTACTTGCACTATGTCATCGGCCCAATACAGTGTCAGATCAGCTTTAAATAATTCTCTCTCACTAGACAGGTTAAAGAGATGGGCATCCGGCAAATCGTCAGGCACGCCTTGCTCAGCGGCTTCTCCTGTGGGTATGCGTGACATGTGGTCAGCCATGTAGTACTGCTTTCCTTTGCGTACAATCACAGAGAAGTCAAACTCCAGTAAGAGGAGTAACCATCTGGCTATGCGCCCCGTAGCGCAAGGCTTATTCACAAGATACAACAAGGCTTGATGGTCGACAAAGAAGACAAAGGGAGTGGCCAACAGGTAATGCCTAAATTTCTTTACCGCAAATACCATGGCCAACCCCTCCCTTTCTGTCGTGGAATAGTTCATCTTGGTCTCTGTGAGCTGCCTGCTGGCAAAACTCACCGGGTAATCCAAGTTATGCTCACCAGGCTGGCATAGCACGGCTCCAATAGCAAAATTAGAGGCGTCTATGTGCACATGGAACGTTACGTTCTAGTCTGGGGCTCGCAAGATTGGTGCAGTCATAAGAGCCTTTTTCAACTCCTCATATGCATGCTGGCATTCCTCCGTCCACTCAAACACTATCAATAGCTTGTACAATGGTCTAGCTATTAGTGCATAATTTAGTACAAATCGTCGATAATATCCAGTATGTCCCAAGAAGCACTGAACTCCCTTGTAATTATCGGGTGGCGGTAGGTCAACAATGACTCTGACTTTGGAAAAGTTAATAGCAATGCCGTTCCTTGACACTACGTGCCCTAAGATGCATCTGTGTTTTACCCAGAACTGGCACTTTAAGGGGTTCAACGAGAGGTGGTACAGCCTACACCTTTCAAAGACCGCTCTCAATTTCTCCAAGTGTTCGGCCCAACTAGAGTGTAAACAGAGGTCGTCTACGAACACTTCCAGTTCGCGCCTAAGCATGTCCTTAAAGATAGTGCACATTAGGTGTTGGAAAGTTGCAGGTGCGTTCATTAGCCCAAAAGGCATAACAATGTAGGCGAACACGCCCCATTCCGTGGCAAAGGCAGTCTTGTGCCTGTCGTCGGGGTGCACTTGCACTTGATTGTAGCCCGAGAAACCATCCAGAAAACTGTAGGCTTCCTTCCCTGCTACCCTCTCAAGCATGTGCTCGGTGTAAGGTAAAGGATAGTTATCACTTTTCATAGCGGCGTTCACATTTTTGTAGTTCATGCACACTCGGATTTTTCCATTTTTCTTCATGACAATCACGATAGGTGATACCCAGTCCGTGTGCTCGATCTCATATATGAAACCTTCCCTCATGAGTTTATCAATCTCCTCTTTCACTGCATGGGCATGCTTGGGATTCATGGGGTAAGGTCATTGTTTTGTTGGCATTGCATTTGGAACCATTGGGATGTTATGAGTCACGACCCTAGGGTCGACTCCCTTAAGTCCAAGCAAATACGTCAATGTACTCTTGCAGGAGCGCAACGAGTTTGGTCTCTTCCTCCTCCCCCAAGTCATCTGCAATGAACACCGGTCTTGGTTTTTCACCTTTCCCAGCCAAGTTAACCTCTTTGACTTTGGCGGGTCCCTCGATTGGTTCACTAGTCTGACCTTGTCTTTTTGCACCTAACAAAATCACCACTACCCTTTTTAAATTTTGTAAACCGTTTGGGCAGATCCTGTGGTTTCCTTTGCCCTTCCGCTTCTGAGTCCCTTGCTTGCTTTCTGGCCTCCTCTTTTAGCCTCTTGCGCCTTAGGTGGACTGGCAAGTCTCCCTTGGTGTGTTTGACCTTAGCGGGTTGTGGTATCTCGGGATCACTCTCAGTGCTAACTTCCGACTCTGAGTTGAACTCACATCCCTCACTTGAGGAAGGTGTTTCCCCAGGGGGTCATAGTTCCGTAGGTGCATCTGTCTTGAGCACTAGGATTACCCATGGTTGAGCTACTCCGGCTTGCTCGTAATCCAAGGCTCCTATTCGTTCTAGCCAGGATCTGTCACACTCCATTAGCATGACTCCTTTTTCGTTCCGACTGATCCCTTCTTTCCTAAGCCTCAAGTCTGCCCTGATTTGTTCTATCGCTTTTCCCTCCGTGTCGTATTCTATTGTGTCTATCTCTTCTTCACTCTCTTCTCCCATAGCGTGACAGTCCTCATACTCCTCATCATCCGGGTCTTGTCCTTCTGACTGTTCATCATCCCCTAAGCTTCCCTCTTCAATCTCCTTGTCATCAGTAACTAAAGCCCAGTTATATAGCAAGTTCAAGTCGTGGACCTTGGTCCATTTCCATTCTCGTTTAGCTAAAAGGTCACGTAGAGGTTTTAAGTTAGCATCCAAATTGCCGTCCAAATTATCGGTCAGATACTCTACGACTTCCTGAAGCTCTAATTTGTTGTTGGGGATGCGGGACGAGGCCAGTTTGCTTGGGTTGAGTGAGCTTCCTGCCATCATGCAAAGTGGCACAACTGGCTCCTCAGTTGGCATGGTTGCGGCTTTAACAGCCTGCTGATGTGGTCCTTCCTCATCCGAGAATGGTAGGTCAATGGTTGCCAAAACGTGCATCCAATCCCTCTCATCCTCAGGGCAAGGAATGTATCTAGCGAGCGATCCATAGGGCTTGGTCGTTTATCGCCTTTTAGCATAGCCGAGATGGCAGCTAGTTCAACAGGTGTCGTCGTCCAAGTGTCCATCTCTACCCTCACTGCACTAGTTCTGTTCCCTAGGAAAATCAATCCATTGCCCCAGTCCTCTATGACTCGTGCATTCCTCATCCAAGGTCGGCCTAATAGTATGTCGTAATCCACTCCCTTCATGACAATAGAGTTTACCGAACATTGCACACCAGCAATCTTTACCGGCCAATTCTTTAAGACCCCAAATGGTCTTACCCTCATTCCGTTTGCTAGCATGACATTGAATCTAGCAGTCTCTATAGGAGGGTTTTCCCATGCCTCTAGGACCGCATGGTTTAGCACACTAACACCGACGCCTATGTCTACAATTCCTTTTCGAGTCATGTCTCCTAAGGCTAGGACGGGCAAAATTGCGTGCATTTCAGTGCCTTCCCAAAAAGCATTGATGTGCAAAGACTTGGGATCTGAGTGTAGAGTTAGACTTGGGATCCGTGTAACTGCATCATGATCTTGCGGATCAGCACCCGCAAGTCCTGCGTGTCCCTCGATCAAGTCTTTTAACTCCTGCCACAAGGAGTGATTTTGCATAAGCATATCCTCCAAGCTTAGAGTTACTAGAGTGGACAGCAAGGTTGTGAGGAGGCTACTGGACCCTTGTCTTCCTCTGAGGCTAGCAATTCTAGGCCATGCATTCTGTTTGCCCTGGTAAGTTTTCCCTCGGCCTTGCTGCTGAGTTGCTCCTAGTGGTGCAGGTATGCTCCCAGCCTGTGGTTTTGAGGGTGAGACTGGTGTGCTAACATTGGAGAAGTCGTCCATAGGGTCTTCCAATATGGGTTCAGCATCCTCGAGGTGCTTTTGGGCGTCCTTGACCCACTCCTTGACCTTGGCTATAGCCTGAGTTGCCATTTGGGATGGGGATATTCCCCTACCTTGGCACTCCCTAGCTCTGATGTCTTAGGAGCCGAGGTCTCTGCCTCTGCGTCTGTGACCTTCTTTCCCATTACCAGCGTAGACGTTTCCTCGGTTTTAAGGGTTATCTTCGCATCGGTTCTCTTTTTCCGTCTCCTCCGGCTTTTCTTCCCTATTGAGGTTGCATCAAGGTTACTTGGCCCTGGCAAGGAGATGCCTGCTTGTTTTGTTCGAGCTCGCGTCATAGCATGTAGTGGGATGGGCATATCCTCACTACCAAAAGTTTCCACTCCAAAGAGCCCCAAAGGCACCGATGGCATGTTGGCAACGCTCGTTGATGGCTTCCGCCTAGGACAGTCAGGAAACATATGTGTGATTCCACACTCTGCGCATCAGAGATCCGGTTTGTCTTTGTTAGCTTGTTCTCACTCTGGGCAGTGTGATGAGATGTGGCCTGGGTGGTCGCAAGTCTAGCATGTGACTGGATCCTGGCTGCGCCCTCCAAAGCCTCTGCCTCATCCTCTTCCTAAAGCCATCACCGGCACTGGCCGATAGTCCAGCAGGACCGGGTTGCCCTCCTCGTCATAGGATATGTACGGATTGACATATGTCTCTTCCTCATTAGGCTCCTCCACAAAGTGAACAGGAGCATCGCTAGGTGGGTGAGTCACAAAAGGCCCTGGTGGCCTGGGTATACCAGTTGGGTTCATCTCTAGCCTAGGCACGATAGGTCTTGAGTCAGTTGGTGATGGAAGAGCTAACTGGGTTCCCCTGCTAAAGAAATTAGGTGGTCTATTACCTAAGTATGGAGGGTTGTACTGCTGCGTGTATGGGAATCTCCCCGACATTCTGCAATGCGTTGCATCATCCCCGAATTTACCACAATTTGAGCATGGCCGAGATCTAGGCACTCCACTGGGAGGTGATTGCCGCCGTAGTACACACATTGTACATGCGATCTCACAGGCTTTCTAACGAGCTCTTGCAACCATGCAATCTCCATTCTCATCTCTGCCATCCCTTGGTCGTGGTCTACACTCTTTCCCTTGTCCTGCGCGCTAGCAGTTGCTTTTTCCCCCAAGGTGGTTGATCTCTCAGGGTCCCTCTGGCTTGGACTATCTCGGTTGGTAGTCCTCATGCTACGTTCCCTGAGTTGATCATCTACGCGTATTTCCTCCTCGAAGACTCGAGCTAGCATGTCTCATTGTAAGGTGGAGTTACTGGCCAAAGCCTTGTAGAGCTCCTCACTCCGAATCCCATTCATGAACACTATAGACACCGCCCTCTCGGTAGGTCGCTCATTGGCAGGGATTCTCTTGTAGAGGATGCGCACCTGAGTGATGTAATCCCTAACGTCCTCCTTCTCCCTTTGACTGATATTCATCAACCTAACAATGAGGTTATCCGAATACCCTGCCTCCGAAAACCTCTTGATGAAGAGGCCCTTAAGGCGAGCGAAGTTTATATGTTCTGCGTCATCCAAACTAGAGTACTAGGTCCTCCCCTTATCGCCTAAGCACAGGCCGAAGGCTTGAGCTCGCTATGCAGGGTCAGTAAGACCGTTCGCCTCACATACTTGCTCGCTCCATGAAGCTGTACGGGTCACTGCTAGGTTCGTATCGAGCTAGTTGTTTTGCTACTATGGGGATTCTAGCCTGCCCTTTAGCCCCTTGCGTGACTCCCAATCCTGACAGTAGTGCGGTGGATGTATTGTCCATGAGTCGCTTTGCCATCAGTTCATTCAACGTCATGCCAGCCTCTGTTGCCCATTCCCTCTCTACGTTCGATCCGGACTTGGCTGCCCCAGCTAGGTCTAGTACTCGTCTAGCCTCGTACATATCCACGTCTTGCTATAGCCTTCTATCCCTTTGCTCATGGTTGTAGGCAATTATGCCTTCCAGTGCTCTCTTGATAGCTCTTCTCTCTTCTTCTAGGTTAGCCACCACTTCCTCTACAGATCTACCTTGGATCACGGTCCTGGTGAGTAGATCGTAGTCATGGACCAGTTTCTGGACCGAGGTTGGAAATTCTCCTAAGTCTAATTGGTCTTCCCCTTGTTCACCTCTTGATCCTAACATTGTTTCTGCTTCCAGCTCCACGAGGTTGTCAATAAATCCAATCAGCTCCGGTAGCTTCCACTCCTCTATCTTGTTGCTTCCCGTGTCTTCGTGTTTTCTCCAAGTACTACTAGTAGGGCGCTTAGGCACCTGTCTAAGTCTTGGGGTCTTCTCCTACTAGTGGGTTCCTTAATGTTATTAGATATCCTGGTCTGTTCCTTGTTATTCGAAAGCAGCTGCGATCCTTACTCACACGTTGTGCTTAGTGCTTTCGTGGTGCTTGGTGCGAAAACAGGCTTTTCTCTTTTCTTGCTGTGCAGGTTTAGTGGAGCACAAGAGTGAAGTGCCGATGCAGAAAGTGTTTAATGCAAACTCCACCTTGTTTCTACCCACATTCCCAGCCTAATTTGAGTTCTCAACTCGGTTCCCGGCTATTCTACGGTCTTTCCGCACCCTAAGTTCGATTAGTCTCTGAGGTTCTATTGGTCAAACTGGGTCTTGGGGGTGTTCAGGGTTGCGTCCTGGGGTCAGGTCTGTGGCAAGGCCAGCAAAAGATCCTTATCTTTTTCTTCTGGTAAGATGGTCCGATTCTGGGAATCGGACAGAGTTGGTCCGACTCTGGGAGTCGGACGGTCTGATTCTTGCAATTGGACCGGTCTAATCCGACTCTAACAGTCGGATGGGTTGGTCCGATTCTGGGACTCATCCGACCCTGGTGGTCCGATTCTGGGAATCGGACCAGGAGGGTGGTCCTACTTTCGAAGTGGTCCGACTATGGACTGGTCCAAGTCCTAGTCCAAGTCCGGCTCCAATGGTCCAACTACGATGGCCCGATTCTAATGGGCAGTCCGAATGCCACGTGGCACATCCGATCAAGTTGGTCCGATTCTTGCAATCGGACCGGTCTGGTCCGACTCTCTCAGTTGAACGGTCCGATTCTGGGAATCAGACAGTCTGACCCCAGGACTCGGGTGGTCCGATTCTGGGGATCGGACCATTGCGAGTTGGTCCGACTGCGTTGACGGCGGTCGCAATTCCGATGCGTTTGAATCCTTCCTAATGCCTGCTGCACTCAATCACCACAGACTTCCCATATCTGATTAGAGCACTATTGGAAAACACCGGACTCACCTGGAGCAGCATGAATCGATGGCGCCTAGAATCGGGGGTCGCGTTTCCTCGTCCTGTGAACCAGAAGCTCTCTCTCTCTCTCTCTCTCTGTCTTTCTCAAGGCTAGCTAAAGAAATGAGGTTTGTCCTGGCCTCCCAAGCCTCTTAAGGTCCTTTCCCAGCACTGCAAAACCTTACAGCCAGTTCCCTGTCCTTGCTTCACCCAGAAACTTGAATCTGGTCCCCTGTTCTCCTGTTTCCAACAGCACCAGAACCTCTGTTTTCTCTTTTCTTACCCTAATCTAACCTTAATCTAGTGCAGCCAATATGCAAAACAGAAATGCAGAACAGTAGTCCTAATCTAATGCTTCCAACAAACCCAAATACTTACTTGTTCCACGTATTAAACCCTCCTAAATCTCCTAGTTATCTCGAGCACTGTTTTAGGCTGCAAACCCTACTTCCATGCTCGATCTCATGCGCGCGGTGCTCAAGACTCGATTCTGTCGGTCCCGGCAATGGAACCAAAATGGAGGGGAACTTCAAGCTCTACCCCGAGACCTACGGACCACTTATTGCTCAAGTGTTTCGAACCGAGCCACCATGGCTACCTCTCACATAGCCGACACGCAATGCCTACCTTACGGGTGTAGTGAGCTTACCTTGATGCTCGATCGAGTACCCTCCTCTTTCTTGCACACCGGTAGCTCCACGATCCTTGAGGCAAGCTCAAGCAACCTCAATCCCTCTCCCATGAGCTTCATCCTCCATAGCCATGCGCGAGACAAGAGAAGAGAAGAGAGGAGGAGAAGATGAAGAGAGAAGATGGAGAGCTTCTTCTCCAAGATCCCTCACTCTCACACAATCACTCCCTCACTCCCTCACACTCTCTCGATCCCTCTCTCAAGCACAAGCAAGAACGCAAGAAAAAAGAGAAGAAGAAGAAGAAGTTTTGGCCACACACAAGAATGAGCTTCCCATTCACTTTTCAACTTTATATACATGCCCTATTTTTCATGGTCGGTCATCCCCCTTTTTTACATGGCCGGCCATTAGCCTAGGCCCATTTTCTCATTTCCCACCGTTCTAGTCTATCCTATCCCCAACTAATGCATACAATTTGCACAGGAGTGAGCCTGGCACTCTTTTACAAGGTTTTGGAAGTGTTTTCGCACTTAATGGTGCGCTTTTTATCTTTTACTCTCCTTGGGCGACTCCAAGACTTCTTGAGGATCGTGCCCGTGCATTTAATTTTTTCTCAGGTCTAGTTGCTAGTTAAGGCACCTTTTTCTTAATTTTTCTCTTTTTCCATTTCCCGCTCCTCTGTGCTGTGGTAAATAATTCCACTAGGGAGATTAAGAGCACGAGAGTGAGAGAGTAAGGGTGAGGGACCAAGAGGGTCAAGCTCTTTTCATCTTCTCTCCCAGAACTCTCTCTTGCCATGACCATGCTTCTGTTTCACATGTGGAGGTCGTAGAGGTTTGAGAGTTAGAGGAGCACTCACTTGGATCATGTAGTGTGTCAAAGCTCTTAAAGAAATAAGAGTGTGTCTAATGTCCCAATATGTTGAGCTCATGTAGCACAAAAAACCACAATGAATGTGTTTTTTTGTGGATGATGAATGCAAATCCATGTGAGGTCCATGGGCATTGCATTGAAATTGTTGTTTTCTCTTTATCATAAATAATGAAGAGCAGTTCATTGATGTTCTTATGGCATTTATAGAAATGGTATTTTCAAGAAAATCTCTCTTGTAGTTGTTTCTTTGGATAAACCATTGATGAAAATAGCTTTCATGTTATGCACATGTCAAAATGTTTACTGATGCTACATGTCTAATTTGAGAATGAACCATTTAAAAACATGTTGACATATTGAAACCTATTGAGAGATTACATGTATTGGAGCAACATTTAGTAAAATTTTTGTTCATAAGTTGTGTAGCTTTTTTTAATGGGTTCTGTAACTTCATTTGATGAGTATCTAGTCCTTTTTATCAACTAGGGAATCCGCATGTCTTATTATGGAAAACCAATTTACTAGAGTATGAGAGAGGAAAATGTCATGTTTTTTGCATTTGAAATAAACCATTTAAATACAAGTAAACATATTGAGACTCATTGAAAGAGTGTGTGCAAGAAGAAGGAAGAGTAACCTAGAAAATGTTTTTGTTGTTATTGTTTTAGTATAACAATTAATGTAGCTTCTATTCATTATCTATGTATGTCAAATTTAAGAATGAATCTCCAATGGAAAGAAGAACCTCTTACTTTGCCCTAGTCTATATAATGTACTTTGACATGTGCTGCTTGGTTTTCTTGTCTTTCTTGGAAAGGTTCACTTGAAGAAAATGAAGACTCTCACTAGTGCAATACACAGTGCATTGTACACTAGTCCACGTACTAGTGCACATTGCATGGTGTACATATGCCCACATGCTCCCATGAATATAATGTAGATCCCTATCAAAAACTCACATTTGTGTCCACCCATCTCACCTAATACATGCATCACACATTGCACCCTCTGCATTATAAGTCTTTCAACACCTAGGGCTAACCTTGCATACCAGCTAGAACACATGTGCACACAGTGCATAGTGCATAGTGCACATGTCCGTATAGTAGCCTCATTTATTCATCTGCCTTGCATCTATTCTAATACACACTACTCTTAAGACATTAGTGCATTAGTGCATGGGCCAATGCATAGCCTACGGTGCACAATGCACAATGTAGATGCAGATATGGGTGCATGCACACCTCACATCCCACCACCTAGCATAGACCCGCACTCCACCATTCATATCCATTACACCCTAGTGCATTAACATATCACCTCAGTGCACATGTGCATACATACACACTGGAGCATATTGCACAGTGCATGGCACATGGTGCACATGCACAATGCACCACACCTAGTTATATGCACTCAACACACTCCACCTTAGACCATCCTAGGAAGTTTCTAGATTACAGTTGCATGTAGATCATTGCATAAATAATCACCTTGGCCACCTAGTACATAGTGCATTTTTGCACGTGCACTAGCACACAATGCACACATAAACAAGTACACACAAGTGCTGCAAATATCATATTGGGGAATATGGGAATTTCCCATAAGTTTGGGACATCTGGTCAAATCTTTGGATTTGTCATAACTTGAACACTATAACTCCAAATTGAGCACTCTATAGCTCAATATATTCCATTTTTCAAGCACTTTCCAATGATAGGTCACATCATATGGTTTTGAGAAACTTATGGGCATGTTATCCAGCCCAAACTCACTAATATTGTGCAACACATGTGCAAACCTTTCACACCACCTTGCATATAATCCTCAGGCATGCTTATTATTCATGAGTGTTCTTAACCATCACATGTTCACACAATTACACAACCACTAGATCAATTGCAATTCAATGTGCACATTAGACTTAGAATACTTTCTTGCTCACCTGGCACATCATCTCTTGCAACTAGGTTAATGCACAAAGCTCATCCACCCACACTGACACACCTCACAATAGGCATGCAATTCGTGAAAAGGGCACACATCATAGCACCACATGCGCGCGCGTGCACACACACACACACACACACACACACACACACACACACTCTCTCTCTCTCTCTCTCTCTCTCTCTCTCTGTCTCTCTCTCTCTCTCTCTCACTCACTCACTCACTCACTCAACTAAGGTAATCGTACAAATCGAATAATTAAACAATGAGAACCAAAAGGAAACTACACAAAACATAAAACATCTCAGAAGGACTAAAGAACACAAACAGGAAACTCATCTAGAAAATTAATTAGAACTTTGAAACTCAAATTGAAGGATAAGTGAATTAATCAAAGTGATGTCTATGAGTGAAAAGCACCTACCACAAATTGATTGGAAAGCATGTTTGTGCACAATGTACTAGGTCTTGTTAAACTCCAAACAAGAAATCAATGCTTTTGAATACTCAAGACATTGTCAAAAAAAATTGTCAAAGCATGGGTAGAGCAATAAGAAATAAAAACATAGAAAATTGAGCTAACAATAGGAAACCTAGGACTTGAAATCACAGTGTAGATGCATGTGTCTATGAATTGGATATAAGCTCTCAACTCTCATTACCAGTTGAGGTAGCTTTGTGGAACAATTTGAACAAGTTTACAAGGTGAACAACCTTACAGGTGACACCGAGCAAGCACATGTGTTTGGACTGTGCCTGATGGAGAAGGAGAAAACCTAATTCACTAGACTTGATGCAATTGAGAAGGCCTCATTCATATTGGTCAATGATCTTTCTGTAAAATGTTTCATAAAGGTTAGCTATAGGGATGACCTCATTGTTTGTCGGATGAACTTAATCACCAAGGGGTAGAGAGCATGTAGGACTATGTCTCAAAAATAAGGAGCTTGTTCAAGTATATCCCAACTTCTAAGAGGCCCATTACCAAGGTCATAATCAAGGCTTTCATCAAGGGCATCCAAGATGAAAGAATTTATAAAACCATGGGAGGTAACTCAAGTCTTAGCCATTCCAACATTAATGATGTGCTTGACCAAGAAATTCATGTTGATGACCTTCATAAGGAGAGAAACTAAGATAAGAGAGTTTTAGGCACCAAACCAGACCCTTAGCTCATGGCAAGGCCGAGACAAAGAACATTCAAGATCTAATGGGCAATGTCAAAAAGCAATAACAAGAGCTCTTGAAAATGGTAGAAACCCTTAAGCTATCCTGACCATATCGACAATACATGCAGTGCATCCATTGCGATGGACATCACCTTTCTTTTTTTGGAGTGCTCAATGGGCTAGCATGCACTTGCATAAATTGTGGATGCTATGGGCATGAAGCTATCTATTGTAGAGATCCATGAGACTTCTAAGGTAGAACCCTAGTTTCAACTACCTACAATACAGTCAAGGTCTCAATTGCATATGCCAACTATAAGTAGCACCACCTTTGGTCTTGCTAGCTTTGCTAGCTCCCTAAGGAGAAGCAAATGATAGATTGTGCCAAGGAAAAAAATTAACCCATTTAGGATTCCCAAACCTCCGAGGCCAATCATTAGTTGTTCTCTAGGTGACACCCCATCTATTATGTCAAGGAACCCATAGAGGATAAGGAGCATATTAATCCTTTTGTTTGTTACAACCAAGAAAGTCATCCTATCCTAATGGATTATAGGCCACTGCCTATCATGACATTAGGACAAGGAGGAGGACCAACAAAGGGAAATGATACCTTGTTGGAATTGCAAAAAACCAAGACACATATCCTCACATTGTACCCATAGAGGCAAGAACAACCTAAGGAAAATGAAGTAAACCAACGATGCCCGAAATGTGGAGTCATACACAAGTATCAAGATTTCTATGAAAAGCCATAGTAGTAAGGCAATTGTCTCCTCAATGTCCTTGGGACTCTTCATTATTTAAATAATTAAGGATGAAAATATCCTTGTCATTCTAGCTATTAACAAAGCAAGAAAGCTAGAATCAATTAAGGGACTGACCATAGTGAATGGGTCAATGATAGGTAACAAAAATGCTAAGAAAAGTTGAAACTATGTTGACCTCAAATTAAAAAGTGAAGGCTTGACTACAACAAGGCACAACTCTTGTATCGAGTATAGAAAGTGCAAACCAAAAACTCCAAATAGAGAATATTGCCTCAACAAGGGTGGGAATAATTCCAAGTAGCAATTGGCCAAATTTGATAAGGTTAAGGAATGGGTGGAAGTAGTACAAAGGGCCTACCACAAGTGAGGTAGCTTTGGAAACCATTAGTCTTCCTAGCCTCTCTAACACTTCATGTAAGTTTCTATGTGATCCCTTGAACCTTGGTAACTCCACTATTGTGGCAAATACAAGCACAAGAAATAGGCCACAATTCCAAATGATGTAGGATACCATGAATTCCAATATCAAGAAGTAGAGCCTCTGGTATTATCTCAACCCTTGCATCCACCAACGTCTTAATCCCACTTGGAATCTTGATGAAAGAAAGCCCTACCATGTAGAAGGAATTCAAAAGTTGGATGGATGGCACAGACTTTATACTATTAAAATGTAATCCACAACCCGGCTATCTAGCCATGGCCACCTTGGGAACCTTGGAGATCAACAACTTTTGAAAAGGGATAGAGCATCATATAGTGCTTCTAGTGGAAGCCCTTGGGGATTCTTCCAAGAGAGGAATCATTGTTGATATTGGAGCTATGGACTTATCACAACTAATGAAAACATACTCCACTCTCAGGAAAATCCTCTAATCAAGCTTGCCAATTTTAACTTGATCTGTTAAATATGAATTTAAGATTTTCCCAATAAGGCATATTGAAGGATTCACTAGTCAAAATTACCAAAGTACAGTCTCTGGTTACGTTTATTGTTATAAAAGGGATCAACAATGATCTCTTACTAGGATATCCTTGGATGCAAAACACACACCTCATTTAGGATCGGGATAATAGTCTAGTCTTCCCAAGGAACATGAAAGATATAGTATGGATAGAAATGGAGGCTTGAAAAACATCTTTAGTTGACCTAGATGTAATTTCCAGCATGCTATGAGGATATTTTAACTACCCTCTTGTCGATTAGCCTCTCACAAACTACATTACACCCCTCAAAGGTGAGCAAGATTAGATGTGCATAGTTGCCACTCTAAAATTTCCATTCATGCAAGAACCTAAATATTGAGAATCTCATGAACACGCGAGCCAGTGAAAAGCACAAGGCCATGTTATCTAAAAGATCAACCCTCAATTAGAGCATCTCTTTATGATGGGTCGCAGCTTAGCACTGCAAGTTCTTACTAAGGGTTATTTGATTCCAACAAACAAGCTTGAATTTCACAAATTGTTGAGTTAGTGATAGCCATCTTATTGTGGCAAAATAGAAGCCCACTTCCTAATATTTAATATTTGAGGAGTTACTTAACAGGCCCACTTAGGATCGGACTAACCTCCATCCAATCATATTTGATTATCGCTTCATCTCCCAAATGGCAGAGGCCCACATGGAAGCATGACTAGCCAATGGGGCGAGACCTCCAGATTCACCCGAGTTACCGGGCAGCCGCCTGTTTTACCCTGCGCTTCCTGACGCGACGCTCCTGGGCTGGATCTCCAGGTCAGCGGTAACTCCCTTTTATCCCCAGGTAGAAGGACTCCCCGTCCCTCCCCTCTTTACACCTGAATATCAATCAGCTTATAATTATTACATACTCACGAGTCATATATATTCGCAGTAATTCCATGATGATAACGGAGGGAATCTGAGGCAGAGCGTGTGTAAATGGGCCTCTTCTGGCATCTGCCCTCTCTCTCTCTCTCTCTCTCTCTGTGCATTCCGTAGGATAGTCATTATCACTACGTTGTTGGACGCTTACCATCGTCTCTCAGACTCTCATGCCTAGCAGCCTATAGGCTCTTGTACAAACTTGTAGTCTTGTTTCTCTTTGCCGTGTGCACGAGAGAGAGAGAGAGAGAGAGAGAGAGAGAGAAAGAGAGATATATATTTGACTTCGTCCATGTGGGTAGACCATAGGTTGTGACAATGCTCAATGGTACCTCGTGCACCTTTTGTGCTCCTCTTTATCTAGTCCTTCTAGGGCAAGTTCAAATCAGGATTAGTTTTACAGCATTTTTCTAATGCAAAAATATGATATTTTTATTGTCTACAAGGAATAAGCTTGAACCACAATCCCTTAACCAACTTATACAAGGTTGGGTTCACAAGAGATGATGGAACAAAGACGTGTGGGGGTCCATTGTTTGTGTAGAAGCTTGTGATTAGCTAAAAGAAAAGTGAATTGCCTTGAGACCTACTCGAAAATGGGCAGCCTCCTCCCCTCAAAAGAGAAACATTTCCATTTGGAAATAGTAAACGTGAGTAGTGGGTTGATATTGAGGACAAATGTGAACTCAAGGAGCAAAAACCCCAGGATGACGAAGATGAAAACGATGGTGATGTTAATACAATTGATTAAGATACTAATGGCCAAATGATAGGGTAGATCTCGATTGACTTGAAGTCCTTATAAGCAAAAGGTTTTCTCATTGATGTGAGTGTACTCATACTTAAATTAGAATTGGATTAGCTAGAGCACTTAATGGTATTAGATTACAAATGAATGGGATATCAATCTATTGAATTGGTTGCACCTTCAAAATACTTTTGGTCGATAATGGAAAGGACACAGCCTTGCTCTAGTGATAGAAAGTACTGACTTAGAAACAAATGAAAGTGATGCTTTGGACCCTGAAGCACCTTCACCATCTAGGTCTCACAATATTAGAGTAAAATTCTCAATCCATCTCAAGTAGAAACACCTTAAATATGTCGTACCTAACAATGAGTTAGAAACTAAGAGTTGGAAGAACTCACATGATCTTAAGGTGGTTGGCCTAAATTTTAAAGTTAGAATGTCAAGCTGGGATAAGCCTATCATATGCTTCTAGGTAGGTCTTGGTTTGAATTAGCAAACCTTTATGAGAGTGTTCATTGATGACTTCTGTGTGTTTGGTAGCGTGAGTGAGTAGCTAAAGCATTTGAGGTTATGATTTGAGAGGTACAAGAAATTTGGTATAATGTCCTTAAATCCATTCAAGCCCGGCTTTGTAGCTAAGAGGGGAGTATTGTTGGGTCATATTTTTGTCTAAGAAAGGAATGGCTATTGACCTAAGGAAGAAATCTACCATTCAAAGGGATAAAGGACCAACAAATGTTCAAGAAGTGATGAGATTTATAGGCCATGTTAAGTGGCACAATAGGTACTTGAGGTATTTATCTCATATTTGTTCTCCGCACACTACTCTTACAAAGAAAGGCATACAACTTTTTGTTGAGAGGATTAAAAAAGGCTTTTGGGGTATTGAAAAAGATGCTAGTTGTGGCCCCTATTCTACCTAGGACCTACCTTTTCATGTCTTTGTTGATGCCTCTGATGTGATTATGGGAGCAGTTTTGATGCAAAAGAAAGCACCATGCTGATTTAAGCTAATATATTATGTCAGTAGGAGACTTAGCACTACAAAAAAGAATTACTCTACTATAAAAAGAGAAGCGTTAGGCATGGTATATTCTTTGCAAAAGTTTAAGCATTACCTTTTGGATAACGAAGTTGTGTCTCATATTGATCTCATCAAGCCTTATTATTCTTGATTAACAAACCTGAGTTGATAGGAAGGCTTGCAAGATGGAAGTTATTACTATAGGAATTTTACTACAAGGTGACTCATACTCCTGACAAAGAGTGTGCAGTGATAGATTATTTGAGTAGGTTGGAGAATGATGACATTGAGGCTAGAATACAATATTTGCTACCAATGTTGAATTATTTGAGTTGAATACCAGATATACACATAAGAGGAAGCTCACCCAAGAACACAAGAAGAGAGATGGAGGCTAAAAAAATTTCTTGCTAGTTTTTTCTTCTTCTACACACAATACAATATATACAAAGTATAGATCAGATACAATATAAAGAAATGTGGCCTATTAAGTCAAACAGTGCATAACTAACTATACTAATCTATTAGTACTATATCTATGCCAATTGTAGATAGGTTTAACAAACTAAATATAATAAGTGATAAGTCAATGGCCATGTGAGAATCATAATGACCACTGACATGCTAAGTGTAGATGTGCAGATTCATCTAGCTAAGCGGTCCATCATCAATGTCCGCACATGTTGAGCTTGCCATCCCAATAGCAACACCTCTATACTCAACCTTTGTACCCAATATAGCTATTGTAGATTGCTTTTTGCTGCTCCATGCACTACCAAGGGAAAATATGAATCCACTAGTAGATCTTCTATCTAACATGCTACCAGCCCAATCTACATTTTTGTATCCAAACACCTGTATATCCTTACCTACCTTATAAAAAAGTTCATAATGTAAAGTGGACTTCACATACCTCAATATGCATCTAATTGCATCCAAATGAGGCTTTCTAGGTGTGGAGGCGAGCTCAAGCTCAACCGCCAAGACCCATAGATCGTTTATTGTTCAAGTGTTTCAAGCGAGCACTAATGGCTTTGCTTGTTCCCCATCCTGCTTCTTCCATTGCCTTCGTATTTCTTTCGTTTATGCATGTCTACCCTTTTACAATTTGCACAAGAGGGATCCTGGCACTCTTTTACAAAGATTTTGGGGTGCATTTCACTTAAAAATGTGATTTTTTCTCTAGCTTGATTTTAGAGGCCATCCTTGCACCTTTTGCTTGTTCTCCGTCCTACTTCTTCCATTGCCTTCATATTTTACTTCTTTTTCTTCCGTCTCGAGCTGGGGTTAACATTACCCCCCTCCTAGTATAGTGCCAGTCCCATGGCACTAATGGGGAGTGGTAGGAAGGAGGGATAGGTGTAGCCGGGGTGGCTTTTTTTGAGTGTGTACACAAAGCCCTTGCAGGCGTTGATGTTGGGTGGACCGGCTATTGAAATTAGAGATGAAGTTGGGGTAGGTCCCTCTTTGCTATTGGCCATGATAGGATTTGTCATTTGAAATTGAATATACGGATCCCTGCGTAGAGAGAGGCTAATGGGCGGCAGATTCATTTTTGAAATTGAAGATGGTTTGAGAGGGATCTATCTTTTGAAATTGAAGATGGTTTTAGACGGATCCATGTTTTGAAATTGAATATGGTTTTGGATGGATCTATCTTTTGAAATTGAGGATGGTTTTGGAGGGATCCATCTTTTGAAATTGAAGATGGTTTTGGATGGATCCATCTTTTAATCCTCCGCAGTTACCTTCTCCTGCACTGTTTCAAATGAGCTTTTTCATTCACCTTTTGACTAGGGCTACCTCGGTCTGTCTATGTTCTCTTTCGCTTACATGTGAAAGGTGAGAATGATCGAAGCTTGCTTGGAAGAGCTATGGCCAGAGAGCAAGAGCAAGAAAGACAGAGATACAAAATGGGAACTCCAATAGTCACAATGTGTGATCATAGCTTTTTTAATACAAATTGTCACTAAAAGAATAAAGAATAAAGAATAAAGTGATGGTGACAGGCACTCGCCACTTGTAGTATGCAGTGATAGGTACTATCAGTGTAGTAATACACGAGCGGCTAGGCGGAGGTGCCTTTACCCCCAACAACCTCCCACTTAAATCTACCCTAGTGAGGAGTGAAAAGAAAAAAGAAAAGAGAGTACAATGTACACATGTACAATAGGATGAGAAAAAGCATCATCTTATCCAACACCCATCAATCTCTTGAGGAAGGCAAAGTGCTTAGTAGTGAGGCTTTTCGTGCGCAAATTTGCAGGATTTTTGTTAGTGAAGATCTTGACAAGGTCAACAGACTTGTCCTCCACGACCCCACGTATGAAGTGTTACCTCACCTAAATGTGTTTTGTCTTTGCATGGAATACCGATTCTTGGCTAGTTGAATAGCACTCACAGAATCCAATTGCAGCGTAGGTATAGTATCAATCCCAAGGTCATAAACCAAATGGCCCAACCATATGGCCTTCTTGCAAGCATCAGTGGCTGCAACATAATCGGCCTCAGTGGTAGAGAGAGCCGTATACTTCTAAACCTTGGATATCCAAGAGACACCACCTCCAGCATAGGTGAATACATAGCCAGAAGTAGACATTCTACTATCTACATGTCTTGCATAATCGAAGTCTATGTATCCCACAACTCTTGTATCCTAGCTACCATAGCAAATACACATATTTGATATGCCCTTCAGGTATCTCATGATACCTTTCACGACATCTGAATGTTTCTTGCCAGGTGTAGCCATATAGTGTGCTACAACACTAACTACAAAGGCAATATCTGGACGAGTGGCTATCATGGCATACATTAAACTGCCCACCAGTGATGCATAAGGGGTCTTGGCTATCTCAATCCTCTGCTCATTTGTCTATGGACAATCGACTTGTGAGACCTTCACATAAGAAGGTAATGGATAGCCAATAGGCTTCATGTCCTGCATGCAAAAATGCTCAAGGACTTTATGAATGTACTTCCTCTGTGAGAGGTAGAGTAGTCCCTAATGCCTGTCGTGCTTAATGCGCATACCAAGAATGTGAGGTATGTTCCAAATCCTTCATCTCAAAGCTCTGCTTCACCTGAGATTTAAGAGCATCCAACTCATCATTAGCTTTCCTTGTGTTAAAGACATGATTAAGGCATAATATAGGGGTCTATTAAGTAGTTTTAAGCCTTCGTAACTGATCAAATGTGAAAAGTCATGAGTAGATTATGAGTCTTTTTGGGAAGTTACAAGGAGGAGTCGTGAGATTTCTAAAGATAACTGTTCGTGACTGTGTCTCTTTGAGTCAGGAGAACACGAATTTCTGTAATCGATGTTTTCTAAGCAGAAGATGTGGAATATACAGAACAGATTAATCTCGTTGTGTCTCAATTTGTCTTATACAATGTTTCATGTCTTGGTTTAAAGTGTATCTGAATTGCGAAATGAATTATGAAATGGAAAACTGGTCTGTATGTTGAAGTGATGTTCAATGGTGCATGATGATAAAGACAAAAATGTGAATATCAGTCATAATTTGAATCTATTTTATATCAAAGAGATGTTTGTTTTGGGTTAATTTAGGGGAAGTTTTTTGACCCCTAACACTTGGCGATCCTACGAATTAGTCTTTGGGCATCAGTCGGCATGGTTCAGAATGAAAAAGGTGTAGAAGATTCATGAATTAAAGGATACAGTGAGAAATGGATTCATGGCTTGAGGAATTTCAGTATTGGACTACTCAAGAGGAAAAACAGGAATCCTTTGCACAGGCTTTGTTACAGGAGTTTCAAAATCAGAAAGTAGAACAGGAGGAGTTTGAGGCATATAGTCAGGTATTTTTGAACATAGTTTCCTGATTTACCTTTGGACATTATTGGAAAGATCAAGGAAGTAGTGTGGAAACAACAGAAAAAATAGGTTGCTCCTTTTGGTTTGAAGAATACAGGCAATGTGTTTAGACAAATTTGGCATAATTGGGATCTTTGGTAATTTCGTCAACCTTATGCGCTGAGTTACACATCTAAATTAGTCAGGGGAAAATAGAAAAATCAGCGTGGTTGTGCAAGTCATCACTGTTAACATTGTGCATCTGGATCTTAGTAGTAGAATAATCTAATGACAGAATAGGTGTATGGTGTATGTCTACTGAAAAATACAGGGGTGAAGTTTTTGGAACTTATTATACTAGGCTACATGCAAAATTATAACAGGAAGAGAAACAAAAACAGAAGGAACAACAGAGGTCCAGCTGGCAGTCAGGTGAATATCTTGGATTTAGGATATCTAAGTGATCAGGAAGTGCAGATTAAAGGAGTAGGCCCTAGTCATGCAGCAGGAGATGTTATTGATCAGCAATTACAGGTTACCCCAGGTGAGGAGGAGAGAATCATAAACTAATTTGTGGGACTACTAGCATGGTCTCAAATTCAGAGACAGGCAAGGAGAAAACTAAGGTTTCAACCATTTCCTAAAAAACTGGCAAGAAGAAATGTTGCAGCAACACAATAGCCAGGATCAATGGCACAACCACCTAATCCAGCAAATCTCAAAGTCAAATTTGCAAACTTCAAGGGTGAGCCCAAAAAGGAAGACCATGATGCTCATGTAGCTCAATTCAGCACAAAATGGGAAGCAAGTGGACTAGGAGTATTGTATAGAAATGATGTGAAAAAGTAGCAATTTGCTGCCACATTGGAGGGTAAGGCTATGAATTGGTTTATATAGTATGGTGCGGCCCATTTTGCTAATACACAAGCATTACAAACAACATTTTTGGCAAGATTCAGAAGGTGGAAAACACACACTAATATTCTAAAGAAGCTTAAAACAATGAAACACAAGAGGCTCCTTGTGGATAATTATGCACAACAGTTTTTAGATTTGAATGGAAGACTTGCACCCAATGTAAGGCCAACCAATGAGATGCTGGGGAAATATTTCTATAATGGGGTAACAGAATCCCTGCAAATTGCAGTAGCCAGAACATATATTCCTGGAGGTGTAGGAGGATATCACTTGGTAGCAGCTGCCAGAACAGCAGAGAAAAGATTGGGAACCATCAAATAGAAGAAGAAGAAGAAGTATAGCAGTGATTCAATTTTAGATACAGATTTGGATTCAAACTCAGATTTAGAGTATGACTTAGGTTTAGATTCAAAAGATGACAGTTGAAATTCTGATTCTAATGATTCAGAAGATGAGGAAAGAAAATCTAAAAGTAGAAAGAAAAAAAAAAGAGAACCAGAGGAGTAAAGCTAGGGGAAAGAATGACAAAAATGGAAAGGGAAACGCAAAGAGCAAATCTCAAAACCTGAATAAACAAATTACTGCAACTCTGAAGAGTATGGGAATTTCAACATCTCAGAAGAAGGACAAACCATATTGTAACACATGCCAGAAGCATGGGCACACAGATGCTACTTGTTGGTATAATCCTAAAAATAGGGCAAACCCAAGACAACAAGTGCCAAGGGAAAATGCACCAGCTGCAAATGCAGTAGAACCAGACAGAAATAAAGCAACAGAAGGTCCACCTAGAAGATTTCAGGGGAGAAATAACTGGGGACCACCTAATCCTCAAGGAAATGGCAATCTGAATGATGACCCATGTACATACTGTGGAGGAATGAATCACGGGCAAGGTTTCCTAATTTCTCATTGTGGTGTAAACATAGAGAGGAGAGAGGTATTTCTATTATTAGATATAACAATCAGAGACCACTTGCACATGCACAATAGAATAGGCCACCACATGCTAATGTAGTTATTGTGGAGGAAGTCAGGTAAGTCAATGAACCTGTGTTGCAAAAACAACAAGGGGACTATCTCAATGTGTTGCAGGTTCATTGTGATTGTTAGAATTCCATCCAGGTGGAGGAGATTCCTGAAAAGTCGGCATCAACTTTGGTTGTTACAAGATCATGTGGAAAGTATGTGGCTGATCCTGTTATATCCCATAAGGAGATGAAACACCCTTAGTATTGGGAGAATCAAAGACAGGTGGGACAGGGATGTTTGAAGGAAATTCAGAAGAGTTAGAGAATTGTCTATGGTAAACAAAAATTGCAACAGCAAATACCTAATATATAATTAAGTATTCAGGAGGAGATCCAGCATCAAGAGATAAGGGAGGCACAGTTGGCATCTGAAGTTTTGAGAAATACCACTGTTACAATGGATCAGATTTTAAGTTTGGTTCCTGAATTTAAAAGACAGGTACTCAGAAAATTTGAGAGTGGAGGAAGAAGAGGTGGATGAACCTGAAGCATGTTAGATTGAAGCTAAATATGTGGATTACAAAGTACCCAAAATCACTGTTAATTTTCAGGAACATGCGATTCAGGGAGCATTATTGGATGGAGGTTCATGTGTGAATATTTTACCTGAGTTCCTATATACTAGATTAAAGCTACCTGAGTTGGAAGAAGCTTCTTTTCAACTGAAGATGGCAGATCAAAGGAGGATTCAGCCTCTAGGAATTCTCTGAAATCAACAGAGTACTGTTTCAGGACTCACATTTCCAATCAATTTTATGGTTGTGAAAATGGATGAAGGAGACAGCCCTTATCCAATTTTGTTGGGGAGGCCTTGATTCAAACAAGCAAAGGTCAAATAGGATTGGAGCTACAAAAATTACAATCAGGAAGGGAAAGAAGAAAGTTCACATGAATATGGTACCTAGTGCAACTTTGCCCAGAGAAGCCAGAGCCTTATATGCACAGGGTATTAACTTGTCAAGATTCTGGGAGAGAAGGAAGGAGTCTCACTTGTAGCTTTCTTGCTTGCACAATGGGGGAATACACACACAGGTGGAGGCTGAAAACAATTTTCCTCTTCTTAGTTGTGTAAGCCAAAAAGAACTCTCGTACATAGAAATAGAAGAACCCTATATATGGGTCTCAAACCAAACTCAACTAACTAAGGTGGCATACTAACTGTGAGCCACGAACTAGAGTAGATAAGGATAGCTGTCATCTCGCTATTATTCATGGGCGGTGTACCAACTGCATCTGTAGCTAACAAGTCAGTGACATAAATGCACAACGGTCACCCTGGCATATCATGAGTGAAGCTCGATATCTCAACACTCCCCCTCGAGCTCAATCCCAATTTTTGCACACCAAGCAGGTCTCTGAACTTGCGCAACTTCTCTGTACCCAATGCCTTCGTAAATATGCCAGCTACCTGATCCTCTGTGCTGACATAAACTAGATCAATAAAACCTAGTAAAACCCTCTCCCGCACATAGTGATAATGCACCTCAATGTGCTTTGTTCTAGCATGATAGACTGGGTTATTTGCCAAGTGTATACTGCTCATGTTGTCACAATAAATTACAACTGGCCCATCTGTAGGCTGATGCATATCATAAAGTAGCTTATGCAACCAAGCTACCTCACATGCCCCTGTACTCAGCCTCTGTGCTCGACAAGGCAACTATAGGCTGTTTCTTGCTGCTCCAAGTGACTGCAACACTCCCAAAAGAGAATACATATCCACTGGTAGATCGTCTATCAGAAATACTACTAGCCCAATCAGCATCAGTGTATCCATGCAACTGTATCTGAACCCTAGTCTCATAAAATAGTCCATACTGCAATGTGGACTTCACATACCTAAGTATGCGTCTAGCCGCATCCAAATGCAGTTTCTTCCTTTCTGAAATTCCATTTTGTTGTGGGCGTATGACTGCATGAATATTGCTGCTTTATGCCATGCTCCTGTAGGAACCTTGCAAACTCATTTGAGAGGTACTCTCCCCCTCCATCTGACCTTAGGCATTTTATTTGCAGGCCTGTTTCTTTTTCAACCATAACTTTAAGAGTTTTGAAATGCCCAAAAACTTCACTTTTCTTTTTCATAAAATAGACCCAAACTTTTCTGCTATAGTCATCAATAAAAGTGACAAAATAATGACAGCCTCTAAGAGATGCAGCTTTAGTAGTCCACACATCAGAGTGGATTAATTCCAATGGCTTCTTACTCTCTTGAACATGTCTAGGAAATGGTTTCCTTGCCTGTTTTCCAAACTGACAGGCTTCACATACCTTATGTATTTCTTCAACCTTGAATTTAGGCAATCCTGCAACAATATTTTGGGCTTGCATTGATTTAAGTCGCTGTACATTAACATGACCAATGCGTTTATGCCAGATATCAATATTTGCAACTACACAGGTCCCATGTGCAAACATTGATGCACTCAATTCAGGCATGTCTGCATCCAACGTAAACATTCTACCCTTCTTCTTTCCTTTTTCTATCAAGCGACCTTTATTTTTCATATCCTCAACAAAGCATCCATGAGAATTAAATCTGACCTGCAAGCCCTGCTCAACCATTTGACCAACAGAAACTAGGTTCCTGGTGATATTCGGGACATGAAATACATCCGACAGGTATTTCTTTTTCCCATCCTACATAGACAAATGAATTTTTCCAATCTGCACAATAGGATGTACAGTATCATCACCAGTCTCCACAAATCCTGGTTTTTCCATTTTCCTTGCATCCTGCATCCATTCTGCATGACCTATCATGTGGTTTGATGCACCTGAGTCAACATACCACACATCATTGCTTTCTTCTGCACTTGTCACAGAATTGGTCATGTGATGCACCATAAACAAATGCTCATTTCTGTCATCACCCTGTCTACTAGAAGATGCATAATTCCCTTGTTGCAATTTTTCATTCATGATGTCATTCTACTTTTTATAGTAGTCTTTAGCCATATGACCCATTTTACCACAGTAGTAGCATTCAACATCTTGCTTGAGCTGCATTTTCCTGGCTTGCGTATTTGTGCTATACATTTTTGACAAAGTATCCCATGCCTCCTTTGGCGTACTTGCATCTTGAATATGCACAATCATAGAGTCTGAAATGCTGATAGATAGCTAGTACATAACTTTCCTGGCTCTCTCATGCCATGCTTTAAATGCCTGCATTTGCTGTTGATTGGGAACATCAGGAAGAATTGATTCTTCTTCATTTCCTCCAACGAATTCCCAATATCCTTTTCCCATAAGGAAAATCGTCATTCTGAACTTCCATGCTTGGAAGTTGTTCTTGTCAAGCTTTTCAGCGACAATCTGTGAAAGAGAATTAGACACCATTACAGAACACTGCAAAAAATTCTGTCACTGCAAAGAACACAGCTTCAGCCTCACAAGGGCAAATCTGCAAAAGTGACGAAAGTGGTATTTGACCACACAGCCACTTCCCAGTGACGATTTTCATCAACAGGCAACAAGGATGATTCTGTAACTCCCAGTGTCTCTGCGCACAGGCATACGATGCAATTTCTACAGTAACTTTTCACCGACCTGTAGAACAGTGGTCGCACAGCATAAAACAGGGCCTTTTCCTGAGTGCGTGCAGAAAACTTTCGCCTCCAAAACAGGCCCCGAAATGGCATCAAATAAAAAAACAGAGCAATTGAGGGCTAAAGCCCTCACCCGCAACATATACTGCCCTCTTGCTACACCGCGAAGGGCGTCTCAATTTGAGACAATGCACTCTTGCACTTTTCGGCTGTGCTACCTGCAGAGACTTGCTCCCAAAATAGAAAAATGAAAGCAACACTGGTCCTCTTACAAGAACACCGTGAACTTGGCTTACTTTCTTGAGCTCCTTACCACGAACAAGGCTCTGATACCATGTCTTGCTTGCACAATGGGGGAATACACACACAGGTGGAGGCTGAAAACAGTTTTCCTCTTCTTAGTTGTGTAAGCCAAAAAGAACTCTCGTACATAGAAATAGAAGAACCCTATATATGGGTCTCAAACCAAACTCAACTAACTAAGGTGGCATAATAACTGTGAACCACGAACTAGAGTAGATAAGGATAGCTGTCATCTAGCTATTATTCATGGGCGGTGTACCAACCGCATCTGCAGCTAACAAGTCGGTGACATAAATGCACAACGGTCACCCTGGCATATCATGAGTGGAGCTCGATATCTCAACATTAACATGGTGAAGAAATTTGATGATGATGATGAGGATACTTTCCTTAAAGTCCATGAATCAATTGTACCTATTTTTGATATAGATGTGGTCAGAATTTTGGAACAATTCAAGGGACAGAAGAAACCTGAAGCTTCACAACAATAGAGTGAAAGTAAACATGAAGATTCAGAAGAGAAAGACATAAACACGAAGTTACTTGAACAAGAGAAAAAGATGCATATTCAGCAAATTATTCAGGCTGAAAAGGATTTTGAGGAGCAGATGGCTAAAATAGCAAGAATCCAGGAAGATGATTTACAAGATCTTATTTTAGGTTCTATAGAGGATCCTGAGATGGTCAAAGTCAGTGTTCATGTGGAAGGCTAGTTCAAAACATATTTGAGTCAGCTATTATAGGAATTTAAAGATATTTTTGCATGGACTTACATTGATATGAAGGGAGTGGATCCTAGGTTTTGTATGCACAGGATCAATCTAAAAAAAGATGTAGTTCTTGTTATTTCACAAAGATACAGGATGAATCCAAATTATGCAAAGGTTGTGGATCAACTTCTGAAAGTGGGATTTATTTATCCTTTGGAGAAGGTGACATGGTAATCACCTATAGTGGTGGCACCAAAGAAGAATGGAAAACTTAGAATCTATGTTGACTCTATAGGAAACTAAATGCAGCCACTATAACTAATTCTTTTCCATTACCATTTCAGGATACTTTGTTGGATGCAGTTGCAAGTCATCTAATGTATAGTTTCTTGGATGGATTTAGTGGTTATAATCAAATATTGATGGTAGAAGACGACAAAGAGAATACTTCTTTTGTTACAGAGTGGGGAGTATATGCCAGTAATGGTATTTGGTTTGAAAAATGCTCCACCTACATTTCAGAAATGGGTATAGGAAGTCTTTGCTCCATACTTGATAACATTCATAAGAGTCTTTCTAGATGATTTTAGTGTGTTTGGAAAGGCTATGAATCATCTTCATCAACTTAGATTATGCTTTGAAAGATGCAAAATGGCTAGGTTGAGTCTTAATCCTACTAAATGTGCTTTTGCTATTAAAAGAGGGATTTTACTGGGGCATATCATTTTAGAAGAAGGAATGTAAGTTGATCTTAGGAAAGTGGCAGCTATTCAGAAAGCTAAAGCACCAACTAATTTGAAGGAATTGAATGGATTTGTTGGAAAGATCAAGTAGCATAACAAATTTCTAAAATATTTGTCTCATGTCTGTGTTCCATTGACCAAGTTGATCAAGAAGGATGTGAAGTATGTTTGGATAGAAGAACATGAAAAAGCATTCAAATTATTGAAGAAGATGTTACAAGTAGCACTAATATTGCAGCCTCTTAATTGGAGTTTACCATTCCATGTGTTTGGAGATGCCTGTAATATTACCATGGGAGCTGTGTTAATGCAAGAAAAACAAAAAGGCTAGTTTAGACCAGTTTATTATGCAAGTAAGGTGATGAAAAGACCAGAAAGAAATTATTCCATTACTGAGAGGGAGTGCCTAGGAGTTATATTTGCACTGAAAAAGTTTAGGCATTATTTGTTGGGCAATTCAATCATAATTCATGTGGATCATCAACCATTGATCTATTTGGTCAACAAATCACAACCAACAAGAAGATTGGCCAGATGGATTCTGTTATTACATGAATTTGATTATTCCATTGTGCATAGACCTGGAAGAGAAAATTTTATTATTGATTATTTAAGTAGATTGAAGTTAGGAGAACCTCCTAAAGGGATACCAGATGATTTACATGATGCAGACTTATTTTAGATTCAGGCAACCAAGTCAGATGATTGGTATGAATAGATGCTTAGTTACCTTACTAAATGTATATTCCTTGAGGGAATGACAAAATACCATAGGAGGAAGCTGGTATTAAGAAGTGCAACCTATTCAGTAATTGGAGGATATCTGTACAAGAGAGGAAAGGATTACATTATCAGGAGATGTGTTCCTGACAGTCAACAGGCAATAGTGTTAGCTGAAGCTCATACAAGAAGTTCTGGAGGTCACTTTTCAGGTGGCATAACCAATAGAAAAATATTTCAGAGTGGTTTATGGTGGCCAATAGTAATCAGAGACTCACATCAATATGCAAAGGCCTGTGATAAATGTCAAAGGGATGGATATCCAAGGAATCAGGATAGAATGAGGCAGCATCCAGTTTTACCATTAGGTCATTTTGAGAAGTGGGGAATGGATTTTATGGGTCCATTCAAGCTAGTAGCAGAATTTTCAGGAAACAGATATATTTTGGTTGCTATAGATGATTGTACCAAATGGGTAGAAGCTGTTGCATTAAAGGATAATAAGGCAAGGAGTGTGGTTTATTTCTTGTACAATAACATAATGACTAGATTTGGTTGCCCAGTGGAACTTATATCAGATCAGGGAGTCCATTTTCTTAACAAGGTGATTAAAATTCAGACTGAAACTCATATGATTAGCCATAAGATGTCCTCGATATATCATCCATAGGACAATGGATTAGCTGAGAGCAGTAACAAGATTTTGGTTAAAATTCTTAAAAGGACCGTTTTAGAAAACATGAAGGATTGGGATCTGAAATTGAATTCAGCACTATGGGCATTTAGAATAGCCTTTAAGGTTAGTACAGGACTCATACCATTCAGATTGGTCTATGGCATGGAAGCTATGGTGCCAATGGAGTTCATAGTACCATCTTTGAGGGTGATAGTTTCAAATAGACTAACACAGGAGGATTCACTTAAATAGAGATTGGAGCAGTTAATGTCTTTGGATGAAGATAGATTTCACAGTGCTTATGTGGCTACTATAATTCAGAATAGAAGATATTCATGGCTAAATCAGTACTTGAAGAATAAGAAATTCAAACATGAAAATTTGATCCTAATGTATAACTCTAAATTGGGCAAGCATCCTGGAAAATTAAAACTCGCGTATGTGGGACCATACAGAATTTTTAAGGACTTAGGGCAAGGAACATTTTAGTTGGCTGGTTTGGAGGGTAAATTGTTGGCTAAACCTATGAATGGTTTTAGACTAAAGTTGTTCTCGCTCAATAAGTTCCAAGATGCTGATTTGAATTTGGCAGGAGTGGACACAAATTCATTTTTAGCAACCCAAATTGATGAAGTTGTTCCATGAGGAGAGGAAGAAAGCAAAAATGATGCAAAGATTGAGAAATCAATTCAATCAGTTTTAACTGATTTTCAAGCAAAGCAGAATTGATAGTTAGGAATGCAGGAATGAAATTCTTAGGGCTGAAATGAAATCAAGGGATTTTGTGGGTTCAGGTCTACTATTTTGAGAAAATAGTAACCACCAAGTGTGCCAGTGTTAAAGGCATGATTAACGCATAATCTAGGGGTTTATTAAGTAGTTTTAAACCTTTGTAACTGATCAAATGTGAAAAGTCATGAGTAGATTATGAGTCTTTTTGGGAAGTTACAAGGAGTTGTGAGATTTTTTAAGATAACTATTCGTGACTATGTCTGTTTGAGTCAAGAGAACAATAATTTCTATAATCAATGTTTTTCTAAGCAAAAGATGCGGAATATATAGAACATATTAATCTCGCTATGTCTCAATTTGTCTTATACAATGTTTCCTATCTTGGTTTAAAGTGTATCTGAATTGTGAAATGAATTATGAAATGGAAAATTGGTCTATATGTTGAAGTGATGTTCAATGGTGCGTGATGATAAAGACAGAAAGGTGAATATTAGTCGTAATTTTATATTAGAGAGATGTTTGTTTTGGGTTAATTTAGGGGAATCCTTTTGACTCCTAACACCCTGCTATCAGCATATCATCCACATAAAGTACCAAAATAAGCAATGAGCCATCACGGGGTTTCTTCGTGTAAAGACACGGATCCATAGCACTCCTATTGTAGCCCTGTGACTGCATAAAGGCATCCAACTTATGATACCACTCCCTAGGTTCCTATTTCAAGCTATAAAGGCTTTTCTTTATGCACACTAGGTGCTCCCTGCTAGGTTCTACAAAGCCCTTAGATTGCTCCATGTAAATCTCATCATACAAATCCCCATGCAAGAATGCAGTCTTGACATCCATTTGATATATGTCCAAGTCAAGCTGTGTGACTAAGGCCAAAACCAAGTGTAGGGTGGTCATCTTGACCACAAGAGAAAAAACTTCATCAAAGTCAACTCCATACTCCTGTTTAAAACCCTTAGCAACTAGTCTTGCCTTATAATCCGTCTTGGGGTGCCCAGGGATACTTTTCAGCTTGTATACCCATTTTCATGGTCAAAGCCTTCTTGCCCTTTGGCAATGCAACCAGATCCCAAGTTGTATTCTTATGCAAGGATTACATCTTAGATTGCATAGTCCTCTCCCAGGAGGGACTATCAACCCTATGCATAGCCTTATCATAGGTGAGGGACTCTCTTGCATTTGTAACCAAGACATAATACATTGAGGGCTCAAATCTATCAGGCGAACATCTATCTCTGGTAGACCATCTCACAGCAGGTTGTGTTGCATGTCCAACATCCTATCCAACACCTTGGCCATATGTGCCAACTACTCCTATAGACTGTCCAACTGGCTATGCAAGCAGGAGCACGTGGCTCCTCCTGGAATATAACCCTGTGTATCTCTACCACCTTCTCAAGCTACCGATGCATCTTGTTTTCATGAAAGACTACATCATGACTGCGAATGACTTTTCGTGCTTGCGGATCCCAGAGGTGATAATCCATCTCGCCTGCATCTCCGTATCCAAGGAAAATGCATTTGACACTTTTAGGATCCAGCTTAGTACGCTTGTCCTTGGGCACATGGTAATATGCCTCACATCCAAAGACAAAAAGATGTGCATAAGACAAAGGTTTCCTAGTCCATACCTCCTTTGCAACCTCGAAATCCAAACCATTGGAAGGTGATCTATTTATGATATACATGATTGTACTGACTGCCTTAGCCCAAAAGTTCTATGGTAGGCCTACATGGCTAAGCATACTGCATACACTCTCTTGGACAGTTATATTCATCGGCTCATCCAAACCATTCTGGGGTGGGTATAGGGGATGTCAACTGACGCTTAATACCACTCTCGTCACATAGCTGCTCAAAGGCACGTGACACATATTCTCCCCCATTGTTAGTCCTAAGGCATTTTAGCCTATGCCTAGTCTGGTTCTCAACCAATGCAAGCCATCTTTGAAACACAACCAAGACATTAGACTTAAGCTTAATGGGATAATCCTAGACTTTACGTGAAAAATTTTCAATAAACGTCACAAAATACTTTGCACCACCCATAGACTGACATGGGATGGGTCCACAGACATCTGAATGTACCAATACAAGTACTGCAAACTAGAAATAATTTTCATTCCCTTCAAGGACATATGGCCCAAATGGGCATGCCAAAGAGATATATGTGGGATGGAACCCACTGAAAAAACATGGTCAATAGAGGACCCATCAACTGCAAGAGGATAGAGGCTGCCAGCCTTGGCACCTCTACCAAGCACAAGTCTGGCATGTGTGATCTTCCAGGCAGAATCCCCAAAAGAGACATGAAACCTAGCATCATCAAGCTGCCCTGCAGACATAAGATGCATGTAAGCGCAAGTATAAGACGTACATCTTGTAACAAAAAAGTACTGCCAATAGAGAATTGTAGCCGTACATCCCCAATATCAACAATAGCTAAGTGACCTATCATCACCCAAGTGAACTAAACCAGAGACAGTGCGATAGGAGTGAAACTACTCACGGCATGGTGTAACATGAAATGAAGCACCAAAATTCAAAAGCCAACACTATGCATACATAGAGTGAACCTCGATCAATGGTGTAGCATCACAAGAACTAATTGCAAGTATGTACTTCCCATCAAGGTCATCAGCCTGCATGACATTTATCTCCTCAATTTTCACATTGGATTTTGTAGGCACAATGTTGCAATCAAAGAACTTTTCTTGTACTTTGTTTTTTCCCTTCTCTTTGCACTTCTCATTGTGTAACTCATGACATTTTGGGTGTATATGACCCTTCTTGCCGCAATGGTGACATGTCACATTAGCATTTCTCCCACGAGACTTGTTGTGAGGCAGATATGTCTCTCTTCGGCTTCCTCTCTACTTTGTTTGCCAAGCCCAATGCTTTTTCTACCAGCTTCAGTGTCAATTCAATCTGCACCTGACAATTTTCCTCTCCCTCTTGAATGGTCACGGTGCCATGGTTCCTATGAAAAGTCCGCAAGAACTCTACACAATGGATGTAGTCTACCCCTTGGCTTACTTCTTCCATGTATTTCTGCAAGTTGCATTGCTCAATGATCTACCTCACAGCCTGTTCTTCGATGGCCACGTCTTCTAGGTTGAAGACATGCCAAAACTTAAACTGGTTAAAGGCCCATGTTTCCACCTAAAGGCTATATTTTGCCTACTCTTCTTCTGAAAAAGGAAAATTGCTAGCTTTTTCTTGGCATGCCATGATGGGTGCCTATTATGAAGCCATATTCACCATTAGTGGTTTTCAGAATAATAACAAGTAAAAGGAAAGGACTACATACTTGCTGAATTGAATTACTTGAGTGTAGAAGTATACTTTTCCTTCAAGTAGTCTATTGATTTCAAATTTTATTGACATTTTCCTCAATCACAAGTTGTTTCATCCTACCATTGAGGTTTCTAATGTGTGCTTTTTCTTTATTGTTTTCCTTATGTGTTTGGTTTGATTCACCTTACCCCCTCCCCCTTCTGAAATGAGAAGAATCCTTCCTAAGATTAAAGGGTTAGAGGATGAAGGGCCTTTAGCACATAATCTTAGTATTTTACTTTCGCATGAGCCAAACATAGAAATTTGGATTATATTCTAAGTTAGCATAGCTATCCATGTTGAAAGGGCCGATGCCTACATGCGTAATGTAAGTGAGGGCATCAAGCTAGAAGTCACTAGAGTCCACTCTGCTAGCAATGTGTAGCTCTTCCTCGATGAGGAGGCAATCTAAATAGAGATGTCCCCTAATGTTTTCTTCTAGGGGTCGATTACAAATGGTAGTCAACACCCTATAGGAAGTTGGAGCTACATAGGTTAGGTCATATTCCAATGCCTTGATTGCATGCAACGGCATTGGTAATTATTTGGCATCCCTGTATCTCCCATTGCAATCAAAGAGCATACCATTTTTGCAAGAAAGAAGAGTCGTTGTCAACAAGCTGATTCAACTTCTCAATCTCGTGGTCTGTGGCTATGATCATGTTCTTGTTATTCGACATAATGAGACGTTGTTTGATTGCATGTTCTTTGGATATCTCAGTTGCAATTAACTCCTCAGCTGCTTCGGAAGCCTTAACGAATACAAATTCTGACTCCTTCCAAGTGCAAGGGAGTGTACACACTTTTGTTGCTATAGACTCTTCCAACAAACCCAAGTCTAGTTGATCGTAGCTTTTAGCCAGTGTTATGAAAGTAGCGTCCAAGAGTCTAAGGCAAGCAATCAAGTCATCCCCTATATTTTGAGCTAAGTTCCTGACCAAGGTTAGAATTGATTGCCGCTCATAAGAGGGTCTAAGGCCGGTAGGTGGTTGAGGTTTGACAAAACTAGAGAGTTCAGCAGCTAATGATTGCTGCTTGTTATGCTCATGAGGTTGTAGTTTGGCCTTCTATTCGATGCATTGTAGCTGCAAGTGTCATGCTACTAGATGCTTCTGAGGTTTGAGGGGCACTAGAGGGAGTAGGTTTGGGCGGTTTGTTAGTAGCAAGCTATGATTTTGGGCAATAAATTGGTTTCGGCCCATTGATTTAGGCTTTGGAGGTTCTATGGACCTAGCGGCCCGATTCTCTTGTGGCCTAAGTGTCGAACTTGTTGGGATGGTTCTTGTGTGGTCAAGTTTGAGGGTGGCTTTTGAGGAGTGCCTTTGGCCATCTTGGCTTTAGGTACCCAGACACGGGTGTTACCCTCATAGTAACCTTGCACATGCAATAAGGTCTTTGGAATCCATTGCGGCTTTGACCATTTTTCAATATCGGTAGCTTCTGCTATGCCTCCTAGGTTTGGAGTGCGGGTCCTTAGTTTTGTGAGGGCGTGGGTGTGCTCCTAGGTGGCAATCCTTGATGTTTAGGTACCCATTTGAATTGGGGTTCCTGGGCTTCAACATTTGGTTGATGTTTTGGTGCCCATTTGGTTGGGGTACCCCCTTCCTAACAGCGACTCTGTGCCTGTATCTTTAGTGTTGAGCAACACATAGAAGATCATCGACATGCTTTTAGACTTGATGGAGACTATAGCCTTGCACTTTCCCAAGAGTGTGTATGATTGACCCCCATACGAGCTGAGATTAGCATTAGTGGGCTATAACTGCGGTTTGCAAATTTGGGTCTAATAATCATGAGTTCAGACATTAAAGTTAGCTCCCTCATTGATCAATGCATTGATGGTGCGTGTGTGCTTGGCAGTGATAGTTATACTTAGGTAAGCTGGTTCTACAGTTTCCTAATCCTCATTGTCCATCTCAGTGATAGTGGCTACTCGTACTTTGACAAGGGATGCTAGCATTAGAGACTCATCCAATGGGTGCATGGTAGGGAAGTACTTCTTTATGCGGCTACCATTGAAGAAGCCTATGCCCTCATCTTCTAGGGTTTCGAGTTCTATATTGCTAGTTTGGCTGATGGTTCGAACTCTGAAAGGACCCAGCCTCAAAATTTTATTTTCTATTTATGTCCCTTGACTGAGTACAACATTACTAAGTTGCCATGTTCAAAGTCTTGCTATTTGACATGCTTGTCAAACCATCTTTTGCATCTTTCCTTCTCTCATATTAGTGCTTGGGTGGCTAGAAGCTGCGTTTTCGATAAGCGTTTGAGCTCAACCAGGCATTCCATCCATGCCTCCTTCCCATCCCATCTCTCTCGAAGGGATATCCTCAGGCTAGGAACAAATAACTCTAAGGGTAGAATTGCCTCAGTTCAATAGGTCAACCAAAAGGGAGTCTGACCCATAGCCATCTTAAAAGCCATTCGATAGGCCCACAAGGCCGCCATCAGCTTATTATCCCAGTCACTGCACGAAGCAGAAACTACCTTAGTCAAGACATTCACCAAGATTTTATTTGTGGATTCAACTTGGCCATTTTCCTGAGGGTAATAAGGCGAAGATTTTGGGTGGATGATCAGGAAGGTGGATAGGAGATGAGCTATCACTTCGTTGATGAAGTGTGTGCCTTGGTCACTAACAAGTTCAATGGGATAGCCAAATCGTAAGATCACTTACTCCCATAAGAACTTAGCAGTGGTCCTCACGTCATTTTTTCTAGTAGCTAGTGCTTTTATCCATTTCCTTAGATAATCGGTGGTGACAATGATATACTTGGCTTGTGAATAATGTGCCGCAAGACTAATGGGTCTAATGAGGTCAATCCCCCATTTTTTGAAGGGTTGTCATGCAATGATTGGGGCTAGCTCCATGTGATCCTTACAAATAGGGACCTTAGTCCATTGGCACTCGTCTCATAATGCTTTACAAATCATGCTGCATCTTGAAAAAGAGTGGGCCACCACAGCTGGGACTGTAGCACCTTGTGGACTGTTGTATCTCCACTGAAGTGTCCTCCTATGATTCCGACCATGTGCCTCTATGAGTACGTCATGCATTTCATGCTCACACACGCATCTGCATAGCAATTTGTCTTGCCCCAACCTATAGAGCTAGCCTGCTATCAACTGATAGGGTTGGATCTTCAGGATGAGCCATCTAAGTCGGGCCTTTTCTATTGGTCGTTCCAGGTAGTCCGCACTCAAGCACTTGAACTATGCCATCTGTCCAATACCATGCCATGTCAGCTCTAAAAAAATCCATTTTGCTAGACAAAATGAATAGATGTGCATCCAGTAGTTCGTCTACAATGCCTTGCCCAACGGATTCTCTTGTGGGAACGCGAGACATATGATCAACCATGTAGTGCTACTTCCCTTTATGTACCACCACGGAGAAGTCAAATTCTACAAGTAGAAGTAGTAATTGAGCGATGTATCCTTTAGCACAAGGTTTATTAACAAGATACCACAAGTCTTGATGGTCAACAAAGAAGGCAAAAGGCGTAGCCAAAAGATAATGCCTGAATTTCTTTACAGCAAATACCATGGCCAAACCCTCTCTCTCCATTGTTGAGTAATTAATTTTGGTCTCAGTGAGTTGTTTGCTAGCAAAGCTCATTGGGTAATCTAGGTTGTGTTCACTAGGTTGGCACAAAATAGATCCTATGACGAATTTCGAAGCGTCAATGTGCACATGGAATGTGAGTGTCCAATCTGGGGCTCGTAGAATTTGTGCTGTGGTTAGAGCCTTTTTCAGTTCCTCATATGTGCATTGGTATTCCTCGTTCCATTCGAATATTATCAGCAGCTTGTATAGAGGTCTGGAAATCAATGCATAGTTCAACACAAACCGCCGATAATACCTTGGATGGCCTAAGAAGCATTGAAAGCCATTGTAATCAGTTGGGAGTGGAAGATCGACAATTACCTTGACCTTTGAGAAGTCTGTGGCAATGTGTTCTTTGACACTACATGCCCTGAGATGCATCTGTGCTTTACCCAAAACTAGTACTTCAAGGGGTTCAATGAGAGATGATATAGTTGACACCATTCAAAGACTGCTCGAAGTTTGTCTAAGTGTTCCTTCCAATTAGAGTGAACACTCAAGTCATCCACATAGCCCTCTAACTCCTTCCTAAAGATATATTTGAATATAGTGCACATAAGTTGTTGAAATGTAGCTGGCGCATTAGTCAACCCAAAAGGCATGACTATGTAGGCAAAGATGCCCCACTTAGTGGCAAATGCGATCTTATGCCTATCATTAGGATGCACTTGCACGTGATTGTATCTAGAGAATCCATCCAAAAAAATTTAGCTCTCTTTGCCAACCACTCTCTTGAGCATGTACTCAGTGTATGGCAATGGATAGTTATCTCTCTTTGTAGTAGCGTTTACCTTTTTGTAATTGACGCACACTCTAATCTTTCCATTCTTCCTCAATACGATAACTATGGGTGAAACCCAGTCCATGTGCTCAATTTCATAGATGAATCCTGCTATCATTAGCTTGTCAATTTCTTCCTTGATGGCATGGGCGTGTCTTAGATTCATGGGATATGGTCACTACTTGACAAGCATTGCATCAGATGTCATGGGTATGTTGTGAATCACTACACTCGGGTCCACCCCTTTGAGCTCTTTTAGGGACCAAGAAAGTATGTCTATATACTCTCGTAAGAGAGCAATGAGACTTTCTTCCTCTTCCTCAATCAAGTCATTGGCTATAAAGGCAGGTTGGTTTGTCTCCCCTTCCCTAGCTAAATTGACCTCCTTGACCTTGGTGGGCCCTTCGATTGGTTCGCTTGCTTGCCCTTATCATTTGGCTCCTAGCAAGATCACTACCCTATCTCCTTTTTTGAATTTTGTGAATCACTTTGGTAGGTCTTGTGATTTTTGCTACTCCTCTACATGTGTTTCCTTAGGCAACTTCCGTCATTTCTCCCTTAGCCATTGATGCCTTAGGTGGATGGGTAGGTCCCCTTTGGTTTGTTTAGTCTTGAAGGGTAGAGGAATCTCAAGATCAATATCTGAGCTAACTTCTGATCTAGAATCAAACTCTCCATTTTCTCTAGAAGAGGGAGTCTCTCCTAGTGGTCCCAGATTAGAAGGTGAGTCCATCTTCAGTAGTGGTGCGGTAGTTGGTTGGGGTAGGCTTGCCTGCTTGTAGTTAATCATGCCTATGTGATCTAGACAGGTTCAATCGCAATCCATGCATATGGCCTCTCTCTCAAATCTAGAGGCATTCGACTTGCGTGGTTTGGAGTCGGCTTGTATTTGTTCAATTACATGTCCCTTAGTGTCGTATTCTATAGTGTCTATTTCCCTTTCAATCTCATGACAAAAGGAATAGAAGTTTTCATATTTGTGGTCTTGATCCGACTGCTCATCATCTCCCAAGTCTTGATATGTCTCTTCTCATTGGTTGGGGACTAAGGCCCAATTGTACATCAAGTTTAACTTGTGCACCTTAGACCATGGCCACTTAGGCTCATCTAAGAGATCTTAGAATGGCTTGAGGTTCATTGCTAGATTGCTAGCTAACTTGTTAGTCAGATATCCTAGGATCTCAAGGCGCTCTCGTCTATTACTTGGGACTTGGAATGTGATAGGGTTGGGTCTTCCACATAGGCTTCAAGCCATCATGCAGACTAGTACTGAGGGTGTGTCCTTGGGCTTGCCAATTGTCTTGATGGCTTGTTTGTACTCCTCATTATTAGAGAACGGTAGGTCAATGGTAGCAAGAACATGCGTCTAGTCTCACTCATCCTTAGGACACGGAATATACTTGGTTAAGGGCCCATAGGATTTCCTAATTTGGCCTTTGTCACCCTTCTTTGTGGTAGTGATGACATCTAGGTCAACCGGCATGGTCTTCCAAGTGTCCATCTCTACCCTTACAGCCTCCATTAGATTACTTAGGAAGATGAGACCATTGCCCCAATCTTCTATGACTCTCGCATTGCGCATCCAAGGTTGGCCTAGCATGATGTTGTAGTCCACTCCCTTCAAGACTATAAAGTCAACAAAGAATTGGATTCCTACAATCTTCACTAGCCAACTTTTTAACACGACGAATGGTTTCACCTTCATTCCATTAGCCAATGTGACATTGAACCTAGCAATCTCGACCGACGGGTTATCCCAAGTTTGGAGTATTGCATGGCTTAGCACACTCACTCTTGCCCTCGTGTCTACAATTCCCTTTCTTGTGACATCTCTAAGAGCTAAGACTAGCACGACTGCATTGCATCTTTGTGCCTTCACAAAATGCATTGACATCCAAGGATTTGGAATGGAGTACAGCTTTAGGCTCGGTATTTTTATTTTCACATCGTGCTCGTGCAAGTCTGTGGTAACTTGCTCATTTGATTCTTCGACCCACTGTTTCAACTCTTACCATAGCATTGGATGTTGTCTAAGTAGGTCACCTAAGCTTAGAGTCACAAGGGTGGTCACCAATGTATTAAGGAGGTTGTTAGTTGCTTGACTCTCTCCCAACTCCGCGATTCCTGGCCAATGTCCTTGAATGGTTAGTTGGCCTGTAGCATTTATACTTTGTCTAAGTAGCACTACTTGTGGTGCCATCGCATCTCTCAATTTTGGTTATGGGGGTGAGATTGGCGTGCTCATGCTTGAGAGATCATCAATCTCATCTTCTAGTATGGGGTTAGTGTCTTTTAGGTGCTCTTGGGCTTCTTTCACCCACTCCTTCACCTTCTCGATGGCTTTGAGTTGGTGCTTCAGGTTAGGGTACTCCTTGACCTTATCACTTTCCTTTTTAGTTGTCTTTGGAGTTGACATTTCTACCTCTGCATCAATGACTCTCTTTACAGCAAGTAGCATAGTGGCACTTTCGATTTTGAGTGTGACCTAAGTGTCTGGCCTTTTCTTCCTCCATCTCCGACTCTTCTTTCTAACTGAGGTTGCGTTGAGGTTACTAGGCTCTGGCAATGATATTCAGTCCTGCTTTTTCTATGCGCAGGTCATGGCATGCAATGGGATAGGTGTGGTCTCCCCATCAAGTATCTTGACACCAAACAACCCCATTGGAATTGATGGCTCATTTGTCAAACTAGAGGATGGCTTCCATCTAGGGCAATCATGAGTGATTCCACACTCAGCTCATCTTAGGTGCCTTATCTCTATTTGCTTGCTTCCTCTCGGAGCAGCATGAAGAAACGTGTCCTAGGTGACTGCAAGTCCAACACACGATTGGATCTTGGGTCTGCCCTCCTAGGCCTCTACCTCTCCCTCTACCTAACTCTATCATCGGTACTAGTCGGTAGTCCATAAGGACTATATTGCCTTCTTTGTCGTACAACACATAAGTGTGTACATAAGGCTCATTGCCGTTCGCCTTCTCCACATAGTGGACTAGAGTATCACTTGGTGGATGGTTTATGTGGTCTAGGGATGCTTGTAGGGTTTATCTCCATCCTAGGGATGGCCGGCTTAGTGTCATTAGGTGTTGGGAGGGCCAATGAGCTCCCCTTCCAAAGAAGTTTGGTGACCTACTCGCAAGGTAGGGTTGACCGTAAGGCTACGAGTATGGGAGTCTCCAAGGTAATCGACAATGCATGGCATCATAGCTAAACCTACTGCAGTTAATGCAAGGTCGTGACTGAGGGTCCTAAAACTCGATTTTGGCAGGTGTTTTCTGCCACAATACACGCATCAGATATGTGGGCAATTGGTCGTGTCATCATATCCTACAATTTGGCTATGTATATTTTCATCTCTACTAGCTCTTGCCATGAATCAGTGCCCTTCCGTTTATCTTAAGCACTCGAGCTTGATCTTTTGGTTGGGTGTTGAAGCTCTCTCAAAATTCCTAGCATTGAACTCTTCTCGATTAGAGCTCCTAGAGTTTCTCTCCTTGAGTTGGTCATCCATTCTAATAGCTTCCTCAAAGACCCTTGCCAGTGCATCTTGTTGCAAGCTTGAGTTGCCTGCCAAGGCTTTGTAGAGCTCTTCACTTCATATTCCGTTAATGAATACTATGGACATTGATCTTTTGGTTGGTCTCTTACCCATAGGGATTCTCTTGAAGAGGCTCCTCACATGGGTTATGTAATCTCGGATGTCCTCTTTCTATCTCTGCTTGATGTTCATGAGTTGCACTAGGAGGTTGTTGGAGTATCCTGGTTTGGGGAATCTCTTAATGAAGAGATTTTTTAGGCCATTGAAACTGGCTCGCTTAGTAGCATCTAGACTCGTGTACCAGGTCCTACCCTTATCACCTAAGCACAGACTGAAAGCTTGCAAGCATTGAGTGAGATCAATGAAGCCATTGGCCTCACAGACATACTCGAACTGCTCCACAAAGATGTACGGGTCATCGTTAGCTTGGTATTTGTCGTCCTAGCTGCTTTGCTACCACGAGAATTTTTGATTGGCTCTTAGAGCCTTGCCTGAGTTCTAATCTTGCTAGTAGCGATGTTGCTAATGCTACAACACTCTGCTCCGCTTCCCTGTTATCTAGTTATAGCTTTGTCAAAAGCTTGCTTAGCGTAAGGTCTCCTTTTAGTGCTCTCTCGTTCTCCGTCCAATCTTTGCCTACTAGGGCTAGCACTCTCTCGATCTCTCGCATTTCCATGCTTTGATGTAAGCTCCTACTTTACTGATCCTAGTTGTATGTGACTATGCCTTGTAGATCTTTGTGTGCTAGCTTTCTCTCCTCCTCAAAATCTGCTATGATGTCCTTTGTAGGTCTATTACAATATTCTAACCAAGTTTGAGCATCATATTTACTCACTAACTACTGGATTGCCTCAGGAAAGTCTTCTAGGCTAAGTTCTTTGTTGCTTCTACGGCCTAAACTGCCCTCTTCCATGCCTAAGATTTCATGTTCTGCCAAGTTTTCAATCAGGTTGATGAGGTCGAGTAGATTCACTTCTTGATAATGTCGGTCCTTGCTAATTACCCATCTATGTATTGGGATCTCCTCTTATTACTGGTGGGTTCCTTCAAGTTTTTATGTTTGAGTGAGTTCCTTGTTAATTACAAATACTCCTCAACTTACCCTCACTCTGTGTGTGTGCATGTTGAGAATCAGCAATCACACTCAAACAGCCTCTTTGTATGGAGTCTCAGGGTCAAGGATATGCAGGCTAACTTATCCCATATGCACAATGGTGCCTACTGCAGTTTCCTACTTTCCTATAAAGCATTGTACTTGCTTCCTTTCTTAATGCAATGATAGTACTCTTTTCATTTCAGTAAAGTGTCAATGTCATTGTCCACATACACAAGATTGTGTTTATGAGTCCAAGTCTCAATCTTGGAACCTAATTCACTTGTGTAACAAACAGTGTCCATTCCATCATGAGTCTACACTTCTCCTTCCATCCTCCATAGCTTCCGGTTATGTCATGCTCTAGATCCCGCATTTCTAACATGGTATCAGAGCCCAGTTGGGCATGGCATTGCTTGTCTAGCCTCTCTTAATTCTTCTGAACCTCCATCCAGCTCAATGTCAGCTCATGACTTCATCTCCCAACTCTACTCTCACTGAAGCTTCCATGGCAACCATAGCCAGCAGCACCTTGTCAGATTGAACTGCTTATATCTCACTCCACAGGTCAAATCTCTTGGAGCTTCCTTCTGGAAAAGTATTTCCCAACTCATAAAGCTTCCCTGTATCACATCAATTCAGGACATTGGACCATCTGGAGCTCAGCATTGTGAAAATCCCCAATCTCTGTTCTGTGTCTGCCATAGCCAGACAGGACCTACCTTGCTTGGAGCTTCCATAACTCTTCAACCAGGCATAATTTCAACACGATTTCTTCTGGAGAAATGTTTCTTGGCTCAGGGCGCAGCTTCCTGTCACTTTAAACACCAACATTGATGATCTACAGCTCCAGCATTGCTCAAATTCGACCTCGCTGTCCAGATCTGCGCCGATTCTGTTCGCGGCACCTGCGCGCTGCATACTGACCACGATGTTGACAATCTCCATGGGGCTTTGGTAGCCCATGACATAAGCTTCCTAGATATGTAAAAAGTTTTGAAAATGATGCACTGTAGCTCCTGCAATCAGCAAAAAACCAGGCCCCTGTCTCAGAAACCCTAATTCCACCATAGCCAAAAGCTTCAAAATCTTGACATTTTTCACTGTTTCTCTCACTGAAGTTATCAACAGTGATTTTAATCACTGAGCAATACTCTCTGAAGTTCGTTAAAGTACTGTCACTCAGATCTGAAGGCATCAGCATCAAATCAAGAAGGGGAAGATCACTTGGAGTAAAAGACTTTTGCAGATTTGGTATTCATTGACACTCAGTTAGTGCTTTTTAGCACTTGTGTCTCTCAATCAATTCTTCTGTTGCTCAAATCTAATAAAGTCTGAAGTTGATTTGCTACTGTCTAACATGGGCAAAGACTCGCCAAATGCTCGATTCAAAGGAGTCGGATTCCACACTTGGCAAACCCGCATCAAGCTCATCCTGATGAAGAAGGGTCTCTGGGCCATCACAAATGGCAAAGAGAAGAAACCTCGGGACGCGGACCTTGCAACTACTTGGCAAAAGAATGATGACAGAGCCCAGGCCATTATCAAATTGGAGCTAGACGACAGTTATATTCATCATGTGGATAACTGTGAGACCTCACAGGATACATGGAAAAGACTTGACACCCTGTTCGGTGCACAATCTAAATCATCAAAGTATGGTCTCCTGATTGAGTTCTTCAGGCTTGAAATGAAGTCCAGCACATCACTTGCCACACATCTTAATTACATGGAAGGACTCCTAACCCAACTTGCAGGAATCAACATTAAAATGGATGAAGATGTTTGCATCGATGTTCTACTTAAGAGCTTGCCTCCTGAATATAATAACGTATCAACAACTTTAATCAACATGCCAAATCCTGAACTTGTTGATATCCAGGCATCACTGTTAGAAGAAGAAAAGAAGCTAAAAACTAAAGAAGAACCAAGTACCTCTAGAGATGAGCATGCATTATATGTTGGCAACATGTACAAAGGCAAGAAAGATCAGCTCTTTTGTGACTTCTGCAAAAGGACCGGACACACCGAGAAGTTCTGCCACGCAAGAAAGAGATCCCAAAAGGCCTATCTAGTCGCAGTCAAAGAAGAAGAAGAAAATGAAGCAAAGGAAGAAGAAGATGAAGATCACCAGGATCGGAAGGACAAGACTCATCAGTCCTTGTACTCTCATAATTCTGATAGACTGTTTTAATAGCCTTGTATTTTTCCTTGCCCTAATGCTTCCTGCCATAAGCTATGTAAACTCCTTATGTAACTTGGCATTACAGTCCCTGTACACTTTGTGAGGCCCTTGTTACAGCCTCTGGATGTCCACCATGTTTATGGTACCCACCCTTAGCTTTTTCTCCGACAGCCTCTAGTGTTTTGCCATGTCTGTGGTATGCCCACACTTTGCAGGTGGTTCTCATTACAGCCTCTACACACTTTGTGCCTTTCCTAGTTGTGATTGAGGAGGGGTGTTGAGAATCAGCAATCACACTCAAACAGCCTCTTTGTGTGGAGTCTCAGGGTCAAGGATATGCAGGCTAACTTATCCCATATGCACAATGGTGCCTACTGCAGTTTCCTACTTTCCTATAAAGCATTGTACTTGCTTCCTTTCTTAATGCAATGATAGTACTCTTTTCATTTCAGTAAAGTGTCAATGTCATTGTCCACATACACAAGATTGTGTTTATGAGTCCAAGTCTCAATCTTGGAACCTAATTCACTTGTGTAACAAACAGTGTCCATTCCATCATGAGTCTACACTTCTCCTTCCATCCTCCATAGCTTCCGATTATGTCATGCTCTAGATCCCGCATTTCTAACAGTGCATACTCTTTTCTGTGCACTGTGTGCAGTTAGGCTTTCGGCTCTTTCCAAGTGGACCTCAAGTATTAAAAAATAGTATGAGTGCGAAGACAAAATGACTATTTAGCTTCTACACTCCCACTTGTGCTCGCCGCAAGGATGCCGAGTCCGCCTCAACCCGAGATCCCATAGGAGGAACCTGCAGATGCCGATCTACCTGAACATATAGTTGCAGCAAGGAGAAGGAGACAAGAGTTAGCTGAGGAGGCCCAACCCCGAGCACGCACACTTCCATGACAACTCCCTGAAGAGCCCATGCCACTGAGGAATGATACATATCCTATAGACTGGCCCCAGGAGTTGGTCATTTGGCGCCAGCGAGAGTTACATAAGAGGCCGTTCGAGCTTTCATTTTCTTTCCCATGCTCTTTGGACCTTCGAGGAGTCATAGCCAAGATCAAAGATCTGGCTAATGAACTTGCAAACAGATGGATGGAAGAAAGAAGCATGATAATGACTAGGTGGAGACAAGAGCCACAAGAGTACTGGGAAGACAAGGTCAATCTGGTTCCCAAAACCATCTGAGGCTATGAGGCACAGCCGAAATGGCGAAGGAGGATTTGGGACACCAATTTTGATGCCTGGACCGTATTTTGTAGTTCACTCCCCGAAGAGCGTAATGATCCCATCTACATGCCCTACCCCCGTAGGCATGGAGTGGACTATGATAGAGATTTACATGGGGATTTTGACTTTCCAAAAATATATAATGTAAATGCTAGGAGCCCTGAGGAGTGCTTAGTGTTTAGGGTAGAAGACATACTTCCCTCCATAAATCGTTTTCTTGTAGACTTTTCTTCCTGCCCTGATCTAGTATTTTTGACCACTTGTAATTACCTCCAACTTATCAAATTTCTGCTACTCCAAAAACCTGCAGTAGAGGAAGCCCATCTCCCCCACTCTTTTTTGATATTAACCTAGGAATAGATAGTAGAGCCATGACTAGGTTGATGATGCATGCTACTCTCCTCCCTGCCTTTTGTGTAGAGCTCTTAGAAAATATGAGTGACACCCGCTTTGCAAGGTGTAATCACCCCTTCTTGTCCACCACTCCTCTAAGAGCTAAAGCCGGTATTAAAGAGTACCTACAAAGTCGTGCGTTCTTATCACAATGCCTGCGACCGCCCCGTGACTAAATCGGTGCCATATACCTTGCCAAATGTACTCTCTCCCAAAAAAAAAAAACACTACTAAACAGGTTGACAGGGAGGACACTTCACATGTGCTTGCAGTCTTCCTTCACTCTATTATTGTGCACCACACTCACTGCATCTAGAGTCCTCTCTAGCCCCTCCCCCACTTCACACTTAGGGCACATCAAGGGCAGGACTTTCAGACTTGTCACCCTAAGTTTTGCACCACACCTCCAACGCCGCCCGAACTGGGTCCTCAAGTGTGGGACATTACCAAGGGCTTGCCCAAGGTTAGACCCATCTCCCAGTTCCACTGGCACGGGCACCATGCACTACACAGTGAGACAGACACACCCCCTAGGAAGTGCACCACTTTTCTTGCAGGTTATGTTCTTGTTTCAAGAACTGGCTGCTTGGTTGAAGAAGATCATCTACTACATCCTCCAATGACAAGGAATTTTTCCATGAGTCGGACATGACCCCATTACTGCAACTTCAGGAGCTTCGTTGCAAAGGTTTAAATGGCTCAACAGATTTCATGTTGCCAATCATTCGCCTACTGATGGTGGCTGCCATGACTGAATCAAATCAAGCAAAAGGAAGACCCAGTGATGGATCTACCATTGGCATAGATCTTGGAACCTCATCGTCCAATGATCCATGCTCAATGCCTCAAGATCTACGGATCGCTTATTGATTCCACAAGCCTGAAGACCTTCAACTCAAAACTGAAGACCCTCTACTCAAAGACAAGGATTTTCAGCCAAGGCCATGGCTTTTCAAGGCAAACAATGTTCGGGGGGTTTCTCCAGAATAAATCCCTCCAATACCATCCTCCTAAGGGATTGCTTATTGCTTCAAGCGTTTCGGATACTCAAAAGACGACCGGCTACATAAGGGGCGCCATAACAGTGTGAAGGATGTCGAGTATCTTCATGAAGCCCAAAGCACGCCAGAATCTCTCCTGGTCATCGTCATCAAACTCCATCACCTCTCATTCACAAGTATCAGTGTCATCTACCCACCAGTTCCACCTAGCAATAGCATCATCTATCCCACTACTTCCCACCACAGTGCCATGGGACTGGCACTTGGCTAGGAGGGGGGTAATGTTTACCGTAGCACAGAGGAGCGGGAAATGGAAAAAGAGAGAAAAAAAAGGAAAAGGTGCCTTAACTGGCAACTAGACCTGGGAAAAAATTAAATGCACGGGCATGATCCTCAAGAAGTCTTGGAGTCACCCAAGGAGAGTAAAAGAATAAAAAGCGCACCATTAAGTGCGAAAACACTTCCAAAACCTTGTAAAAGAGCGCTAGGCTCACTCCTGTGCAAATTGTATGCATTAGTTGGGGATAGGATAGACTAGAACGGTGGGAAATGAGAAAATGGGCCTAGGCTAATGGCCGGCCATGTAAAAAAGGAGGATGACCGCCCATGAAAAATAGGGCATGTATATAAAGTTGAAAAGTGAATGGGAAGCTCATTCTTGTGTGTGGCCAAAGCTTCTTCTTCTTCTTCTCTTGTTTCTTGCCTTCTTGCTTGTGCTTGAGAGAGGGATTGAGAGAGTGTGAGGGAGTGAGTGAGTGATTGAGGGATCTTGGAGAAGAAGCTCTCCATCTTCTCTCTTCATCTTCTCCTCCTCTCTTCTCTTCTCTTGTCTCACGCATGGCTATGGAGAAGGTGAGCATGGCCCAACTCTCCTTTCACTCCTCTCAGCTCCTTTCCATCTCTGCTTAGCTCAATTTGAGTACTAGACCCTATCTCCAACTTCATTTGCATTCCTACCTTCAATGAAGCTTCCATGGCAGCCATAGCCAGCAGCACCCTGTCAGCTTGAAGCTTTTATATCTCTCTCCACAGGCCAAATCTCTCTAAACTTCCTTCTAAAGAAGTATTTTTCTACTTCCAGAGCTCCTCCTTGGAACCTCAATCATTGAGCTTGGGAAACTATAGCTTCAACATTGCCTCTTTTCAGAGTCGCTACCATAACTATGTCTGTGGACAACATCTACTTACCTCTGTTGGAGCAGCCATATCTCATCAACCAAGCCATATCTCTTCAATATTTCTTCTCGAGAGTTTTTCTTTAGGTCAAGACGTAACTTCTTGGCACAAAAATTAAGGAGATTGATGCACACCATGCTTGACATTTGCATTTTTCCAAATCTGGGTGCAGTTTTGATAGCAACCACTTTGAAGGCTTAGATCTCTCAACTCAAGCAAAACAAGTACAAACCCTCTTAGGGAGAGTTAGATCCATTAGTGAGGGTCCTTCATCTCAAAGGGTTTGAGCAGATTCGACCTGTGGAGCTTGTGGGAGCTCATTTACCATTCATTGGTTCCTGTTTTGATAGGACAGCCATATCCACTTACCTCCAAGCTCATTTTTCCTTCATTTTCTCTCTCTTGCCACTTAAGCCAAGGCAAGGCCACTCTAATCTGAAGTTTTCAGCAAGTATTCAACCATAAAATTAGCAAGGAGGGAAAGCTATGAAGAGTTTTTGAAGATCATCAAGTCAAACTCAAGCAACAAACATCAAATTTCAAACTATTATCTTTTGATACTTCATTCCCATTGCTTGTGTCTTTTGACACATACAAAGATCAACTCATTGCTGGTTATTCTCAGTCATTTGAAGCTGATTTTCATCGTGGGAATGACCAAAATCAAGCCTTTTATGAAGATGCTTCTCATGAAGAGTGACATTACTCTTGTTGTTCAATTCAACTACATGGAAGACTTGTTTATTCCGCTTGCAGGGATGGATGGATTTACTTGTTTTGAAGAACAATCGATGAATTTATTTGAAGATTTTGAAGAGAATCTTGGTACCTCAAAGACAATGATACATTTGCTTGAGTGGGACATGGACATAAAGACTATATCAAGAGGACCAAAAGATCAAAGAGAAAAAGAATAAGAAGAAGAAGCATAAAAATCATGAAGACTTTGAAGTGGAAAACAAAATGAAGTACAAGTACAGTAAGCTAGAGAAGAAGAACTGCAATGAATAGAAGATCTATGTCAAAAGAAATGCTAAAAACAGCAAGGGCCTCACAGTCCTTGATCCTATTTTTTACTGAAATTTTTAGCCTTGTATTTTCTAGCCCAAATTTCTTTATCATAAGCTTGTAAACTCCTCATGTAGCCTTGTACTACAGCCTCTGTAAGGCCCCTACTACAACCTCTGGATGACCATCATGTTTGTGGTACCCACTGTGGAGATATCGAGCTCCACTCGTGATATGCCAAGGTGACCGTTGTGCATTTATGTCACCGACTTGTCAGTTGCAGATGCGGTTGGTACACCGCCCATGAATAATAGCTAGATGACAGCTATCCTTATCTACTCTAGTTTGTGGCTCAGTTAGTATGCCACCTTAGTTAGTTGAGTTTGGTTTGAGACCCATATATAGGGTTCTTCTATTTCTATGTACTTGAGTTCTTTTTGGCTTGCACAACTAAGAAGAGAAAAACAGTTTTCAGCCTCCACCTGTGTGTATATTCCCCCGTTGTGCAAGCAAGAAAGCTACAAGTGAGACTCCTTCCTTCTCTCCCACAATCTTGACATGGTATCAGAGCCTTGTTCATGGTAAGGAGCTCAAGAAAGCAAACCAAGTTCGTGGTGTTCTGGTAAGAGGACCAGTGTTGCTTTCATTTTTCTGTTTTGGGAGCAAGTCTCTGCAGGTAGCACAGCCGAAAAGTGCAAGAGTGCATTGTCTCAGATTGAGACACCCTTCACGGTGTAGCAAGAGGGAAATATATGCTGTGGGAAAAGGCCTTTAGCCCTTGGTTGCTCTGTTTTTTTGATTTGAGGCCATTTCGAGGCCTGTTTTGGAGGCGGAAGTTTTCTGCACGCACTCAGGAAAAGGCCCTGTTTTATGCTGTGCGACCACTGTTCTACAGGTCGATTAAAAGTTACTGTAGAAATTGCATCGTATGCCTATGCGCAGAGACATTGGGAGTTACAGAATCATCCTTCTTGCCTGTTGATGCAAAATCATCACTAGGAAGTGACTCTGTGGTCAAATACCACTTTCGTCAGTTGCAGATTTTCCCTTGTGAGGCTGAAGCTGTATTCTTTGCAGTGACAGAATTTTTTGCAGTGTTCTGTAATGGCGTCTGATTCTCTTTCACAGATTGTCACTGAAAAGCTTGACAAGAACAACTTCCAAGCATGGAAGTTCAGAATGACGAATTTCCTTATGGGAAAAGGATATTGGGAATTCGTTGCAGGAAATGAAGAAAAACTACTTCTTCCTGATGTTCCCAATCAATAGCAAATGCAGGTATTTAAAGCATGGCATGAGAGAGCCAGGAAAGTTATGTACTGGCTGTCTGTCAGCATTTTAGACTCTATGATTGTGCATATTCAAGATGCAAGTACACGAAAGGAGGCATGGAATACTTTGTCAAAAATGTATAGCACAAATACGCAAGCTAGGAAAATGTAGCTCAAGCAAGAGTTGCACAATGTGCAAAGAGAAAGTATAAGCATCAATGACTACCACATGAAGGTGAAGAAGATTGCAGATGCACTTTCTTTCATTGGGTCACCAGTGGAAGATGATGATTTAGTTTCTGTGACCTTGAATGGTCTAGGAAAGGATTATGCACAGTTCTAAACATCCATTTCCGTCCGTGAAAGATTTCCTGATTTTAAGGAGTTGATTGCTCTTCTAATTTCTGAGCAGAGAAATGGTGGTGCATCTTCTTTAGGAGGAACTTTAAAAAAAGCTATCTTCTACTCAAATGCTGGAAGAGGTAGAGGCAGAGGTAGAGGAGGCCGATCTGGAGGCCATGGGAGAAATCAGAATATGCAGCAAAATCAAGAAAACCAGTCCTATGGAGGAGGACGTGGTAACTCTAGAGGCAAGGGGAGCCAAAGAGGTCGTGGTGGATGGCAAAGAGGCCAAAATGCAAACAGCAATGTTGAATGCTACTACTGTGGTAAAATGGATCATATGGCTAAAGACTGCTATAAAAAGCAGAATGACATCATGAATGGAAAATTGCAACAAGGAAATTATACATCTTCTAGTAGATAGAGTGATGACAGAAATGAGCATTTGTTTATGGTGCAGCACATGACCAATTCTGTGACAAGTGCAGAAGAAAGCAATGATGTGTGGTATGTTGACTCAAGTGCATCAAACCACATGATAGGTCATGCAGAATGGATGCAGGATGCAAGGAAAATGAAAAAACCAGGATTTGTGGAGACTGGTGATGATACTGCACATCCTATTGTGCAGATTGGAAAAATTCCTTTGTCTATGCAGGATGGGAAAAAGAAATACGTGTCGGATGTATTTCATGTCTCGAATATCACCAAGAACCTAGTTTCCATAGAAAAGCATAAGGAGACCTTGAGAGGCTGCGAGAGAGAGGTAGAGAGAAGGATACCCCTCTAAGAGATTGTGAGGAAGAGCTTGAAAGAGATCTTGAGAGAGAGAGAGAGAGAGAAGCGTTGCCCGAAGAGGCTGCGAGCAAGAGAATTAGATCAATTCCCTCTATCTCGATCCTCGACTTAACCATCTTCTCTTACGCTCTCCCATCTCAAATCTATTCCACCTTCTTAATCTCTTAAGACTACTTGCGGACGATGGCCTCCATGCGAAGAATGTCGCGTGCAAATGACAATCTTGCAACCAACAACAAGGCTTTGGACAAAGGCATCACTGTCAATCCAACTGCGATTCCGGTCGTAAGTAATGTATTTTCAAATTGATAAATGCTTGCTTTGATTGTTGTATGAGATACATTAGGCCCCATACTACGATGCACGAGTATAGGTCATGGGAAAGGATAAATTTCATCTCACCTACTCGGAAGATGGAGTTTGTGAAGTGCATATATCAAGGGAAGATAATTGCACCTAGTTACACATGACTTATTTGCTGGTAGAGCAATTACAAGGAAGAATTAGTCAAGGGTTACAAATAGCATACTTACTAAAAGAATATGACATTGAGAATCATGAATAGAAAGTACTAGTTTAAAGTTTAAATACTTCAGCCTAAGAGCCCAAATATTAAGAAAAACTAGATTCTAGCTCAATGCAAGGCCTATTGGAGTCTAATTACTTGGGATCATCTTGCACTTATCTTATTAAGTATTCACACGTTATGTCTATAACATGTTTGATATATGAGGATAATTTTCTAGTTGCCTCATGACTTGACTAAGAGCTAGTACAAGAAATTAATCATAAGGGTTGAAACCAAGATGTCTTGAGATCCGTTGGATAAAGATGACTTTTGCCAATCTAAATCTAGAGATGGGTTATCAATCAAGGTAAGTGACCTATAGAACTTACATCATGAACAGTGTTTGAACCCTTAACATATGCCCTAGCCGAAGGAAGGAAGTGTTAAGAACATTTTTGCATAGTATTTCTCTTAGATCCCAAGGGGGAGAGCAAATATACGATGGAAATATTATATTGTCTATTCTTGCATTGGTTGGAAAGAATGCAATTGGTTTTGTTGGTTGATCGAACAACATCCTAAATGCTTTTACATTCAACTGGTTGTTAGTTATTGTTTGGATGATTATTCCAAGTGCTTGTGATTTATGGTCAATGCATGGCAAGGGTATGTGATGACAAGTCACCATGGGAATAAAGGAATGTTTTCTTCGAAAATGATATTAGGGCTGAATGCCTTGTTTGTGCTTTATTCTTAAAGGATTTAATTAAGGAAGGATATATTGCACGGGTGGATCACCTCCATGATCGCATTGCGGATTAACTTGAGAGGGCACTTCTCGATTCATGGGCCGAAGGTCGAGTGGTGAAAAGGCCAACCATGGGAATGATGTTTCGCTCCTAGACAACTTGCGAGTCAGTTGGAGCTCTGGACACCCCTTGCTAGGTCTAGAATGGAGTTGAAGACCTCTGTGGCCCCCAATGTCTGGGCATGTTTGGAGATCCTATTCTAGATAAAGGATTGAGTTGTGGTGCCATGTGAATTGGACCAGTTACTTCTGCAGGGCAGAAGGGATACTTCTGTTGGATAGAAGCGATACATACTTTTTCCTGTATGGGCGGGAGACAAAGATTAACTTGAAGATAAGTTAAGGAACTTGTTTGAATCTTGTTTGTCAATAGATTGCTTTGCTCTGTTTTTGTGTCTCTGATATAAGTTATGCGAACGAACCCTGTTCCCTAAAATGCTTAATTAATAAAGCTGACTTTAAGTGTCACACATAAATGTGGTAGGACCTAATTAGAAAACTAAAGCTATTAAGGGAAGCGGGTGGGCGGAACCCCCAACGGGTCCAGGGTGGTCCCAGAAAACTGGGAGGCTTCTCACAAGATTTTACATCATTCGATCTTTAGGTATTGTTAGGTTAGAACCCGATTCATGCTGTTTTAGGGGACCGGAATGGGACTATGCCCTATGGGCAAAGAGGTTGAGTAGCGCATCCCTCTCGTTTCCATTCTCTTTGAACCAAGTGCGGCATAGGTCTGCTTCGGATTGGGTATCTCTGCGTAAAGTAGGCTGTCCAAGATCTTATGCTAGAATGTTGTTAGGAGACCTTGGCCACTAGGAGCCCAAATTTCAGGTCGATCCTAGTGGGTTCGACCGCAAACGTTCCGTTGCGAGGTGGATTCGGGAAACCCTAGGCAACAAAACCTAGAATATTCCATGGGAGTGCCGAGCAGCTACGCTTAGATTCGTTTCTTGATAGACTGCTAAATGCATGCCTAGACAGCCGAAAGGTGGGCACCTCACAATTAATGAGGGAATCGATGGCTTCAATTTGAATTAAAAATTTTGGGAATTGGAGCTTCTTAGCTCAAGTTATAGCCAATATTTTGACAGGGGGTACTATAGGACTGCACTACTATGGCAAGGCATAAAGGCAAAAATAAGGCCTAGGATGAGTATGCACAGCAAATCAGAGACTCTATGCTAGATAATATACCCCAAGAGAGCCCTAAAGAGCCTCAAGTGCATGGAGAAATCAGTGCACTTAACAATACCATGTGTGAACATGAAAATAGGCATGCCCAACGTCATATGGAGCTATTATCAAGAGTAGAGCAAAAATGGTATTATCTACTAGCCAAACAAAGTCTTTTATTGAGAAGTTAGTGGATTAAAATACCCAAACAAAGGCTTCCATTGACAAGTTAGTAGAATCTAATGCTCACATAATGAATTAATTCTCCCAATAGATGCAAATGAAAATGGGATTCAAATAAGAAAAGGAGAAAGCTTATTCAAATAGTGAATCCTCAGTTCCACTTCAATAACCTAACCAAAATGGTCAATGTCATGGAATCATTGGACAAAGGGGTATCCCAAATAGCCAATATAAAGTAGATGAGCCTTCACAAAGACATGATGATTATTTGGGTAGTTTGAATGGTGCCAATTCCCAAGAAAAATTTTGGGCTAAATATCTAACTTCCTAGAGGTCCTCTACTAATAAGAAGGTTTCATATTGATTCTCGGCTACCTATTGGGAGAGTTCCAACTCATTTTAAGGGTTCAATGTCTAATACTCATGACCAATCTATTTTGGGATAGCAACCCTTCCATGAAAGAGAGCTAAAAGATAAGATATTGGCCAAGTTCAATGGTCAATCATCTTCACCATCTGATCTAGAGGAATAGATTTCCAAATTGGAATCTTACTTTGATATATTCCCTAGAACTTATTAAGGAGAACATACTTGTAGAGAATTGGGAAGCTTTCAAGACACTTATGACTAAGGTCTTTCAATATGTGAGAGTACACATATGTGAGAGTACACATATATATACAATAAAGGTGTGGATATGGTAGCTTCTCTTCATAAATCATCCTCCACATATTCTAGATCCATCTTATCTAGTTCTCCTAAATATCTAGATATTGTCTTCCTAGATATTCTCTAAGTATATGTTCATATAAATACATTCTAATATTCTAACATTCCCCCTCTCTACTAGAAAAGGTTAAGAATCTAGACACTAATAAACTAGTCCCTATTGACTAAGATTCGAAAACCGCCACACTTATTAGTGGCTCCCAACAAATGCACCACTTGTCCATGTAAAATCATGGATCTAGAACATGGCTTGAGGTAGAAGCTATGGAGGTTGGAAGAGAAAGAGTGAGTTCATGAAGACACTGGCATGATTGACTCTTACACAAGTGCATTAGGTTCCAAGATGGAAGCTTGGACTCATAAACACAATCTTGTGTATAGACTGACAATGACACAGATACTTTACTGAAGGAAAAAAGTACTATGACATTGCATTAGAAAAGAGAGCAAGTACAATGCTTTATAGGAACTGGATGGTAGCACTTCTCCTACTGTGCTTATAGGATTCTAGTCTTGAGCCCACATTGCTCCATACAAAGAGGCTAAGTAGGTGTGATTGCAGAAATCTCAACACCCCTCCTCAATCACAACCAAACGTACAAAGTGTGTAGAGACTTTAGTGAGAGCAACACTAGCAAAGTGTGGGCACACCATAAACATAGCAAAACACCAAAGGCTATCACAGAAAAGGGTAAGTGTGGATACCACAAACATGGTGGACATCTAGAGGCTATAACATGGGCCTCACAAAGTGTACAGAGGCTATAATACAAGGCTACATGAAGAGTTTACAAGCGTATGATAGAGGAATTTTGGGCTAGGTAGTGCAAAGCTAAAAAAGTTTATCAAAATAGTGAGAATAGAAGGACTGGTGAGGCTTGTCCTTTTGATCCTGGTGGTCTTCTTCTTCTTCTACATCCTCCTCTGCTCCATGGTCTTCTTCTTCTTTCATTGTAGCAAGATATGCCTTTCGGGACCTCTTTTTGGCATGGCAAAACTTTTCAGTGTGTCCGATCCTTTTGTGAAAATCACAGAAGAGATGGTCCTTCTTGCCTTTGTAACTATTGCTAACATATAACATTTGTTCATCTCTAAAGGTGCTTGGTTCTTCTTTAGATTTCAGCTTCTTTTCCTCCTCTAACAGTGATCCCTGGATATTAACAAGCTTAGGATTTGGCTTATTGATTAAGGTTGCTGATACATTATTATATTCAGGAGGCAAAATTTTAAGCAAAATACCAATACTAATATCGTCATCCATTTTCAAATTTATTTTTGCAAGCTAGGTTAGAAGTCCTTCCATGTAATTTAAATGTGTAGCAAGAGGTGTGTTGGACTGTTGGGGGTAAAGGTGCCTCTGCCTAGCCGCCCGTGTATTACTATACTGATAGTCATCGCCGCTGCACACTGCAGGTGGTGGGCGCCCGTCACCGTCACTTTATTCTTTATTCTTTTAGTGACAGTTTGAATAAAGGAAGGCCCGGTCACACATTGTGACTTTTAGAGTTCCCATTTCTTGTCTCTCTCTTTCTTGCTCTTGCTCTCCTGCCATAGCTCTCGAGTGCAAGCTTTGATCCTTCTCACCTTTCAACTGGTATTAGAGCTCGGCTTCCTGACTCTTGATCTTGGTTCGTGGCATTCTCGGACTCCCCACTCGCATTGGGTCTCCTTCCCGATAGCCATATCTGACTCCTTCGAGCTCTCGTCACTCCCCGGCTTCCCGAATACCTTCTCGGCCCCTTTGGGCATCCTCAAGGCATTCACACAGAGGTATTGCTTCACTCTTTACAGGGTTTACTTCAATTTTCAGCCCTCTTGAAATAGGGCAGCCATTACACTCCTAGCTCTCATTTTATATGCGGGCTGCTCTTCCCTTGTTGTTGGTGGAGCTTGTTTGAGGCCTTCCTTGGCTTTAACTCGACCCCTTCGAAGCTTGGAAACCATTTTTTTGCAACCCTAGGACCAGCATTTACAGTTAGCAGAATCACGCAGCCCTCCCATATGTGTCTTCAGCATTGACAGTCACAACATCAGCTCTCCCCCTCCATTGGCACTTGGAAAGGCTCCATTTCGGGCATATGAACATGCTTTGATGCTTGGTTTTGATGGTTGATGTGTTGGCATAACATTTGGACTAATTTAACAATGTTTTGGGACTATCATAATAGTCCACAAGCAGTTTATGACAGTGTTACACTGACATTTGATGCTACAGCTTGTTTGGCATTGTCATTTGATGCCCAGTTGGTCCCGTTTGATGCCCGGATGTTAGGGGAATGTATGCCTATTGTTTGGCAACCATTTGGAGCTGATTTTGGTGCTGAAATTATCAATTTTGAACAGTAAAACACTGCTGTACACAGTTGGGTTGAAGTCATTTTACTCATGTATGCTTATGCCTATGCTTTTCGGGCTATGTTTCGGGCATATATGGTGATGTATTGACAATTGGGGCTCAACATAGAGCTTGGTTTTGATTCAGGATCATTGGTTGAGCTTGAGCTCACTTTGCAAAGCATTTGGATGCTCCTTTTTGGATGTACTTATGGCATGTATGTTGCTTATGTCTGACCGGTCTTAACATGCTTAGCCTATGCCATTACTACATGCTAGTTACAATTTTTGGAGCCTATTGCTACTAGAGCTTGATCTTGGCTTGACCTTGGAATCCTAGAGCTTACTTGAGCTATTTATTGGCTTGCCAGAGTTGTATCTTGGGATGTATTTGATGTCTTACATGCTTATGCATTCTACATACGAATGCTCTACCGCCTACATGTTCGGGTTGTACTATTGATGTATTATCTTGGACTTATGTCATTGGCACTGTGTCTTGCCTTGGCTTGAGATCTTGAGCTCATACATATGGCCTTTGTGCCAGTGGGAGCATTCTTGAATGCTTATCAGACATTAAGCAGGTGGTGCTTTTATGCATTGAGCAGTTATAGACACTTGAGACTTTGGGATTTCTTACCATTTGGGATGATACATTATATGTCTTGGTTCATTGTATGCTTATGAGCTGAGTCTCAGATTTGGATCCATATCTTTGTGAGCTGACACCTACTTGTGTCAAGTTTTGGTAGTGGCAGGAACACTTTGCCCCGTTGACTGGAGGGTGTGCCTACTCATTGGCAAATTTTTGTATGATATACTTGGGTGTTGGATTCATGCTTATCGACCATCATATGCTTATGCTATGCCTGCATGATGTCGGCTTTGGTCTTGGCAATTTTTGATTGCCTTGGGATCCGATTTTGGCAATGTTAGCTCTCTTTTATTGAAATCTGTAATTTATTACAGCAAGAATATATGTATGGACTGACATGGATTTTTCATGCTGAAACATTTTGAAATGTAATTTCACTAGTACTTGGTGCACAACAGCTTTGGTTCCACTTTTCATCATGTATGTTTTGGAGACTCTGCATGGAAGATCATTCGTGGCAGACTTGTGATTGCAAGAGGTGCCAAGGCTGGCAGCCTCTATCCCTTGATTGTATCAGCTTCTTCCCTTGATCATGTTTTGTCTGTGGGTTCTATTCCACATGTATCTCTTTGGCATGCCCGTTTGGGCCATATGTCTTTGAAGGGAATGAAAATTCTTTCTGGTTTCTAGTACTTACTGCCCCTTGATTGTGCATGTTTTGATTCATGTGAGCATTGTCTTTATGGCAGGCAGACTAGGTCTACACATAAGAAGTCTGGTAGGCCATGCATGAGTGAGCCCTTGGCATTGGTACATTCGGATGACTGTGGGCCCATGCCTTGTCACTCTATGGGTGGTGCAAAGTATTTTGTTACATTCATCGATGATTTTTCAGGAAAAGTTTGGGCTTATCCCATTAAGCTGAAATCCGATGTCTTGGCTGTGTTTCAGAGATGGCTTGCATTTGTTGAGAACCAGTCTGGGTATAGGCAAAAATGCCTACGGACAGATAATGGGGGTGAGTATGTCTCACGTGCTTTTGAGCAGTTATGTGATGAGAGGGGTATTAAGCATCAGTTGACCGCCCCCTACACCCCCCCCTAGAATGGTTTGGCTGAGCAGATGAATAGAACCATCCAAGAGCATGTCCGTAGTATGCTTAGCCACACAAGCCTACCACAGAGCTTTTGGGCTGAGGCAGTTAGTATAGCTGTGCATGTCATAAATAGATCACCCTCTAGTGGTTTGGATTTCCAGGTTGCAGAGGAGGTATGGACTGGAAGACCTCCCTCTTATGCGCATCTCCATGTCTTTGGGTGTGAGGCCTTTTGCCATGTGCCCAGGGACAAGAGAAGCTGGATCCTAAGAGTGTTAAATGCATTTTCCTTGGTTATGGGGATGTAGGTGAGATGGGTTACCATCTCTGGGATCCGTAGGCGGTGCGGAAAGTCATCTGCAGTCATGATGTAGTCTTCCATGAAGACAAGATGCATAGGCAGCCTGAGAGAGTTGTTGAGATCCATAGGATCATATTTCAGGAGGAGCCGAGAGCTCCCGCACACCCAGTTGGACAGCCTATAGCTGCAGTAGATGCTCATGGTCAGGGTGTTGGACAGGTAGCTGGGTAGGTAGCAGAGCCTGCCGTGAGACGGTCTACTAGAGACAGATGTCCACTTGATAGATTTCAGCCCTCGATGCATTATGTCTTGGTTACAGATGCAGGAGAGCCTTTCACTTATGATGAGGCTATGCGCAAGGGTGACAGTCACTCCTGGGAGAGGGCTATGCAGTCTGAGATAGACTCCCTGCATAAGAATGACACTTGGGATTTGGTTTCCTTGCCTACGTGCAAGAAGGCTTTGCCATGCAAGTGGATGTACAAGCTGAAAAGTACCCCTAAACACCCCAAGCCGGCATACAAGGCTAGATTGGTAGCAAAGGGTTTTAAGAAGGAGCATGGTGTGGACTTTGATGAGGTCTTTTCTTCTTTGGTTAAGATGACCACCCTGCGCTTAGTCTTGGCTTTGGTTGCTCATCTTGACTTGGATTTATACCAGATGGATGTCAAGACAGATTTCTTACATGGGGACTTGCATGATGAGATTTATATGGAGCAGCCTTAGGGCTTTGCAGAACCTGGCAGGGAGCACCTAGTGTGCCAATTGAAGAAAAGTCTTTATGGCTTGAAATAGGCACCTAGAGAGTGGTATCATAAGTTTGATGCCTTTATGCAGTCACAGGGATACAATAGGAGTGCTATGGATCCGTGTCTTTACACGAAGAAAGCCCGTGATGGTTCTTTATTGATTTTGGTCCTCTATGTGGATGATATGCTGATAGCAGGGAAAGCTCATGATGAGCTAGATGCTCTTAAGGCTCAGCTCAAGAAGAGATTTGAGATGAAAGATCTGGGACAGGCCGCTCACATACTTGGTATGCGCATTAGATGCGACAGGCATCAGGGAATCCTCTACTTGTCACAGAGGGAGTACATTCATAAAGTCCTTGAGCACTTCTGCATGCAGGACATAAAGCCTATTGGCTGTTCATTGCCTTCTTATGTGAAGGTATCACAGGCTGATTTTCCACAGACAGATGAGCAGAGGGCCGAGATGGCCAAGATTCCCTATGCATCTGCAGTGGGCAGTCTTATGTATGCCATGATAGCCACTCGTCCAGATATTGCCTTTGCAGTTGGTGTTGTGGTACGCTATATGGCTACACCTGGCAAGAAGCATTGGGATGTCGTGAAGGGTATCATGAGGTACCTGAAGGGCACTGCAGATATGTGCATATGCTATGGAAGCTAGGATATAGGAGTCATGGGGTACACTGACTATGATTATGCAGGACATGCAGATAGTAGGAAGTCCACTTCTGGCTATGTATTCACATATGCTGGAGGTGTTATTTCTTGGATGTCCAAGGTGCAGAAATTCACGGCTCTTTCTACTACAGAGGCCGAGTATGTTGCAGCCACCACTGAGGCTTGCAAGGAGGCCATTTGGTTGGGTTGTTTGGTTGCGGACCTTGGTATTGATGCTATCCCTACAGTGCATTCAGATTCTATGAGTGCTATTCAGTTAGCCAAGAAGCCAAGAATCCGGTCTTCCATGCAAAGACGAAACACATTGAGGTGAGCTATCACTTCATACGTGGGGGCATTGAGGACAAGTCTGTTGATCTTGTCAAGATCTCGATTGACCAAAATCCTGCAAATCTTCTCACGAAAAGCCTCTTGACAGAACGCTTTGCATTCCCCAGGAGGTTGATGGGCGTGGGATGAGATGACATCTTTCCTCATCCTGTTGTACATGTGTACATGTTGTACCGTCTTTTTTTTCTTCTTTTCACTCCTCACTGGGGCAGATTCGCCTTTAAGTGGGAGGTTGTTGGGGGTAAAGGCACCTCTCTGCCTAGCGGCCCGTATATTACTACACTGACAGTCACCGCCACTGCACACTGCAGGTGGCGGCGGGCGCTCGTCACCGTCACTTTATTCTTTATTCTTTTAGTGACAGTTTGAATAAAGGAAGGCCCGGTTTGTTGAGAATCTGCCAATCACACCCTATGTATACCCCTTTGTATGGAACAACTAGGCTAGGAAGATGCAGTTCATTCTAGGAAGAGAGACAGATCCCATAGGCACAGTGATGTAGTGTGCTACCAAGCAATCCTATATAATGATGTACTTGACTATCACTTTCATATGATGATAATGCAATAGTACTTGTCTCTTTCTATCAAGTGTCTGTGTCATTGTCAGTCCTACACAAGATTGTGTTTATGAGTTCAAGTCTCAATCTTGAAACCTAATTCACTTGTGTAACAGTTATCTACATTGTCAATGTCAACATGAGTAGTATCTTCATCTTCCATCCTCCATAGCTTCCGCCTCTGCCATGCTCTAGATCCCGCATCTTTCACATGGTATCAGAGCTCAGATGAGCATGGCTTAGCTCTTCTCTGCTCTCTCTCAGTTCCTCTTCAACTCTGGTCACCACAGTTCTAGCCCATGACTTCATCTCTTTTACTTAGCTTCCATGGCAGCCATAGCTAGCATCACCCTGTCAGCTTGAAGCTCTTATATCTCACTCCATAGGTCAAACCTCTTGGAGCTTCCTTCTGGGAAAGTGTTCCCATGCTTCCAGAGCTTCTTCTTGACACATCAATCACTGATTTTGGGCAAGCATAGCTTCAGCATTGTGAAAATTCTCAATCTCTGCCCTGTGCCTACCATAGCCAGACAGGACCTACCTCACTTGGAGCTTCCATAACTCCTCAATCAGGCCACTTCAACTCCTAATTCCTTCTAGGGGATTGTTCTCCTACTCCCTGCACTTCTCCCTGGCACATCGCAGAGGCACATTGGCAACCGACAGCCCTGGCATTGCGAAAATTTGTCGTCGTTGTCCTGATCTGCGCCGTCTCTGATCGAGCTCTCTGCACGCGCCGTACTGCCTGCGATCTGATCGATTGTTATGGGGTTTTGATAGCTCATGAAGTAAGCTATATTTCTATAAATTTTTTTTTGAAAATCATCAAGTACAGCTCCTGCAATCTGAGAAAAACCAGGCCCTATCTCAGAAACCCTAATTCCACCATAGCCAAAATCTCCCAAACTCATTTTTCTTTCATTTTCTCTCTCCTGACACTCAACCCAAGCCTCTGTCACTCTGATCCACTGTGTTACTGAAGTTCCCAGCAAGAAAAAGATTCAAAGCATCAACAAAATCAAAGCATCAAGAATCATCATCAAGTTCAACCATAGTATCTTTTGATACTACATAGTGGGCTTTCACACTGCCATTGGTTGTGTCTTTTGACACATTGCCAAGCATGAAGTCTCTTGGGTGGTTACCTGTCATAAAGAGTAACATTACTCTTGTTGCCCATTTACATTGCATGCAAGACTTGGCTATCTTACCTGTGCAGAAAGACATGGAGCTGTCTACATCAAAGTTCAATCAATGAATCCATTAGAAGATTTTGAAGACATTCCCACTACCTCAAAGATGATACCTTTGCTTGAGGGGGACATGGACATGAAGACTAAAGCTGCAAGCAAAGTCAAAGAAGAAGCAGACCAAACAGACAATGAAGAAGAGAAGAAGGACAAGAAGAAGATCTGCCATGACAGTTTGAATAAAGGAAGGCCCGGTCACACATTGTGACTTTTAGAGTTTACATTTCTTGTCTCTCTCTTTCTTGCTCTTGCTCTCCCGCCATAGCTCTCAAGTGCAAGCTTCGATCCTTCTCACCTTTCATGGACTTCATGTCAAACTTGAAGAATTCAATCAAGAGACCATACTTTGATGACTTAGACTATGCACCAAACAAAGTGTCAAGTCTCTTCCATGTATCATGTGAAGTATTAGAGTTATCCACATGGTGGATATAGCTATCGTCTAGCTCTAGTTTGATAATGGCATGAGCCTTATCATCATTCTTTTACCAAGCGACTGCAAGGTCCACATCACAAGGCTTCTTCTCTTTGCCACTGGTGATGGCCCAAAGACCCTTCTTCACTAGGATGAGCTTGATGCAAGTCTGCCAAGTGTGAAACCCGACTCCTTTGAAGAGAATTTTTGAAGAGTCCTTGCCCATGCTAGAGTTGGAGGATCAACAACAAATCAGCTTTAAATTTCTCACATTTCAGTAGAGCAGAAGACTTGATCTTGAGTGTACTTGATAAGCACAAGTGCCAAAAGACAATAGATGAATAGTATTAAGAGATACTGATGCTTGTGGCTTGAATCTTGAGACCTTCAGAATGACCTTCAAAATTTCCCCTCCTTGATTTGATGCTAAAAAAAGTGCTGGACAACTTCAGATTTAGTGAATTAGAGTGGCAAAGGCTTGGTTTGAGTGTGAGGAGAGAGCAAAAAATGGAAAGATGAAGCTTTGAGTTCTTAGCTATTCCTACGGTGCTTATGGGATTCTAGTCCTGAGCCCACACTGCTCCATTCAAAGAGGCTAAGTAGGTGTGATTGCAGAAATCGCAACAGTCGAGACCTAAAATGGGCCCAATATTGGCTCTAAGGCACTAGCTAGGCCTCACTACTCACCTAAAACCACCCCACATAGCCTCACGACCAGCCACATCTTAAGACTTTGCATTTGTAGCATCTTTTCATAGTCCAACAAATAACTTTTTTCCTACTCCTCAAAAGGAGTCTCTAAACATGTTGGTGTTATACACCACGTAAGCACATACACAAGGAGCACCACTCGGTTGATCAACGGAGCTCCACTACAGCTCTCCTACACCTTGAGGATTGGCCCCAAGATGAATTGTGAACATAAAACACTTATGAAACAAAATCCACTCTTTTGATAAATTGATCTAGGAGATGATATATAAACCTCACCAAATAAACCCCAAGGAACCGAATATCTAGCCTTAAGGGTTGGGATACCTCATACTCTTGGTGTTGGGTCATCACTTATACAAATAAGTGCTATGCATACAAGATTCGATACCATGAGGTGCATCAATGAAAGTGTGAATATGACCATCATGCTCAAATAAATATTCAATGAAAATGAGCAGTGTGAAAGTGCTAAGACAATTCTTTTCATGATTTTCTTTTCTATGTGATAGTGCTTCATTGTTGCTTGGGGCTAGCACCGAGTTTCCTCATGCTACTAGTCCCTTTAAATTCAAACAACCATAAACTCTATATGAAATGCAACATCACACATAAGAATTTAATGTACTTCAACCACTCAATAACCCCCTTTCACCCTAACATTTAAGATTTTGCTTGCATTGATAGGTGTAGGCATGGTTTTTTATGTGTTTTTATTTATTGGAAGTGGTAAAACTCACTCTAATAAAGAAATGGGACTGAAGTGAGGCTAAACCTCATGCTCTAGTTCCATTATACGATCACACACAGTAATCTTATTTTTCCTTAATTTTATGATGCAAAAAACTTGATTTTTCATTTTTCTTAATTTTCTTTATTTATTTACATAAAATTATATATATTTACTAATTTTCAGATGTAGATTGATTACTCTTATAGAAAATGATTTTCTTAGCATATTTCATTCCATGGGAACGACAAATGCACACCAAAAACCCAAAACTGCATATCTTTTCTCAAATAGCCTAGTCTTGGGTTTTGCGTGTTTTGCATACAATTATTATACGATTCATTTTTTATGATTCTTTCAATATGACTGATCAAATAGAGGATTGGCAGTCAAATCCAAGCATTACTAACCATTTCAAACAAGAACTCATCATAAAACGATAAAATCTACATTTTTCTCATAAAATCGCTCATTATAACATGTGTTTTTCAACGTTAGAGGCTCATTGATGCTCTTTCATGGCCCCACTAACAATCCGTCCAACTCTAATTCACATTTATGTCCACTTCCGCTTCATTGTTTGACAAAAAGCGTCCATCTCAGCCCATCCCCCTCTCTTTTACATTGATCGATAAGAATAGTCCACACAAGAGGAGAAAGAGGAGAGGAGAGAGAAAGATTAGAATGAGATCTTGCTAAATAATGCACCAAATTTAGTCAATCTTCTATAGATGAAGAGTGAGAAATTGGTGGAGCATGCTACCAAGATGGTTTCTTAATCAGTTGTAGATTTAAAATTGACAAAAAAATGAGGATTTTTTTGGTGCCCCCCCCTCCCCCCCACGATTCATGAAAAGTTATGTCTTTTGGTTTTAAGCCTGTTTAAAGCTTCAACTTAGCTTTTGAGAAAAACTGGTTCACTTTGGAGATTTCACACTGCGAGGAAAGTGGTTTTTTCACTTTCGAAGGGACAATCGTGCTTGGAATTGAGATCGGTCGGGATGACTGGCTTCATGACATCGAAATCTATAAACTGGCCTCTATGATGCACTTTTCGGCTTCCAGATCATGTAGTTGCTTCATAATGCGAAACCTTGTGGGGATTATATGGGGGGTGAAATGGACTCCGATTGACAAATCGAGACTTGCATTGGCTTCCTGGCATTGAACTCCATCTAGGAAAACTCCAGCTCATCGATCCACAATTGTTTCATTTTGCATGAAAATTTGGTCTTTGATGGCCTCCTGGGCTCTTTTCCACTTCAAAAATAGACATTAAAATCTGCTCTCAGATACTGGCATTCCTCTCTCAATCCCATGCATTGCCCATAGTTCACAGTTAGGTCCTACAAAGTGTCCTTGACCTCCACAATAATGGTGTACTCCTTTTTGTGCACTTTGCTAACGTCCTGGAAAATTGTTCCATGACTCCCAAAGGTTCTTTGAGGTACTATGTCAAGAATCACATGATTTACTGTAGTTGGCTATGCTATCCTAGCTCTAGGTTGCATCATTAGTAGTTCTTATCGAGTTTGGACATTAGGGTTGCACCAACAACCCTTGTTTCATGCCTATTTCTTTGACATATTTTACAATATTTTTTAATCCTTCTTGTTTGAGGCAACCATAAGCTTTTGCTTAATTTTCTTCTCAAGCTTGATATACTCCAACTTCTTTCTACCCTTACCCTTCCCTTTTTGCTTCTTCTCATCCTAAATCCTTCTCATCTTCATCATTATAACTGTTTGAATGTGACTCTTCATCTAACATGAGGAATCTTCATCTTTGTGGACATGATCAGTACCAAGGCTTCTTTCTACTCTCATGTAGACCAAAGTACTTAATTTGTCATTGTGAAAGCTCCACATTTGCTATAAGACCTCAAATCTTTCTCCTTAACTTGATAAATTAAGAAATTTATATATATTAAAATGGTCTATTAATAGCAATTAATCAATTCATCAAGTTTCTAAAATTTTTAGCATAATCCTCAACCAACATATCTTTTTGTTCTATATTTTTAATCTTCCTAAGAATATCTCTAGTGTTTTTTTCTTCCTCAACCACTATAAAAATGCAATCTTCAATGCACCTTATGTATTAAAGGCACCCATACCATAATTGCTGAGCCATTCCATAGGCTTCTCCTAAATTGTGGTTGCAAATTGCTACTTTTTAACATGATCACCATACAACTAATTAAATCCACTCGTTGTCCACCATGTTTCAGATTGAGCCATATGACAATCAAGGTCTTCTTTCTTTCCACTCGAAAATTTTGCTACTTGTATCTTAGAATTTTGAGGTGGTGTTGCTTGAGTTGACATTTTGCTACTCCTATTAGCAAGGCCTGGTGGATTGAATATTAACTTTCATTGAGCAAGTGGCCCAAACAAAGTAGTTCCTACCAACAAAATATCTCATATACTTCTTCTAAGATCACCATATGGATTTTGTATGAACTATTCTAAATAATGATTGCCATCTACTCTTGATGCACTTAAGGATGGAATATCTTTTAGTGCAATATCCTCTAGTATTCGTTCCTTCTCCTACACTTCCTCTCACTAATCTACACTTTTTCTTGAGCTTGTACTTCCTCATCAACCTGAACTTCAAAATTTGTCTCAAACAAGATGTGTTAGGGTTCTCCTCTCAAATATTCCCTCAATTGTTATGCTCATGCTCTTGTAAGAACCCAATCCCCTTTTTGAGGGAATCACTTTGACATAAATGCTACCCATTCAAAGCACCTTAATCTTGATAATTGCCATTATAGTCACGCACTCTTGTAGTAAACTTTTGTGCTTTGATCTCCTCTAGGGCCCGATGCATAAATCATGAGCATCATGCACACGAAACAAGTAGAATTTCTAAAGTATTATGGCCATTCAGGAGCAACATGAACAATAGGAATCTACCCTTGAACAACCATAACTTTAACTATCTAGATTCTTGAACCAAAGAACAATAGAAAGCATATATTCTGGAGGAATGCAATGCCAACTTTCATGGTATATCACAAACAATTAGGAAAACACACTATCCTAAAGATTATAAATGACCAATTTCCTAAATATATTATTAATAGAGAATGAGAATTAATCTTCAAGGAACACATACAAGCATTCATCTTGGCTTGAAAACAACACATAATGGGCACTATCCTGGAGAATTTGCATTATATCAAATAACATATATCAAAAGATACATTGAGGAGTTGCATAAAGATAGCCACCCTCCATGTGAAGACAAAGGGATGTTCTACATGTCATCTTGTTAGCACATACATACTAATATCATAAACTAAGGTGTATAAAGTGCATGATCTAACCCTAACATCTCTCTCTCTCTCTCTCTCTCTCTCTCTCTCACTCTCTCTCTAAAAAGAACTTCTAAAGAATTATTTGTCTTTCTAACTATTCTCCTTCTCTTCCTTCTTCTTCTTGTCTCTAGGTGATCCGTACTAGCAAGATGAGCACTTTGACTCCTCTTCTTTTGTCTTGGTGGACTTCTCTTCCTCCTATCGGCAAGGAAAGTTCCTCGACTCTCGTTCTCTCACAATCCTATGTTCTTCATGCTATGTTTATGGTTACATTGTTTTGGTTCATGCTTTATATTTTCCATGGCTTTCACCTCCACCTTCTCTTACTCTCATCTAATATGTTCATTTTGCATCAACATAGAGTGATTGCACATTGAATGCTTTGTCATTGGTTGTAGGATGACTACATGCTTCCCATCCCCCCCTTGTGTACCTTGTGCTGGCGTGGAATGAAGGGGGAGTTCTCACACTTGACAAATCATCTTTTCAGTTGGATCTTGGAGTCAATGGTGTTCATGTAGTTATCAAGGGTTGCTTAGATGATGACACACTACAAGCTTGAACAATCAAGAGCAAGCATTTCTATTGAGAAATTGACCACATTGAAGGAAAAGGATTTAGCAAACTTGCCACATGATATGGTGAAAATTTTGGAAAGCTACATGATCCATATGTTGCTCTTATGTGTAGCATGGGCATTGGTGCATTGTTTCATTTAGATAATTTTTTCTACATTTTGGATTTGAAAAATGGTGATGTGTGGTGTGAGCATATGTTTGCTTTAAAGTAGGGTCTAGATAGCTACAACACACTAGAGAAGCTAAGTTTGATCGTCTAAATGATGTACCTATTTCTATTAAGTTGACTTGGCTTTTGTTGCTTGAGGCAGCAAAGGCCATCAAGAACTTGGTTGGGTTGCCATAGGGTGACCACATTTTCAGAGAGTAGGTAACATGGATCATGATTTGGACTCTAAGAAATTGTTCATTCATATTGGTTTTTACTAGCTATGGGCTAATTTTATGTTGTACCTTTTCTTTCTCTCATGTATAAGTTGGCTTCCTCGAGAAGGTGCGGTAGAGCAAATATTGGTCAAGGGGCTAAAGTCTTGCTTGCAGATTTCACCAATGTTCTAGGTGGATTATCCCTTCCCAACAATTCCCCTATCAATGATTACTTTGAGAAGTTAAAGATCGAGTGCAGGAGGTTCTTGTTTCCATTGGAGCTCAGGTTTTTTCCTAGAGAGAAGAGAAATGACATCAAAGCATTAAGAAAATTGGACTTGATACATATGGTATCTCAGTGACTTGTCTACAAGTACTTGGATGTTGTTTTTCCAAAGGTTGGGATTAATGTGATATGTGATATTTCTTATAGTGCTTTATTCAAAAACATGGGTGTAGGTAATTTAACTATTTGAAGGGACAAGGGGCACATGGATGCTCTACTTGCAAGAGCTAGGTAGTGGATTGTGTTGGTAAAAAACAAGGGTGTTTGTATGTACCCCCTCCCATACATGCATTGTTTGAATGGGAGCTGTAGTAGTGCCCTTGGTGGATTGATCTAGAGTCTAGACACACAATGGAGAGGGATAAGGTGATCTATAAGAAAATAAAGATGGACTATGGTGGGGATTGTTTGGTGCAAGCATGCATGGAGAGGAGCCATACTTTTATTGCTTGCTTTTTGGAGCTCCTATCTGCCAAGGATGGTAGGGTGTATGCCTTGAGATGGGTTGTGACATTGCACGTATTCTCAAGTCATGTAGTAGGACTTGTCATATATGTGGGTCATTGGATGTGGAAAATGACATAATTAGCTCTTGTGGATAGTCATTGTTGGCACAAGGCATGCAAAGGGCAAGCATGGAGGCTAATTCTTTTGTGGTTGAGGATGAGGTGGATAAGAGAGTGGGTGAAAACTATTATGATTAATGAGCATCTAGTCTCTGTATCCACAATCTAAGGTCACTTCTAAAATTATCTCTTGTCATTACTACACAATTGGATACTCATATAATTGTCCATGGTATACTTAAAGATGTTGCATGTTTTGATTTTGGTAAACCCTAGACCATTGTATTTATGCTTGGAATAGAGCATGATGATACAAGTTATTGTAGCTATTTTTCATTGTATTGATGGAGTTGTATGAGCTCAACTTGTTGGTGATTATAATATTAGTTTTTTGCTTGAGCCTAGTTTTCTATAGTTAAGAACATATGTGATAAATTTTGATAGCCATTAAAAGTGTTGGTTTTGTGACTTCTTGCTATGTTGCTAGAAGTGTATTACTTATGTAAAAAGAGGCAATGGAAAAGGTAATGGCTAAAGGTCCCTCAAAGCCATGTTAACCCAAGCAACGTGCAACATGCAAGAATGGATAAGGAAGGAGCCTAAAATTTTCAAAATTAGCCCTCGAGTTAAATAGCCACAACTTAATATGCATGAAAAACTTACATATTTAAATTAACAAAAGGTTGCAACATTTGTATTTATTTATCATGTAAATCCGCAAGCCCCATCATGATCCCTCGCGCAAATTGTAACATTAGACTAGGCTCCCAAGGAAAAACCGCAAAGGTTGTAGTTCATTCACACCATAGGAAAAGCATGCAATAAGAGATGGCCAATCTTGAGGCCCAAAAGAGGGTTGGATGCCCAAGAGGGATGGGAAAACCCTAACCCTAAAAATGTATGTAAAAAGAATAAGAATGAATAGAACAAGCTATTCATGTGCATGCAAGCTTTGTGCACTTGCCTTGCTACTTTCATTGTGAGGGAGAGAGCGAGGGTGAGAGTAAGAGATGAGAGTAAAGAGAGTGAGAGAGTGAGGGTTAGGGACCAAGAGGGCCTCTCATATTATCTCCAAGCACTCTCTCTTGCCATGCCTATACTTATCTTTTGCATATGGAGGTAATTAAGGATTGAGTCAAAGGAACACTCACTTGGATTGTAGAGTGTGCAAAGTGCATCCTTCATGGAATTGAAGGAAGGTTACATTCATCTACAAGAGACTACATGGGAGGTATTCATTGATTCTCATGCCTCAAATCTCTTGAAAGGATAAGAGTTTGTCCAAAGCTCCAATATATTGAGCTCATGTAGCACAATATTTTGATTCCATTGCCAAGACCAAGGACACATTGATCATGAAGTCACTCGTGCATTGTGTGTGTGGAATAGAAGGAGTGCAAAAGTGCCAACTCCAAAATGAAAGTACTTAGTTAGGATTTTGGGTTCGTTAATGAAGGGATTATATTTTTTTGGTAGAGAGATCGTAATTTTTTGTTAGTAAGAAAAATCCATTTTAGTCATTTTTTAATGTATTTACAATTTTCAAAAAGTTGGGATGGTTTTGGATTTATTCATGGTTGTGGTTGGGTTCTAGAAATCATGGTATTTTCTAAAAATCTAATTAGTTGTCAAGAAGAGAGAAAGAAGTAAAAGAAGAAGAAAAAGAAGGAGAAGAAAAAAAGAGAAGAAGAAAAAGAAGGAGGAGGAGGAGGAGAGGAAAAGAAGGAAAAAAAGAAAAAGAAGGAGAAGAAAAAAACAAAAGAGGAAAGAAGAAGAAGAAGAAGAAGAAGAAGAAGAAGGAAAAGAGGAGAAGAAAGAGAAGGAAAAGAAGAAGAGGAAAAGAAGGGGGAAAAAAAGAAGAGGAAGAAACATGAGGAGGAGGAGGAGGAGGAGGAGGAGGAGGAGGAGGAGGAGGAGGAGGAGGAGGAGGAGGAGGAGGAGGAGGAGGAGGAGGAGGAGAAGGAGAAGGAGAAGGAGAAGGAGAAGAAGAAGAAGAAGAAGAAGAAGAAGAAGAAAATAAGAAGAAGAAGAAGGAGAGAAGGAGAAGAAGAAAAAGAAAAAGAAGAAGAAGAGGAGGAGAAAGGGGGGTAGCAGGGGCACCCATTTTCCTCCCACTACCCAAAACAAAACGTTTTGTACACTGTGCATTCACTTTTGCATATGTATATCCACGTGTGCATCCATGCATTTGTGTGTATCTATAGTTTGCATCACAAGAAGAAGAAGAAAGAGAGAAGGAGAAGAAGAAAAAGAAAAAGAAGAAGAAGAGGAGGAGAAAGGGGGTAGCAAGGGCACCCATTTTCCTTCCACTGCAAAAAAAAAACGTTTTGTACACTGTGCATTCACTTTTGCATGTGTATATCCACGTGTGCATCCATGCATTTGTGTGTATCTATAGTTTGCATTACACTCGTGTGCATCCATCCATGCACTAGTATGCATTCACTTGACATGTGTATCCATGCATGCACATATGCATCCACACCCCTATATGGGATTGAATGCCCCACAATTGGCATAGTTGAATCTCATAGCATCCTCAACCTAGAATATACAATCCTTAGTTCTTCTAATAAACCAAACTCAAAAAGAGAACACATGCTTAGAAAAGCCTAACTTCTTCTTCAACTCCACAATATGAGAGCCCACAACTGCAAAGTAAAATGCAAACTATATATGCACAAATCAGACAAAAAATAACCAATATGCAATCATCTCATGACCCACCCCATACATTATCTAGTACATAGCCTTGCAAGCCTAAAGCTTATTGGAATTTCCATTAATTAAGCCATGTGGCATGCTATTGCCTAAAGCAATGAATGGAAATTAAGGACCCTCAACACATTGGATTCACCTCCATGTGTCAAAAGGTCCAAAACATGTAGTATCTAGTAGCAATTGCCCTATGACTATTGGCCCTAAGATTTCTACTCATATGGCAAAGGCTATCACCATTGACACCCAAAGACAATGAGCTAATCCAACCTACCTAACTTAGGGTCAAATTAATTGTGAAAAGAGAGCACATCCTCGAAGCTCTTATTGACGAAGGAGCTGATTATAATATCCTCACTTATAACACTTGGACTTGCATAGGACAATCCAAATTAGTGCCTATAGATGCTACAGTCACTCTTTATGAAGGATCACCATACTCTCTTTTAGGAAAATGAAAAATATTAATGGCCGTGGAAATTGAAATCTTGACATCTATGTTTTATGTGCTTCCTACTAATATAGAGGACGTCAAGAAGGAAATCCTACTTGTGGCAGACCTTTCAAACATGCAACTAAGTGTGATGTAGACTATGAGGCACAACAAATACAGTTGACCCTACCTAGTGCCAAGATCGTCATGATCTTTAGCAAAATCATGGTAGCTAGAGAGCTCATCACACCAAACACTAACCATCCACCACCATAGAACCCAAGGCCCAACTTGTTTTATGGACCTAAGAAAAGCCTTCAGACCCCCTCAATTCTCCTTGAGACACCTACAGCAAACCATCTACTCACCTTGCATGAACTTAGTACACCTTACTTTAGGATCAGTGCAACCACAAACTACTTCCACTTGACAAACTATAAAAGAGTTGACACTATCGTTCCATCTATGAAATGACAAAATATTTGGCCCAATAGACCAAGCACTCCCCATTAAATGTTTCTTATAGCTAGACTCTACCTTTGCCACCTTTCCAAAGCCTTTTGCTATGATACATCTCAGTCTAGCCGATGCTGATATACTTGCACTTTCATACGAGTGGTACCTCATGTGGGAGGAGCACAAGCACCCATATCATAAGGGCATCCTATTAAGAAATAACTCTCTTGTGAACTACTTGAATAAAAATTGAAAAAATGCCACATTTTTTCCATCCATGCAACCACTATATGACTTCAAGACCCCTCCAAGATCGAAGAACTTAAATGACAGTGTGTCTCCTCTAGTCAATTTGCACAAAGTTGGAACTAATGATGCCTCAAAATGGCCATAAATGCTAACTGCCTTTTCACCTTGGTGGAGTAGCGTCCTATAAGTTTGTTGGTTGAGTAATGACCAAACATATTATGATTTGACATCCTTAAGATCGATCCTTGAGTCTTGCAAACTTGATCCACCAAGATAATTACTTTATCATTTACTATTGGAGAAAACCATGACCAAAGAGGAGCTTCACATTGCAAGACTTTTTGATGTACCCTCCTTGATTAGTGACATTATGCCCTATTTGTGCAGCAACTCACGCAGATCCTTAAAACACCTATTGTAAATAAGTAAAATAATTTTTTATGTAAATGCTAAACTGAGGCCATGACTAAAAAAAACTCAAAAGCTCTGCATACATTGAACCCAAGCTCACAAGCTTGGAAGCTTGTATTTGTAGCAAGGGAGGAGAGCTTCAAGCTATTCTCCTATGTCCAACTCCTCTTAATAAGAAAATTGACTATCAAGGAGACCCTGACTATCCATAGTTACTTTTTGCGGTGAAAAGATTAATTAGGTAAAAAGTTATAAGTGTGTTGCAACTTTTTTCCCCTTTGTGGATAATTCTAATGAGTGTTTTTTTTTTGTGCAAATGGTAGCCCAACAAGCCCTCATCCCTCCTATGTTACCCATTCCGCACTCAGTATTGATTAGAGAGCCCCCCATCAACGAGGATAAGCTAGTATTCACCATGCAACAAAGATTGAATTTCAATCAACAGGTAAGAATGTGGGGAGTAGGACTGATACGATTTTGGGTCCTAACCAACTTGGAAGGCCTAATCATCAACACATACAAAAGCATTTGAGAATTGATAGCCAAATGTGGCTTAGTTGACTATGTCCAACCCATGACAACTAACACTCACTTTACGGCATGTTAAGCTCTCATAAAAATTTACCATCCACAACCAAGTCTAGAAAATTCTCCTATCTTGTAAAACTATATGATCCATTTGTGGAGAGGGCAATGAATTTTGGACTCAGCCCATAGCTTAAATAAAAAATATTGGGAATAAAAGTTGCAAGGGGAAAAGACAACAAATCATAGGAGACAACTTAGGTTGCATAAACATGGGATGACATTAAGTGATCCTAGAGAGAGAAAAAATTTTAGGAAATAAATTTTTAGATTTTTAAAAGATTTTATATTGTGGTAAGTAAATATATAATTTTTTTTAAATAAGTCATTGCCATGATATTCTTGTGGTCACATCAAACCTAGAAATCTGGCTGCCATAAAAGTGACAAAGATAGTCATAATGAAGATCTTACTCATCCTTATTAAAGTGAAAACTAATATTCAATTTGAATTTTTTTCGACGTTTGATTACTTCCCTCCATTCTCACTCTCTTCTTTCTTTCCCATCCTTACTAGTTTCTTCTTTTTTTTCCTTCTTCTTTCTAATTCACATAGTTTTTCAATCCAATCTTCTAATCACATCCTTAGCTATGGACCTGTCATCCAACAATCTCTATAGCTCCAGTAAAAGACCTCTCTATCATCTTCATATTGAGTTGGATAGTGAATATGAACCAATAAGGAAGAAAACAAAATCCATTACTATTATAGAGTCTACGAAACATATATTCATGTTTGAAGGAAATAAGAATCTTGATCTTTGGTTAAATGGTAGGCTATATCCCAAAGATCCTAGCAAAAATAGCACTCCACATTTCTATAATAGCTTCACATTGATGAGGTTCATTAGTGATGGCTATAATGGGTTTCTAGGTTATACACTTAACTTGGTTACAGAAAAGGATATCCTCAGATTGAAGAGCCATCTTTTATGAAAACATAACAATGAGTTGTTGTAGAAGCTAGAGAGCTATCAATAGAGGATTCATTCATTGGAGAAATGTATCAAATCTTATCAATGAAAGCAAACTATTTTAGGCCTTCGAAATCGACAAAAGCCTCTTAAAAATATTAAGAATCTCAAATGAGGAGGTGGTTGTAGTAAAAGAATCCAAGCAGCAAGGTAAAATTTTTTCACTTTAAAAATATTAACTATGGATTTGTTTGTAATTAATTTTATTGATTTGTGATGTTAATTTTATTTATGTCTCTTCTTCAACCGAATGCACATGAAAGAGATTCTTTAAAAGCATCTCATTTTTATTATCATCTTCTTCCTTCAGTAGTTTCAAAATACATTTTGGAGAAGAAAAAAATTAAAAAGGCAAAGAAACAATGTTTGGAATCATTTATAAAGGATCATTCTTTGGAAATTAAGTTAATGCAGAAGATACTAAATAGTATTGGTATCAGTTGAGATGCTTATATACAACTTTTTCAACTTTTAAAATCAAATATGAAGCAAGGACAAGTGCACAATTGCATACTACCAAGGCCATTTGTGGTTAGAACTAGCAGACAAAGAGTGAAAAAAAAAAGTGATGGAGATTTTGGGTGAGCCTTTCCATATCAAGGCTAGCTTCAAGGGCAAGAAAAATGAAGTTGTATTCAATGAATTTAACAATATTTTCCTTGATTTTCCCACCCTACAATGTTTAATTATGAGATACATAGGATTTTGATATATTGTATTGGGTTTTCTATCAAATGCCAATACTTGATGTTATTAAGAGACAACAACTAGGAGACAAGCTATTTGTTGAAGGATTTGGGAACTATAAGATTGAGTGGCATATAGTTGGTGACTTAAAGACACTCAAATCTATGTACAATGTATTAAAATGAGCCAACCCTAGATCTCCTTGCCTATATTACATGTCCCTAGCCATAGAGTTGAACTCAAGCAATTGGAATAGAGCTCCCTCTGGTAGGCACAACAAGGATCCATAGTTTAAGCTAGTCCTAGATATTCCTTTAGTAAACGTCCATATCTATACACTCCATGCACTTTGTAGGATAATTGAAAAGCTTGTTCATCTTTATATAGGATTTGCATGGAAGCTGAAGCCATTATCAACTAGAATAGATGCTATAACAAAGATTGAAAAATTCTTATCTACAATGGGTGTTGGGACCAAAAAATAGGCATGACACTAGCTCTAAGGCTCTAACCAAGCCTCTATGCTCAACCAAAACACCCCACGACCTTGTGGCTAGGAGTAAATGGAGGCTACACACATTGATCTAGCTTAACATGCATTCATACTATTTATAGTCCAATAGATCCCTCCCCAACTCCTCATAGGGAGTACCCAAACAAAATGGTGTCTAATACCTTGCAACACATACACAAGGAGCACCCCTCGACTGATTACTGCGGCCCACTATAGCTCTCCTACACCTTGGGGATTGGCCCTAAGATACAACGTTCAAACATATAACACATACAAAACATAATTCTCTCTTATCATCAATCGTTCTTGGAGATAGTCTGTATTCTCACTTTATTGGTCCCCAAAGAAATGAACATACTAATCCTATAGCTTGGGACTTCTCACACTCTCAACATGTAGATTAACATTTAGGTAATCAAGTGCTATGCAATATAGGAGCTAATACTTGTTTGATACCATGTATATGGAATGCAACGTAAATAAATGTCCACAAGTGCACAAACAATTTATTTCATCAAATCAGCAACGCGGATGTGCACAACCAAATCTTTCCATGATTTTATACTACTTGGTGTACTTACAGCATTGCATAAGGATAGCACCAAGTATACTTGTGCTATTGAACCCGTTAACATTTAAACCAAATGAACCCTATGTGTGAAATACAAGGAATCAATCAAATTTAAATCCACGATTAACACTTATAAATCTCCCTCTCCCTACCTTTAATGTTATGCTTGCAGTGGTAGGTGTAGAGAATGTTTTCATATCATTCTCTTCTCTAAAATCACACACTATAACATGGAAATGGGGCTAAACCTCATACCCTATGCCCACATATCCACAAACATATTTGTAATTTTTTGGCACATATAATCTATTTTTATTTTTCTCCATTTGCTTATTAAAAATTACTATTATTTTTTATTTTTTATTTAACCTCATTAGAATTACTCATATTTACTTTCATTCCCCATAACCATGGATAAAGCTTAGGATTTTGTCTTATTTCTCAACACTCCCCCTCAAGCTCAGAATGAGCTTGCAAAGGTAATACTCCAAGTGCACTCTTGAAATACTCAAACTTATCTTTACCTACTGCTTTGGCAAATATATAAGCAATTTGGTCATTTGTTTTGACATGGACCAAGTCAACCTCTCCATCAATGGCATTCTCTCTAATGAAGTGATAGTGCACTTCTATGTGTTTTGTCCTGGCATGGTAGACTAGGTTCTTTGCTAACATAATGCTGCTAATGTTGTCACAATATATGATGACTCCACCATCAATTTCAATCTCCATGCCACATAAAACCAATCTTAGCTATGTTTTCTCACATGTTGCCAATGCAATACCTCGATACTCAGCTTCTGTACTTGATAAAGAAAATGTAGGTTGCTTTTTACTACTTCAACTTACCATGGCCGATCCAAATGAAAATGCGTAACCACTGGTGGATCTCCTATCCATAAAATTACCTGCCCAATCTGCATTAGTATACCCAAATAAGGTAGGCTTTATTCCCTTCTCATAGAATAAGCCGAATCTAGTTGTCTTCTTCACATACCTTAGAACTCTCCTAACTGCATCCAAATGTGATTTACATGGTCTTTGCATTAATTGGCTAATCAATCCAACAACATAACTCAAATCATTAGGGCCAAAAACACTTCCAAAAATGCACTTTTGTTAATCACGGGATTAAGAAATAGGCCAAAGAGAGTTTGCCACGTGTGCAAGAATATGGTATTCTTGTCTCCTGTTTTTTAGATATAGTGGAGTCCATTTCATGATTCTCTCTTCTTTTTTAGTCAAAATCCCTAAAGTATGACATGTTTTGGAGTCTCAAAGACGTTATTTACTCACAAATCTGACAAAATACGTGACAGAGATGTGATGAAATTAATAATGAGTTTTTTGAAAGTCGGGAGATCTTTCAATATTCTTTTTGGCGCCCAATACGTACTCATTTGTGTTCTTGGCGCTACTTTTTAGTTCATTCACCCCTCTTTGAGCTTCTTTCTCTGCGCTTTCATTCTTTTCATGGCTTCCTCTAGGCACCCTTCTCGTTTAATACACTCTTGCACAGTCTATAGCCAGGGAGCAGATGGAAATTGGGAGCCTAAAACATTTACTGTAAACAATTGGGTTACCATGCTGCCATCTTGCAAGGGCTCTCATAAGGTGAAAAGAAGAAAACGAGATGATATAAAACATCACTGGAAGGGGCGTATCATTGCCTTCAAAATTATGCCCGAAGGGTGGTTTGTCAAGGTGCAACATGTTTACATGGTCAAGGATATGCACTTGCCTCCAAATGAATGTGTTATCCAACAAACACATTGTAAGTTATTAGTTGAATAACGTATGTAATTATTTTCCATTTAGGCAAGTAGTAACAATCGATTCGTCATTGCAGATATCTTTCTGTCAACAAGTATTGAATGTCAACCTGTGGAAAGCCTAAGTGGGACTTTTCATGCCATTCATAAGGTATTGGCATACATTATTTATGCCGATCAAATTGTGTCTTTTTTTAGTGAATGCAAGGTTTTTATATATTATGGACAGTATATGGTTCCCTCTAAAGCGGATAGGTATGGGAATATCGAAGATTTGCCATTGCCAAGCCTTTCATCTCTAAACTGGGAGATTCCTAACAAGGTAACGGTGTAGAGTTTCAAATTCAAAATATCTCAGGATATTCAAAATTCCATGACAGCTGGAAGGATCTCAAGAAGAATATGTTTATCATGGTTTGTACCCCTCCATATCTTCATGGCTTGCTTCAAAACAACAAATTTACAAAGAACGAAGGTAACCTGGCTAAGTAGAAACTTTTCGGAAGAGGATTTGGACAACACTATAGGGACGCTTTTGAAATCTAGAGAGTATGACCATAAGGGTGATATCTTGAGGTGCAGTGGATGCCCTCAATCCTTGGCTTTGGCTTACAGTATCCCTCACCAAAATCTTGCTTTGGGCTTTGATTACAAGAGATACAAACTAAGATTGGGTATTTGGGTTCCCTTGGATTCCGATACAGATTGCACACCATATAAACTTGCGGTGCACGTTTTGCCGCATGAAGAAGTAAAGAAGGTGAATGTTACTTCCAATTAGAGTCTGAAAGATGTGAGGGATACCTTGGAATTGCTAGACAATACATCCCCTAGATATAAGTTCAAAGTGAATGGCGTAACAATTGGTAAAAGAGCCGAGTGCTCTTTCTCTTGTACGAGTTGTTTGTCTCCCACAATTGTGAGTTTTGAGCCTTGAGAATGAAAACTTTGCAGGAATTTATCTTAATTGACTATCCTTAAGATATTTCTTAGTGGGAACTCATAAGCTATCATGAAGCAAGTTGCCTTTCGAATGTATAGAAATAAATGTACATTACATTCAATTTATAAGTGAAAAATTTCATTACATCATGAGGTACAAAAATGTCATATAAATGTACAAAGCCAAAATAATAAGGCTTGTGTATGCTTATGTTTGCTCATTTGATTCTTTATCTGATGCCTTCTCCTTTGTTGGCTTTGTGGCTTCTTTATCAATTTCTTCAAAGATGTTTTTTCTCACAGGGCCTTTCTTTGATTGTTGAAATAATTTCATCTTTACAGGTACTCTCTTTTCTTGGGGTTTAAGAGGGGATGGATCAAATTTCAGAGGAGAAAGCATTGGCATTCCTTTTTTTTTAGACTCTACAGTAGTGGTCTTTGTGGCTGACTTACCATTACCATTGCCATTGCCATTGCCATTGCCATTGCCATTGCCATTGCCATTGCCATTGCCATTGCCATTGCCATTGCCATTGCCATTGCCATTGCCCTTGCCCTTGCCCTTGCCCTTGCCCTTGCCATTGCCATTGCCATTGCCATTGCCCTTACCATTGCCTTTACCCTTTCCCTTACTTGTGCCCTTGGCCATTGAAGTTTTGGGAGGAAGAGGGGAGTCAGGATCATATGGTGTGATTGCCTTGTCCAAAATCAGCTCAATGCATCTCTCCCTTATCCACCAAACATATGAATCAGGATAGTCTCTACACTATAAGAATAAATGTTATAAGTTAGTGAAAAGACATCATGATAAGGGTTACACAAAAATCAAATGAAATTAACTTACATTCACTCCTTCTATTTGTAACAACTTTGAATCCACTATTCTGCAAATATTTGATATAACTCTCCATCCACAAGAATGCACATCGCTTTGCAATGGAACTTATTGTAGAAGAAACGTATAAGGCTTTTGAGGATCAGCAAGATCCTCGTATGTAGTATCCAAAAATGTAGAAACAAGTCTACCAGCACTACAAAAGGAAGGTTTGTAAGTTCAAAATATTTTTTGTAAATATAATCAAAGCAAGTAATTTTCTTTCAACATACATTGGTGCTTGGCCATGAACACCACTGAGAGAGTTCATAAAGATAATTTCTCTAGTAAGACATTTAATATAGATAAGACTCCAATGCCCTCTACAAATTCAAAATAGAGGTGAGCAGAAGGGTGAAAGCAAATGAATATAAATTTTCCTCTACAGAAAAGAAAAATACCTTTCTACATAAGGAAAAAAGATGTGGTAATTTGTCACACTATCAAAAGTACCAAAGAATGGTGCAATATTAGACCCAGATCTTGCAAATAGTTCCACTAAGAAAAGTGGATCAACAACATATATGGCTCTACGGATATCGAGAGTGAGAGAGGATACGAATGCCCTACAGTCAATAGCAAAAGCTATTTGAATCGATCAAAATCAATACAAATTACATATAAAATATACTTGAACCTATAAGCCTTACCTTATGCAACAAAAAACAATGGAGTCAGATAGTTGGACATCCCTTTTCTCCAACATGGGCTTGTCCTCGGGAGATATACTAAGGTAATCCTCCTCAGGTTCCGCAGAAACATTCACAACTATTTGCCCATACACTTTACCCATCCTCTCGTTGTTGATGGGAGCAAGTGATGCAGCTTTCCTCTTGTAAACTTCATCTTCAGTTTCCAATACCTCCTGAATTTTTTCACTCAAGATAGACTCCTGCTGGGTGGCACCCCTTGTAGAGTAAAGGTAAGTAGCATCCTCAACCTTTAGCTTTTTCCCTTTCCTGGACAATTTCGGGGGAATGTTAAGGATTTCAAGGGCTTTTGATCGTTGGAAGGCAAGGGCCTCAACACTTTATCAAACCTATACCTGATTCTACTGATCATGCTGAAATCTTTATTCATAAGGGTAATTCTATGAGCATGCGCAGTAGCAATTTTAGCATCGTTCATGAAATAAATAACAAAATCTTCTGCAGCCTCTTGTAGAGCAAGAATTGCTGAGAGTTGCCACTTCTTGGTTAGACCAGAGACATTTGCCACTCTAGACAATCTGTCAGAGATCTCTTTAACAACTCTTATGAAAGCAGCCTTTGGAATCACGTGCTCTATAGCTCTCTGGGCTTTTCTAATCTCACTGAAACACCTCTGCATGTAGAAGAACCGGGACTTCCTCTTTTTCTTTTGTGGCTTGGGAGGCTCACTGGCTTCAGCAGAAGTAGGCTTAAGTGCAATTGGAGGGGATGAATCCTTCACAGGGCAAGTCTCACCCTTTGCTTCTTCAACTTCAGGAAGATGCTAGGCCAACACCTGGTGTTGGGGGGATCTCTGTGGCAAAATGCTCTGGGGCCTCTGATGGCCCAGCCTCAGTAATACAGAGGAGAAAAGTAATTTCCTTCTACCCCCAATGTCCTTCCCATCCACGTAAACTTTTCTTGCAGTTTGCTTTGTCCTTGCCATATAGAGGAGAAAATAGAAGAGCCAGAAAGACAAAAATGATATAGAAAATTTCTCAAAAATTTGACAAGAACGTAGTAGGCACGATACGACGCGAGAAGGAACAAATGAACAAGACGGATGGTCACGTTCGCACCGTATTGGAGACGAGGATAGCGAGATAGAAAAGCCTGATATGATGCGAGATGGATATTGGGAAGACCACCGAAGGACGCCCTCGCTCTGTACCGGGCCACCAAGGGAAGACCACCGAAATGACGAATTCGAGAAAGAGGCAAAAGAACACTCGCTCTGAATCGAGGACGGGAACCGATACAACGCACAACACTGGGATTGCTCCGTATCGGGCAAGCAAGGCGCGAGAGCTCGAGAAATGTAAAGTGTACACGTAAGCAAAATAATCCCTTATATACCCTTGTCAACCATGCCACGTGTCAGACACGTGTCTCGCATTGATTGTGCCACGTGTCCGCCTAACATCCATATGCCACGTGTCGACTAACGATCCGTCCACGTGTTTGCCACGTGTTTTTCGGCCACGTGTCGACCAACGGCTAGTGCCACGTGTTTTTCGGCCACGTGTCGACCAAGTTCTCATTCTTCTCCCAATACGGCGCGAGAGTGAGTGTTCCTCTTTTGCGCTTTTGCCTGTCCGTGTCTTTTCGGGCTTACCTATTCTTGTCTTCCTTCGGCGTGGCTCCTAACCCGATACTGTGCGAGAATGTGTGATCACTGATTCTGGTTCTACCTTATCACATCGTTTTGATTGCGGCCCTTTGCTTTGAGTTGTTCTGGTTTGCGCCGATACGGCGCGAGTACGAATATCCGTGTCTAGCATTTGCATTACCGATATGGCGCGAGTACGAACATCCGTGTCTAGCGCTTGAGTCTCATCGCGCCGTATTAAGAAAAATTTGGAAACATGTCTGAACCTATAGATTTTTTGGGCTCCAAGGTTTTGCCAAGAACTGGGAAAAGGAGAAGGTTTTCAAAAGGCTCAAGGGCTTCAACATGTGATGAGCCTGTGCATTCTGTTTCTTCCCCATGCTCTGCCACCAGTGTCAAAATTCCAAGCACATCTCCAGGGAAGTGAAAGTCAGCAATGAGAGGTCTTGGAGTATCAAAGCTTACTGATGTCACTCCATCAGAGAGGCTTCTTGACTTTATCCTTCAGAATGGCATGTATCTCTCTTTCTATGGAGTTAAGAATGTCTTTAATCTTGATTGGGACCTTGACAGTGTTTTGAAATATTGTAAAAAAAAAAATTTGGAGGAATTTTTGGAGTTTGAAAATCTAGCAAGTCCTTCTATTGAAGTTGGTACAAAGGAATATGTCCATGTTCCCGTTGGGTCAACAGGAAATGAAAAGTCAGTGTTTACTAAGAGGTGTGGTGCCCACTCTCTGGACAGGTTTTATGCAAGAGACATATTGTGCTCCACTCATTCCAAGAACCGCAAGATTATGTCAAAGTCTCCTGCTTTTATTGTTTTCACCCTTGTCAAATATCCTCTGAAAGCTGATGAGCAATAGTTGGAAGGAGCAAAGTTTGCTAGCTTTTGTATGTTAGATGATCTGACAGATGAAAAGGAAATAGAGGAGGTTGTAGATGCAGATTTTGAGGCTTCTATTGCTGAGAAGTTGGATGTTGCTCACTTCAAAGCTGAGACCATCATTGAGGAGAGCCAAGGAGATGCAAACCCTGCAACTGATGAGAGTTCTCACCATACTGTTCCTTCTCTACCATCTATACCTTTCAAGGAGAAGGAGTACATTTTACTGTCAGATATTCAAAAACTTTTCAATCTTAGGGAAGATTATTGTCTAGCCATTATTGCAGAGGCTTCTGATGCTGCAAATGGGATAGTTGACACAGAGAATGAATCAAAGGAAGAGATACTCAAACTTGATAAAGAAATTATAGATGATAAGTTTATTGATGCTGGTGAGGCCCTCTCTCTTTGTTTTGAAAAGGCAAAAGAAGCTAAGAAAGAGTTGAGTATTACTGATGAGGAGTTCGATCGCATGCAAAGCCAACTTGGGATTTCCAATTTTGGAAGAGAGGAGTCTGAATATGTTAAAGAATTGATTAACACCAATGAGACATCATCATCAATAAATTTATGGAATCTAGTTAAATTGGAGTACGATGAAAACCAAGTAGTAAGATAATTTTGAATTTGCTTTTACACATTGGTAGGTTTGAGTTTCACGCTCATTCAGTATGGGTTTTATTTGTAGTTGGAGATTGCTGATTCAGATAACTTCTTGGGACGTGGCAAAGGATTGAGAGTTGGTGGTAGTACATTGAAAGACATTGCACTTGGCCACTACTTGGCTAGGATTGACCCTGATTCCTTTTTAGTACTTCATAGTAGTTTCTTAGAGGATGTAGCATGGCCCATACTTTGTATTAAAGCTCTTACAAGGCTTCTAGGTTTCTCAGGATTACAATATAATGCCCACAAAGTAATGTTTTTGGAAAAGACTGCAACAATTAGGATTTTTGGCTACGGTCCAGGTTACTCTACTTCTAGAGCAGGATACTTTTTGGCGTTCACATCCTACGCCTTGGCTACAAACCGAATTGATGTAAAATCTATAGCTGGCTACAAGAGAAGAAAATTTCTACGTTATAGAGGAAAGATTCCTGAGGAGGAAGAGAATGTGAGAGTTTTGGAAAGCTAGCTTTGTATATATTCTTTCTTATATATAAAAGTGCGACTACTCATGTGTCATTGCCGTCTTTTATCTGCATTCTTTGAAGTTGTCGTCGAAAAAACCAATTGAATAGCTCCTCCAAAGCATTGCTTTTTGTAACTCCTCCCCCATTCCTTGTGCTTCGAAAATAACTTGTGCGTGCTTGATAGTGGGATTTTTCCATGCTTTGGTTATTATAAGTTGCTAAGGTGCCATGCTCCTCCACAAAGTAAGGCCCATGAATATGAAGAATATGCTGCAATACAAAGTAACACTAATTTTATACCAATTGAAAAACCTGTCAAAATAAACCCATATTAAATAATTGTTACTTTACCAGATAAAAAGTGATATCTTTTTCTCTCCATGCCTCTTTTATTGCCTGAACAAGATTTGTGATTGATCTTTTGAACTCTTCCGCATATGTATATGTTGTCTTATGTTGCCTGAGGAGTTTTAGAAAAACATCAAGATGTATCCAAACCTCCATTCTAAGAAATGCAAGCCTCGGCGTGCTTGCAACATTTGTTGTGATCTCACATAGCTCTCTCCAACACCTCCCAAGCCACACTCACCTGCTTTCCTGAATGGTTTCCTAAGAATCGTCTAGCTTTTGAGCCTCCCATAGAGACATCGGCCAAGATATCTCTTGTTTTTCCTGAAAGTATTGGATCCTTTCTCAAGTGTTCTTGGCCTCCATGAAATCCCATTTTTGATAGTAATGTCTCGCATTTATCAATACACTCATCTGATAAAGATAATGGCTTAATGGAATATACGTAGTCAAGATGCAACCTGAGAAGCTTATCGATTATTCTAATCTCTGCATGCAAAGTACAAATATGAACATTCTTAAGAGAGATTGAAAGAATGGGATCCCAGATGTCTTCTATGTTTTTAAATTTACTCAAATATATAGAGTCTTTATTTGGGGCTCTTCTTACTAGTCACAAACTACTCCAATCTTTGGATCCAATACTTTCCATGCAATAAATGCAAGGATATTTTGCATTTGCACCATTACATATTCCAAGCATATATTTGATAGTTTTTAAATCAGCACTCATATGCCATTCCACATTAAAATTACCAACCCCATCAACTACCAACATTTCGCCTTCACTTTGAGACTTAATGATATTCGGAACACCTGTATGGTTGAACAACCATTTCAACGTTTAATGATTTTCAATTGGTACCTGGGCTGCACCAATCCACCAAATCTCCATCTCGGATTGGATCTTATGCAATGGAGCTTGGCTCTCACCATTGCTATGGTCCAATGCCATGTTCATGAGGCAAATGCTAATTCTTTCCATCTTCTGTCCCTTTTGAATTTGTGCTTCATCCAACTTCAAGGCAAACTTTAGAACACCATAATTTTCTTCTATTGTGATTTTATACATGTGAACCATTGCAATTCGCACCTTTTTTAGATCAACCCATATATTGTTAAACACATTGTAATAAAAATTTGTCTTTTTTTTTGTTTTTCATAGGACATAGACCTTTCGATGTGAATGTAATCTCCAAAAACATGTGGAATCTTGAGATTCATGGAAATTCTTGCAGTCGAAACTGCAAGGGCTCGGGGCAATCCAAATATAGTTACCCTATTGCGTTTAAGATTTTTAAACCATAATCCAGAGATAGCACGATAACCTTTTCGACTTATACCCACAGTATCACAGGTCTCTACAATTTCATTTGCTTTCATCGTGCCTTTTAAGTCCTTCACTAACTCTTTGAGAGTTGGACCTCTCAAATCCGCATTTTCGGGTGACTTAAGAATCCTCAAAATATATTTCTTATTCATGGTTTCCTTCAAAAGTTTGATTCTTTCCTCATTCTCTCCAATATTGATGCCTAATATGTTAGAGACATATTTCTTTGTAAGATTTAGTCTCCTTTTCTTTGCTCTCTCACACAAGTTGGTTATATTTTTTAATGGTCTCTTCCTCTCTCTAAATCCTACTGGAGTTTCTCTCAAGCGTGTTAGCTTATCCTGTAATGACTTGTTAACATTTTTCAAAACATCAATTTGACTTGTCAACTCTAAAATATTTGTTTGTGTAGTTTCTAGTGCTTTTTTCATTTCGTGCATTTGAGCTATATATGTGTAAGATGCAGAGTATAACCTCATATAGTAGCCAAGCATCCCATTGTAACCTTCTCCAACATATCTTATATAGTCATGTACATTGAAAAAAGGAGGTGGTTTACATGTAGAAGGATCCATGGGATAAATATTTCCATCCACCCACAAATCTATATGCTTCATTCCTTGTGTTCGCAACCTATTGGCTTCGATCTCATCTATCAATACTCGATGATGTATACTTCTCCAAGATGTGTAAATCGGATCTAGTTGAACAGCTAGCTTGTATTTACGTGTGCTTGCGCCTCTATTATTTGAAGAGGTATTGCTAGACATTTTAGCAAATGAACCGAGCAAGAATCTCAAAGTGATAGGAAGCAAGTGCAACAAAAAGAATGGCAAAAGAGAATAGTGTCTAGAAAGAAAACGCGGGAGCAAACAAATGTGAATTTCGTACAAAAATCTCAAAAACACAAAATCCCTCGAGTTCCAAGACAAAAATGGCCAAAAAGGTGACCCCTGACCTGGATTAAAAGATGAGGGCAATTAATGGCCGACCTCTTCAATGAATTAAATATTCTCTCACTAATCACATCTGGATAACCAAATTTAGAGGTTTTATTCTTCCTAAACCTCAACTAATTAGCAACTTAATCACTTTCTTACAAGTGCCATTTTTGAAGTGTTTTTGGCCCTAATGTCTGGCCTTGTAATGGTGAAGTAGATAAGACTACCAACCATCTTTCTAAACATAGTCACATCTTCCACATATTGCCCATCATCAATCATTTTGATGTTTTGATTCAAGGGAGTTCAATCTCAAAAAATGGATGCATGATCAAAAATTTGAAATTCTAATCTTTCTCTCTCCTCTCTCCTCTTGATGTGTGTTCTCATGCTTAATCTATGAGAGAAGGGGGTGGATTGAGATGTGAGATATAGATCATGGGATGATGTTGAAGCATGAAGAAATGTAGATCAAGGTTTGGAGGAGTGTCAAAAGTTGTTGGCAAGCATTAGTGGACCTCCCATCATGAGATGCGTATGATATAAAGTGCGGTTTTATGTGAATAAGTCGTAAATTTAATTGTTTTATGATAAATTCCATTTGTAAATGGTTGAAGATGGTTTCATTTGGTTGTCAATGTTGTGATCTATGAAAAATGTTAAGATTTTTTATAAAAAAAGTCATCTTATAATTTCTTTATAAACACACAAAACTCGTAACATTGCAGTTTTAAGAAAAATCATGAGTTTTCGAGGTTTTTTTGTGTATATGGTGTTCCTATGTAATAGAATGTGATATAAAATAATTCTCAGCAAGCTTGATTAGACTATATTAATAAATCAAAAATATCAGTATTTATCAGTAAATAAATAGAAAAAAAGGAGAAAACATAGATTTTTTGTATCTAAAAAATAAGAAAAAAACACATTTGTGTTTGTGAATGTATGATAAGGTGATTGAGGCATGAGTTTTGGTCACAATTCAGTCCTATATTTATGTTAGAGTGGGTATTTACTACTTTTATGAAGGAAAAAAGACATTAAAAAACGCTCTCTAAACCTACCACCAAACGCACAACCTTAAGAGGTACAAGAAGGGGGATGTTAAGGGCTGATAATACACTGAATTTTGTTTTTTTTCTAATGCATAGTATATAGGACACGTGGTTTTTAAGTTAACAGGGTCTAGTAGCACAGGAGCATGCCTTGGTGCTGGCCATATGTAGTGCAACAATAACATTTAGAGTAAAGGCATAAAAATAAATGTTTTTGCACCTTCACAATGCTAGTTGTTGATGAACAAAAATGTTTGAGTACCATGAATCATACATAATTGCATTGCATGTAACACATGGTATCATCCTAGTTGGATGTACAACAATAGTCTTCGTGAACAATGACCCACATTGAGGAGGTGAGGTACCCTAAGCTGTAGGGCTAGTGATACATCTCCTTGGGAAGTATTCAGTGAGGAATATATTACGTCTCCTAGAACAATTCATAAAAAGAGTGGAGCATTTATCATATGTATTCTATGTATGAGCGGCACATCTTGGGGCCAATCCGCGAGGTGTAGGAGAGCTGGAGCGGGACCGCCAAGCAATCAGTCGAGGGGCGCTCCCTTTGTCTGTGCTTATGTGGTGTATTACATCGATATGTGTAGGGACTCTCTCAGAGGAGTGTGGGAAGGGTTATCCCCCATTGGATTACAATCCATACAAACATGAAGTTCTACATTAGAGGTTAGGGTAGTATACCCTTTAGATGCTCTTGGTCGCGAGGCCGAGGAGTGGTTTGGGTGCATAGTAGAGGCCTCGCTAGTGCCATAGGTCCTGATAGGTGGTGTGTTTGCAGAGATCCACTAATAAGTGGCGGTCTTTGAATCTCGATCAATAGGGACCATTTTATTAGTATATGCCAAAAGACAGTGAAACAAATCCAAAAGATCATTAAGCCGAGTTTCATAAGTAAGAAAGAGTGGAACGGGCTAGACGATAGGCTGAAATTATTAGGAGATATTCTCCGTAAAGGAGTGGTCCAATATCCCTACAAGGGAGTAATCTTAGTAACCCTAGCCCCATGTGTAGTCCATTAGGAGGAGGAGAAAGTTCCAATATGCCCCCTCTCCTAGTTAGTCAACCCACTTTGGTTGGGGTAGTAGTGCCATCCATTCAAACTCCTTTAGCAAATCCGATTGTTATCATGGTGTAACTCATTGCAATTCCAGTAAGAACGGCGGACTTGCTAGCCTTGGGATTTCCTCAATCCATTTTTAATGGGTTAACAAAGGAAGATACGAAACTTTATATTAATGAATTTCAAAAGTTAATATTTAATTGCTGAATCCAAGATGATGGACACTTGATGATATTCTTTAATATGACTCTGAAAGGACGAGCTGCAATATGGTATCACAACCTAGTGGCTGGAACCATAACTAGGATTGATTTATTTTTTTCGGCCTTCTGAAGAGAGTTTGCCCCTGAAAGGGGAGGTCTGTATATACTGACTATGTGTTCTCAATGAAACACATCAAGAATCTCACAAGAATGTTCAAGGCTATGCCAATAAATTGAAGGAAGTATTTTGTAAGTTATAGACTTATATTCCCATTCTAGCTGTGTTGCTCAACTCTGATACTTTTTACATGGGCTAGACTTTAACATTCAAGTGCTGCTGAGCATTGTTGCTCTTATTAACATTGATAAAGCTACTACAAGAACACAGGAGGTAGAGTCGTGATTTACAAGTGACCTATACCTCCTAGGGAAAACTGGAATCCGAGTATAGGTGTTGGAAATACTTTGGCACTAGATGAATGGAGGTCAAGGGCGCCCATGAGTACTACCAATGGGAAAGGAAGCATGATTTGGAATGTGCCCAATGTTGTCAACTCCTTCGAGTGCAACCATGCATATGGCTAGTTAGATGGCTCCACCAAGTGTTGGATGCCAAACAATAAATCTTAATGTTGTTCTCGGCAATCAAGAGCCAATTCCTAATCAAGTGGTTAGGCCAATGGAACGACATGTAGACAATTGAGGCTATGAGTCAAGTGCCTTGAATGTCCTTGGCAAAGTTAGGGATATAATGAAGCACTATACTAACATGATCACTGAACAATATAGAAAAATAGTTGTTGATGTGATTTTTCCTTAAGAAGCAATAGAATTTGATAAGGAGTCAATACCCTGAAGAGGGTGCTGTAAAAAAATTACACGGCGCAACGAACAGAATCTAAGAAAGAGATAGAGATAGAGAGTACACAAAAGATAAGAGGAGAATTAGAAAATTTCTTTAGCTCCAAACAATTGATACAAAGATGGCTCTGTCCACCCGTGCACTTCCACTGTGAAGCTTAGATGGCGATCTAGACAGAAGATAGGTGAAGAGCTTGGAACAACTCTGACTGGGTGAAAGATAGATGATCAATGACTGTGAAGGGGTTTAGCTATTATAGCCCGCGAAGGTGGTTAGGTTGGCATGACCGACCTACCATATGAGCCTCTACTAGTCGACTAGGGAATATTCCCTTTACCATCAGGCTGGGGGTGCTGCCCTTGGACCCCCACTAGGGGGGCCGTTGGCCCCCTTGGGACCCCCTAGCCAAGGGCCACTTCCATGGCCCTCGGACCCCAAATGCCCGCTTGTTTGTAGTCAATTGCCCTCATGTGCTCCAGCCAGGCTCGGTCGCAATCTATGCACATAACTCCTCTCTTGATTCTAAAGGCATTCTTTCTACATGGTTTGGAGTTAGCTTGAATTTTCTCTATCACCTTTCCCTCAGTGCCATATTCTATAGTGTCCAACTCTCCTTCGCTTCCATCACTGAAGGAACATCAATCCTCGTATTCTTGGATAGAGCTCTCCTTCTCTGACTGCTCCTCATGATAGTGTCTTTCCTTCTTGTCAATCGGCTAAGGCCTAATTGTACATTAAGTTTAAGTCATGCACTCTGGTCCATCACTACTTAGGTTTGTCCAAGAGATCCTGGACTCTTGGACAAACCTAAGTAGTCATGCACTCTGGTCCATCACTACTTAGGTTTGTCCAAGAGATCCTAGAGAGGTTTAAGGTTGGCGGTCCGATTGCCCGCTAGCTCATTTATAAGATATTCTAGGATCTCTATGAGTTCTTGCCAGTTACTTGGGGTATGGAGTTCAAGGGGGTCAGGTTGTCCATTCAAGCTTTTGGCCATCATGCAGATTGGCACTATAGGCCATGCATTCTATCGAACTATAGACCAAAAGTAGAAGCATGTACAACCCATAAGCATTTCGGACAACCAAGTCTTGCAACAACTTTTGCATACCTCCCTTTCCAAAATTCAAAGCAAGAGGCAATCCCATTTCTTATGCATGGATCTTTCCACTTTCTAAAAGATGAGTTGTCATTCCAAGGCCTCTTGATAAGCAACACAATCCTTCCTTTCTTGCTGCAAACTATCACACCACATACATTTTTTCCCTTGTTTAGGGGCTGCTATCCCTCCCCTTTTCTCTTGTCCTTTCTCATCCAATTTTGCAACCTTCAACTGAAGATCCCACATGCCTTTGACCAATTCATCCAATATATCTTCCCTAACAATGGGAACAATAGGTGCAACCAGAGGGTTAGCCACAAAAGTGGGTGGCTTACTAGATACATCAACTATTTTGCCAGTAACAGTGGGCAAGCTAGATACATGCAATCTTTCTCTCATTCTATGCTTTTTTACCAACGCAGTAATAACTTCATTAACATGCCTCCACTCTGTTTTAATCCCTATCTTTGTACTTTGATCCTCTAATAAATCATTGTAACGTGTCCACCTGTCCACTTGTGGGACACGTCTTAGCAGCCCATCGGGAAGAGAGTCTAGAAAGCACCGCCCGGCACTCCCACGGAATGACACGAGGTTTGCGATCTAGGTCTTCCCGAGTCTGCCATGAAGAGGAAGCATTCCGGCCATTCCCACTTAGGACTGACCTGAATCAGGGTTTTCCTAATGGTCAAGTTCCTAGAAGGTAGCTAGCGTCGAGCCCCAGACGAACTACTTTACACAGAAACATCAGAGTCAAAGCGAATTTATACTACACTTGGTTCAAGGAGAATGGGAAACGAGAGGGATGCGAAGCTCGACCTCTCTGCCCATAAGGCATAGTCCCATTCTGTTCCCCTAAAATAGTATAAATCTAGACTCTAGCTTTCTAGATTCTAGGTCATCATTACCTTATTGTCAATTCCTTTGAGAAAAGTTCCCGGCCAACCGGGACCACCCTTCCGACCCAAGATCACATCCACTGCACTTTCCTCAAGTTGCTTTAGTTATCTAATTACCTACCACATTTAGTCTGACAAGCAAAAACAACTTCTTTAATTAGCCAATTAATCATTGGTTCCTTCACATAACTTAGGCACTGACATAGAAAAACAATGTCAAACAAGTTCCTTTTCAACATTTGATCTTTATTTATCAGTGTTTGAAATACATCACATATTCCGCCTGAAGGCTATTCTAGCAATCCTCACAGATTGCTATTCCAAGTTCCGCCCGTTGACTAGTATGCGGGCCTCGAGATCCCATCTCGAGTCACGTCGGCCTCTTGTGCAGGGTCCGAAGGCAAGGGATTTACGGCTAGAGCCCCCCTGGCACCCAAGTGTCCTCCTGCTCCAAGTAGCACCCACGGAGAGACCTCTCGCGGCAGGTTCGATCCACGTACCTGGCGCGGCTAACAATCCCCTTGGATAGGGTGAGGTAGACAGTTGGGCGTAATTGATACTGCCTCTCCCTCCAGGCTTTCAACTTGAAGCATTAGTTATATTTCCAGTATTAGTTCCTTGAGCAAAGAAATACAAACAGTGCTCCTAGTGTACAATCACGAGCATTCCAGTGGACGTTTGTACGGCCAACTGCTAAGGTGTAAATCCTTCTTTCCGAATGCATCGAGCATTTGATCCGGGACCAATCACGACTTGGCAAGATCCCAAGGGTTTTGTAAGCTGAGTTGCTTGTTTACCCTCTTTCATTGGGTTAGGGTTTATATCTTGTTAACCCAATTTATCAATACCTTAGGTTTCCTTATATTAAGGTCAATAAATCCTGGACAACCCCATTGTCCTCACTTGATTGGTCAATTTCTTGCTAGGCAATTCATAATTTTCATAACTTGGAAAATCAGCCCAAGGAAGGGTGATGTAGCAGGATGACTACTCATCCTCTAGAAATTTTGATTTATACTTAGAACTTGCCAACCTTGCTCTAAGGGGTGGCAATTCTATTTTGTGATTTAGACACAAAAACATGCGACGTTACAACTTGTTGCACGATATAGGTATCAGCACCTAGCTTGTGGGATTATTTCTCCCATCACACGGTATTCCTCGGTCAAGAATACCTTTGGTCAAAATGTAGGGTTTGGGAGTCCTCTTGACCCAATACAACCCTAACCTTACTAGGCCGATAACATTTTGGCCCTAGGGTTCCTAGCTTCCTTGCAGAAGTCTAGTATTTGGTCATTCGATCATTAGGGTGAGAACCCTAGATCATTTTTGCATGGTCGATTTGACAACCTTATCATTTTCGAGAATGTGGATAGGATCTTTGGGATTGGAAATATTAGATCGGCATCCTAAGTGCGATACTAGGAAAAATTTTAACGTAACTTAACCTTGTCTAGCACATTGAGGTGTTCGTCGTACTAACTATTTATGCTTTTATGAATCCCATGTGAGTTACACCATTACAAGCGAATTATCTAATTGATCTAATTGTCTTGCGACAAGAGGTGATATTTCCTTAGAGATGCAAATACTTTTCCTAAAATATATAAATAATTGCAAGATATAACATTCCATGCAAATATGCGAATTCAAGACCATAGACTTTTTCCTTCTATGCAGCTATAAGATCTACAATGATCGTTACTTTTCCTTGCCTAAACTATAATGATTGACAATTCAGAGCTAACTCTTATAAGACCTACATTGATGCAATGAAATCAAAGTTTTTAATATTTTTAATGAAGATGCATTCAAACTTTGATAAAATAACTCTATGCATGAGCGAATGCCATGAGTCCATCCTTGATTTAATCCTTCCCTTTTATCACGTAACCTGACCTAAAATGTAACCACCTTCACATGCAATTTGCAAAGTTCGTAATTCCTTTCCATGCATTGTGACTATTTGGACATTATTCAAGGGGCGTCTAAGATTATCTCATATACGAGTCACAACTAGGAAATTATTACCTAAGTGCAATTATGTGTTATATGTGCTATTCTTTTCGCGAGGCAACAAGGATGCCTTTAGACAAATCCATATTTGTAACTTATGCAATATGCGTGTTCAAGAATGCAATTACCATGACCATGCAAGTACTTGTCATGCAACTTAACTTGGTAATTTGATGTGAGTATATAAATTTTCCAATGTATTCACACTTGCCTACGTAAATTGAAGACATGCTTAATGCATCCTTTCATGCGGGAATGTTATCGGAACCTGGGCATTAAGAACCGGGCATTGTCCACTCGCATACTCTCGTTGGAAGCTCCCGCATATGCACCTCGCAATTTTGTTTAGAAGCCATTGATGATGTAGATCCTCAACTCAAAAAAATTGTAACGTGTCCACCTGTTCCCTTACAGGACACGTCTTGGCAGCCCATCAAAAAGAGGATCTAGAAGGCTCCGCCCAGCACTCCTATGGAATGTTATGGGGTTTGCGATCTAGGTCTTTCCGAGTCTGCCACGTAGTAGAAGTATTCCAGCTTTCCCACTTAGGACCAACCTGAATCAGGGTTTCCCCTAATGGTCAATTTCCTAAAACGGCAACTAGCGTCGAACCCCAGGCGAACTACTTTACGCAGAAATGTCAGGGTCGAAGAGGATTCATGCTGCACTTGGTTCAATAAAAATGGAAAATAAGAGGGATGCAAAGCTCGACCTCTCTGCCCATAAGGCATTGTCTCATTCCGTTCCCCTAAAACAACATAATTGGGATTCCAGTAACCTAAACTCTAGGTCAACGCCCTTGCTGTTCATTTCCTTTGAGAAGAGCTCCTTATTGTCTATTTCATTTGAGAAAAGTTTTCGGCTAACCGGGACCACCCATCCGTAGGATGGACCCATGGCCACATCCACCGCACTTTCCTCAGGGTTGCTTTAGTTGTCTAATTACCTACCACATTTAGTTGGACATCTATCATGCAGCTTCCTTAATTAGCCAGTTAGACACTGGTTCCTTCACATAATCTTAGCACTTGACATAGAAAAACAGTGCCAAACAAGTTCCTTTTCAACAGGTTATCTTACTTATCTTTGGAATACATCCATAAAATTCAGACCATAGGCTAATCCATAATCCACCCGAAGGCAATCCATAATTCGCCCGAAGGCTATCCAGCAATCCACAGGGATTACTAATCCAAGATTCCGCCCGTAGACTAGTATACGGGCCTCGAGATTGTTGAGATATCGAGCTCCACTTGTGATACGCCAGGGTGACCGTTGAGTACTTATGTCACCGACTTGTCAGTTGCAGACGCGGTTGGTACACCGCCGATGAATAATAGCTACATGATAGCTATCCTTATCTACTCTAGTTCGTGGCTCAGTTAGTATGTCACCTTAGTTAGTTGAGTTTGGTTTTGAGACCCATATAGGGTTCTTCTATTTCTTTGTAAGAGAGTTATTTTGGCTTACACAACTAAGAAGAGGAAAACTGTTTTCAGCCTCCACCCTTGTGTGTCTTCCCCCATTGTGCAAGCAAGAAAGCTACAAGTGAGACTCCTTCCTTCTCTCCCACAATCTTGACATGGTATCAGAGCCTTGTTCGTGGTAAGGAGCTCAAGAAAGCAAGTCAAGCTCGCGGTGGTCTGGTAAGAGGAGCAGTGTTGCTTTCATTTTCTGTTTTGGGAGCAGATCTCTGCAGGTAGCACAGCCGAAAATTGCAAGAGTGCATTGTCTCAGGTTGAGACGCCCTTCGCGTTGAAGCAAGAGGGCAGTATATGCTGCGGGAAAGAGCTTTAGCTCTAGGCGACCCTATTTTTTTGATTTGAGGCCATTTCGGGGCCTGTTTTGAAGGCGGAAGTTTTCTGCACGCACTCAGGAAAAGGCCCTGTTTTATGCTGTGCGACCACTGTTCTACAGGTCGGTGAAAAGTTACCACAGAGATTGCATCGTATGCTTGTGTGCAGAGACATTGGGAGTTACAGAATCATCCCTGTTGCCTGTTGATGCAAAATCGTCACTAGGAAGTGACTGTGTGGTCAAATACCACTTTCGCCAGTTTTGCAAATTTGCCCTTGTGAGGGTGAAGCTGTGTTTTTTGCAGTGACAGAATTTTTTGCAGTATTCTGTAATGGCATCTGATTCTCTCTCACAGATTGTCACTGAAAAGCTTGACAAGAACAACTTCCAAGCATGGAAGTTTAGAATGACGAATTTTCTTATGGGAAAAGGATATTGGGAATTTGTTGCAGGAAATGAAGAAGAACCAGTTCTTCCTGATGTTCCCAATCAACAGCAAATGCAGGCATTTAAAGCATGGCATGAGAGAGCCAGGAAAGTTATGTACTGGCTGTCTATCAGTATTTCAGACTCTATGATTGTGCATATTCAGGATGCAAGTACGCCAAAGGAGGCATGGGATACTTTGTCAAAAATGTATAGTACAAATACTCAAGCCAGGAAAATGCAGCTCAAGCAAGAGTTGCATAATGTGCAAAGAGAAAATATGAGCATCAATGACTACCACATGAAGGTGAAGAAGATTGCAGATGCACTTGCTTCCATTGGGTCGCCAGTGGAAGATGATGATTTAGTTTCTGTGACCTTGAATGGTCTAGGAAAGGATTATGCACAGTTTCGAACATCCATTTCTGTCCGTGAAAGATTTCCTGATTTTGAGGAGTTGATTGCTCTTCTAATTTCTGAGGAGCAGAGAAATGGTGCTGCATCTCCTTCAGGAGGAACTTCAAAAGAAGCTATCTTCTACTCAAATGCTGGAAGAGGTAGAGGCAGAGGTAGAGGAGGCCGATTTGGAGGCCGTGGTAGAAATCAGAATATGCAGCAAACTCAAGAAAACCAGTCCTATGGAGGAGGACGTGGTAACTCTAGAGGCAGGGGGAGCCAAAGAGGTCGTGGTGGATGGCAAAGAGGTCAAAATGCAAACAGTAATGTTGAATGCTACTACTGTGGTAAAATGGGTCATATGGCTAAAGACTGCTATAAAAAGCAGAATGACATCATGAATGGAAAACTGCAACAAGGAAATTATGCATCTTCTAGTAGACAGGGTGATGACAGAAATGAGCATTTGTTCATGGTACAGCACATTAACAATTCTGTGACAAGTGCAGAAGAAAGCAACGATGTGTGGTATGTTGACTCAGGTGCATCAAACCACATGACAGGTCATGCAGAATGGATGGAGGATGCAAGGAAAATGGAAAAACCAGGATTTGTGGAGACTGGTGATGATACTGCACATCCGATTGTGCAGATTGGAAAAATTCCCTTGTCTATGTAGGATGGGAAAAAGAAATACCTGTCCGATGTATTTCATGTCCCGAATATCACCAAGAATCTGGTTTCTGTTGGTCAAATGGTTGAGCAGGGCTTGCAGGTCAGATTTAATCCTCATGGATGCTTTGTTGAGGATATGAAAAATAAAGGTCGCTTGATAGCAAAAGGAAAGAAGAAGGGCAGAATGTTTACATTGGATGCGGACATGCCTGAATTGAGTGCAGCAATGTTTGCACATGGGATCGGTGTAGTTGCAGATATTGATATCTGGCATAAACGCATTGGTCATGTTAATGTACAGCGACTTAAATCAATGCAGGCCCAAAACATTGTTGCAGGATTGCCTAAATTCAAGGTTGCAGAAATGCATAAGGTATGTGAAGCCTGTCAGTTTGGAAAACAGGCAAGGAAACCATTTCCTAGACATGTTCAAGAGAGTAAGAAGCCATTGGAATTAATCCACTCTGATGTGTGGACTACTAAAGCTGCATCTCTTGGAGGCTGTCATTATTTTGTCAGTTTTATTGATGACTATAGCAAAAAAGTTTGGGTGTATTTTATGAAAAAGAAAAGTGAAGTTTTTGGGCATTTCAAAACTCTTAAAGCTATGGTTGAAAAAGAAACAGGCCTGCAAAAAAAATGCCTAAGGTCAAATGGAGGGGGAGAGTACATCTCAAATGAGTTTGCAAGGTTCTTGCAGGAGCATGGCATAAAGCAACAATATTCATGTAGTCATACCCCACAATAAAATGGAATTGCAGAAAGGAAAAACAGGCATATTGGAGAGGTATCTCGTGCCATGCTCAATGAAAAAGACCTGCCAGATTTTTATTGGGCTGAAGCAGTTGCTACAGCAGTCTATATAATGAACAGGACTCCCACTGCAGCAATACATGGGGTGACTCCAGAGGAGAGGTATACTGGTAGGAAACCAGATATTTCTCATTTGAAAATTTTTGGTTGCATTGCCTATGTACATGTGCCAGATGAGTTGAGATCCAAGTTGGATCCAAAAGCTGAGAAGTGTATCTTTATTGGTTACTCTCTGCAGCAAAAAGGGTATAGATGCTATAACCCTTCTACTCGTAAGTTTACAGTGAGCAGAGATGTTGTTTTTGATGAGATGAGTAGCTAGTATAAACCAGTAAATGTGATTGATGATGTAGATGCACAAAATGGTAATGCTGCACAGAATTCACAGCAGCAGTCACAAAATATTAGTGGACCTGGAGCACCCTCTAGCAGTGGTTCACATTCTTCACCATGGACAGGTAGATTGAGATCAGGAGAATCTTCTCAAAGCAATGCAGATAGTGGTATGCAGGTATCACGAAAAGGAAAAGAGAAGGTTGATCAGCCCATGTTTGATGTGAATGCAGGTCACTCTTATGTGGATGGTGAATCCAGTGGCTCAGAACAGAGCATTGATGATGAGTTGGGCATTCCTTCTATTGTTACACCTGGAGTAAGGAAAACCAGGGATGTTTTGAGAGCACCTGGGAGTGAACCTACTTTGCGCAGGTCTACGAGAGCTAGGTATCCTGTGGATAGGCTGAAATATGATGGATTTACAGCCATTCACTATGCATATATGGTCAAAGTGATACAGGAATCAGAACCCATTTCTTTTGAGCAAGCCATGGGAAAAGAAAAATGGGAGAAAGCCATGGATGAAGAAATGGATGCCTTGGAAGCAAATGCTACATGGGAATTGGTACCTTTGCCTAAAGGTAAGAATGCAATTGGCTGTAAGTGGGTTTATAAAGTGAAGCACAATGCAGATGGTTCTGTGAACAGATACAAGGCAAGATTAGTAGTCAAGGGGTATGCACAAACATATGGCATTGACTATGAAGAAACATTCAGTCCGGTTGCAAGGATGGCAACCGTAAGAGCAGTTATTGCTATGGCTGCATCAAAGGAATGGTCTTTACATCAAATGGATGTAAAGAATGCCTTCTTGCATGGTGACTTGCAAGAAGAGGTCTATATGGAGCAGCCACCAGGTTATGTGCATGATGTTCATCCTGAGTTTGTTTGCAGGTTGAAGAAAGCCTTGTATGGCTTGAAGCAAGCACCTAGAGCATGGTCTGACAAGATAGGACAATATCTTGTCACTATTGGCTTTCAGATTTCCAAGGCAGATTTCTCACTTTATGTGAGAAAAACAGAGAAAGGTATTATGCTACTTGTCATTTATGTTGATGATTTGATTATGACAGGTGACAGTGATGAAGATATCCTTCATGTGAAAATGCTATTGAAGCAGAAGTTTGAGATGAAGGATTTGGGAGAGCTGCGTTATTTCTTGGGCATTGAGGTGATTAGATCACCAAGTGGGATATAGCTCTTGCAGAGGCAGTATGGATTGGACATGCTGTCCAAATATGGGATGACAGGCTGTAAGCCTATTTCAGTTCCTTTGGAGCAGAATGTGAAGCTGAGCGCAGATGCAGGTGAGCTTCTGGAAGACCCTACTATGTACAGACGCATAGTAGGAAGTTTGATTTATATGACTATTACCAGGCCAGATTCGAGCTATGTTGTTGGATTGCTAAGTCAGTTTATGCAGGCTCCA